>NC_133658.1:213177741-213777741 GCF_037893015.1 Macrotis lagotis | reverse complement strand
TAAAAGACAAAAATTAATAATTCTCATTATGTAAATATAAAAGCTTTTAAAATAAACTTTAATTAAAAGAGAAACATGGGGGGAGGGGGAGGGGGATTGTGGCACACTTTTTCTGATAAAGTTCTGATAGCTAATATACACAGGAATAGATATAAACACATTAGACTAGAAATATTTCCCAATAGATAAATAGGCATAGAAAATAAATGGACTGTTTTCCACTGAAAAAAGACAAGCTTTTAAAAGCCTTAAAAATATTCCCAAAAAATCAATAATATAATCAATTAAAATTAAAGTAACATTCTACCCATCAGATTGGAAAAGATAACAAAAAGGTAAATGACAAATTTTTAGAGAAGCTAAAAGACTGAATTTTTGGAGCTACTAGTCTTAATCATTCTGAAAAACAATTTGGAACTATATCCCTAAATAGTACCCATTGATCAAGTTAAACTACTACTAAAAATAATATTAAGTATAGATGATAAAGCAATCATAGAAGGGATGATGATTATGATGATGATTAACATGTATATATAACTTTAAGGTTTGCAAAGCCTTGAGCTTTACTACAACTCTCTAATGTAAGAGCTATTATTTACATTTAAAGATAATGAAAATGAGAACAATACATATTAAATAACTTGCCAAGGTCACAGTTTTGGCAATTGTCAGTGACAAGATTCAGAAATTCATATTGTCCTGATTCTGAGTTTATAACACTGTAGTTTATATCCACTACACTATTGTAGTTCAACTCAAAAAGCCCTGAAACCACATATTGAAACCATATATTATCATTAATTATACTGGATTATATTTTTCTTTATTTTGTTAAATATTTCCAATCACAATTTATTCTGGTTCCAGAAATAAAGTTTGACACTTTTGCAATATACCATTTAACTGACTAAACTATTTATAGCTGTTTTTATAATCACAGAAAAGAACTAGAAACAAAGTAAATAACCCCCAGTTAGAGAACTAAACAAATTAAAGCATATAAATTATTTAAAATACCATTATAGCATAATTAATGTTTAAATCAGTAGATTCTGAGAAACCTAGGGATATCATATGAATTGATATAATATTACCTAAGTAGAACCACAAGGACAATTTTTGAAATGATAACAGTGATGCAAAGCAAACCAATTTTAATACTTCAAAACTGATGAATATAATGATGAATCATGCCTTCAGAAGATTGGTGATAAATCATTTGGCAGAAATATACTGGACTAGAGGTGAATAATGAGACATATATTTTCAGAAAAAAATCACTGACTGCTTATCTTAATTATTACTTATTAAAACAGAGATATTCAATTTTTATGTGAAATGAAAGTTAACTAAGTAGTGATCTTGAGGGAGGGAGTAAAGAAAGAAGGGAGCAAGGAAGGAAGGAAGGAAGAAAGCAGGTTCTTAGCTGTTCTTGGATACTAGCTAAATTCCCTAGCAGATGGGTAACTCTTTGCCTATTGTGATGATGGTTCACAAGGCCAATCATGGTAAATGAAGAAGAAAGTCAAAAAATACACTAAAGGTGGTATCAATAGGCACTCCCATATCCCAGTCTGACCATTCCCTGTTCCCTCCAAGAGTACCAACTTACCCTAATAGCAACCTCCAGGACAAGGAACCAAAAAATGACTAATTACTGATCTCTGTTAGTCACCTTCCTCTGCACATGATCCAGTTTATCCTATACTTTCTAAGATATCGAGGCTGAAACTGCAAGTAACTCTTGATTATCATCTCCATCATTCTGGTCACCATAACTATCTAAATGAATTATCTTTCTAATGGCATCACTATCCTTTCAGTTGCCTGAGCTCAAAATCTAAAGAGTTGCCAATTTCTCTTTCTGTTTGAAAAGGGGATTGGATTGGATCTAACTTTATGATCCCTTCTAATTCTAACATTCTTTCTGTAACCAACCCTCTTTACATCCAATCAACTGCCAAGCATTAACAATTCAATTTTTTCAATGTGTCCTTCAGTCATAACCTCCCTTCCAAAAGTGCTTCACCAGAATTCAAGTCCACATTACTATTTACTTCAACTCCTACAAAATACTCTATTCAATTTCCACATTTCCCATTTCTCTACACCCTTCAAGCTACTAACACATTTCTAATGAATAAAAATGATCATGTTATTTAACCTATCAAAAAATAATGGTCTCTGTTAGAAATAGGAATACCCACCTCACGGAGCTTTTGAAAGAAAAGTACTTGGAGCTTGAAATCAAGTGTTACTTTAGACCTGGAAAGAACCTTGGAAATCATCTAGTCCAACTCCCTAATTTTATCATTTAGGAAAGTGAGGCCAGGGAAGATTGCGTGACCTGCCTGAAGATACAAAAGCCCACAAAGTATTTGCCACAGAGCAACAAAGCTGGAACTTAAATACAAGTCCTCCGAGTCATTTCAAATTCAAAATTTTTTTTAACACTGAATAATATCTAATGTCCTTAATCCATCAGAGAAGTTATCTCCACAATCTTGTTTCATCTGATCTTTCCAGTTCTAGATATGCTATTATTCAAACTAAATATTACATCTTTTTTATGCACTTGTTATTGTTTAGTAGATTTAGTTGTGTCTGATACTTCCTGACCCCTTGAACGACAATGTTCATGGGATTTTCTTGCCAAAGATAGTGGGAATACTTTGTCATTTCCTGTTCCAGTGCATTAAGGCAAAAAGATATTAAGTGACTTGCCTAGGGAGGGTCATACATGACTTTGCACAGCCTGCCTCACTTAAATCCAATTCTCTTGCAATTCGGGACATCACTTTGCTGATGTCAAGGTCCTCTTCCAGAAAGAATGACAACAATAACCTGTAAGTAGTTTGAACTGTTCCCATGGGAACCCAACTGGCCAGTTCCTGTAGGACAACACAGTAGTACTTTTCTTCCTTTTTTGCTTTCCTTCCAATTTTTCCTTTCTTCTAGCTTCCTTCCTCTCCCTCAGTTAACATAAAGTATCATCTGAGGGTGCTCCTCCCAAAAGAATGTAAATGTTGATCATACCTCTCAAGATATTTGGGTGTTTATGGGTTACATTTCTTAATTAAGCACCTCCCCATCTACCCAAATTGAATTACTTATTCAGTGCCATAGCAATCAAACTACCAAATAACTACTTTATCGAGCTAGGAAAAAGAGTAACAAAATTCATCTGCAGCAACAAAAAGGCAAGACTAGCAAAGGAAGTGATGAAAAAAATTGTAAAAGAAAGTGGCCTAGTTCTACCAGATCTAACACTATACTTTAAAGTGGCAGTCATCGAGCTGATCCTGTGAAGTGAAGAAAAGCCGGAGTGCTCGGCCTGCCCAGCTGCTTCATCTCGGCTGCGCTCCGAGGCCAACCACTCCCCAGCCGCTGGCACCATGGCTCTCAGCGACGCCGACGTCCAAAAGCAGATCAAACACATGATGGCTTTCATTGAACAGGAAGCAAATGAGAAGGCTGAAGAAATAGATGTAAAGGCAGAAGAAGAGTTCAACATTGAGAAAGGTCGGCTTGTGCAAACACAGAGATTGAAGATAATGGAATATTATGAAAAGAAGGAGAAACAAATTGAGAAGCAGAAAAAAATTCAGATGTCCAACTTGATGAATCAGGCAAGATTGAAAGTCCTCAGAGCCAGAGATGACCTTATCTCAGACTTATTAAATGAAGCAAAGCGGACTCTCCAAGATAGTGAAAGAGAAAACCAGGTATCAGGTGCTTTTGGATGGTCTGGTGCTTCAGGGTTTATACCAGTTACTCGAGCCACGAATGATTGTCCGTTGCAAGAAAGAAGATCTTCCTCTGGTCAAGGGCGCAGTGCAAAATGCAATTCCTATGTACAAGATTGCAACCAAAAGAAATGTTGATGTTCAAGTTGATCAGGAGGCTTACCTGCCAGAAGAAATAGCTGGAGGTGTTGAGATCTATAATGGGGATCGTAAAATAAAAGTTTCTAATCCCTAGAAAGTAGACTGGACCTTATAGCCCAACAGATGATGCCAGAAGTCCGTGGGGCTTTGTCTGGTGCTAATGTCAACAGGAAATTTTTGGATTAAGCATCTGATGAGGTGGAATCCATTGCATCTGCTGTATTGATAAGTTATAAAAGTATCTAAAATTGAAGAAACAACTATCAATGTTACTCCTTTTTGATGCTTTGACACTGTCCTATGTTCTTCAGTGGAATAGCCTTTGCGTAGAATGTTGCCAGCCTAATTGTTAACTTTGGGAGAGGATTTATGGACTTAAAACTGTTAATCAGAAATAACTTAAGTTCTGATGTCCTATATCCTAGGGGCAGGGGGAATACATATCAGTTGCATGGAGTTCACAGAGAATCCTCCTTCTGTGATCTGCCTTAGATTGGAGTGAGCTCTGTATGTGCAGTACATTAGCCTCTTTGTATTGATTTCTGTATAATATGTGTGTATATATATATATGTATATATATATATATATATATATATACATATATATATATAGCATGCATTCACTCCAGCATTAATAGTATTACCCCTTGTTAACTGTTTGGGCTTAGAGACTTTCCTCAGTTGTGTGTGATTCAAAAATCCAAGCTATGAATATGCTTTATTTATTAAAATATATGTGGATCAAACTAAAAAAAAGTGGCAATCATCAAAACTGCCTGATACTGGTTAGGAAATAGAGTAAGGGATCAGTGGATTAGGACAGGCTCAAAAGAAACTGCAGTAAATGACTATAGCAATCTTCTATTTGATAAACCCAAAGACACCAGCTTCTAGAATAAGAACTCACTATTTGACAAAAATTGTTGGGAAACTGGAAAATAGTATGGCAAAAACTAGGCAAAGATCCACATCTCACACCCTATACCAAAATAAGGTCAGAATGGGTACAGGATTTAGACATAGAGAGCAACATAGATAAATCAGATCTATGGAAAGTAGATAAATTTATGATCAAACAAGAGATAGAGCATATTATAAAATGAAAAATGAATGAATTTAACCACCTGAAATTAAAGTTTTTACCTTAATAAAATCAATGTTGCCAAAATTAGAAGGAAAGCAAAAAGCTGGGAAATAAACTTCCCAACTAGAAGTTCTGATAAGAGTCTCATTTCTAAAATATATAGAGAATTGTATCAAATTTATAAGGATGCAAGTCACTCCACAATTGATAAATGGTCAAATGATATGAATAGACATTTTCAAATGAAGAAATTAAAGTGCTCCAAATCATTATTGATTAGGGAAATGCAAATTAAAACAACAATGAGGTATCTCTATCTCATCTCACATTTATCACATTAGCCAAGATGAGAAAATGGGGAAATGATCAATTTTGGAGAGGATGTGAGAGCATCAGGATGTCAATGCCTTGCTGGTGTAGTTGTGAACAGATCCAACCTTTCTGGAGAGCTATACAGAACTATGCCCAAAGAGCAATAAAAATGTCCATACTCTTTTACCCAGCAATTCCAAATCTAGATGTATATACAGAACAAATTATAAAAAAAATTCATAGCAGCTCTTTTAGTAGTGGCAAAGAATTAGAAATTGAGAGAATTGCCCATCATTTGGGAAATGGCTAAACAAGTTATGGTACATGAATACTATGGAATACTATTGTTCTATAAGAAACCATAGTCAGACTCTAGAGAAGCATGGAATGACTTGCAGGATCTAATGCTGAGCGAAGGGAATAGAACCAAGAAAACAATGTACACATTACCAACAGTGTGACATGATCAACCCTGATAGAAGCAGCTCCTCTCAGAAGTTCAGAGACCTAGGACAACTGAATTAGACCAACTATGGACAATGTTATCCCAATCCGGAGGAAGAAAATCAAAACAAAAGAAAACACACAAAAAAAACCCTTCAGAATCTGATGAACTCTAAAAAAAATTATATCTTATGCATTTCTTTCCCTCAAACCTAATTTCTCATGCTGAAAATAACTAATCTGTAAACATATTTATCAAAAATATGTATGTGCAATGCTAACCTGACTGTTCACCACTGAGGGGGGTGGGGTGGGAAGGGGGACTGGAAGGAAATTTTGAAGTTTAAAAACATGCATGTACGAATGGATGAAAATAAATAAATTTTTAAAAAGGACCTCCCTTAAACCCAAATCATTTGGGTTCTCACTGATTAGCCACCAATAGGTCCAACCCAAGCCTCATTTGGTCATAGTTTGGGCCTTCATTTAGTCATTGTATGGTCCCCTTACTTGATCATGGTTTGAGCCCAGATGGTTCAGTGTGAATATAATTTAGCATTCATTCATCTTTTTTTGTCAGAAACCCTGAATATCTTTCCCTCCAATACTCATTGATTTTTAATAGGGTAAAAGAAGTCATTCTTTATCTCTTTTCTTACCTAATCTTAATCACAGAATGGAAGTTGCTTCAGTCAAACTAAGAAGTGGTTCACAATCTATGCATAACTCTAGGCCCAGAATCCTATATACTGTGCCACTTAGCTGCCTCCTTCATACATCTTGTAGTATAAACTTTTCTTTGCATATATACATACATACATATATATCTATATATATACATATGCACATATATATATACACACATATATATATATGCATATATATCAACTCTACTAAATGGTGAGAACAAGAATTAAAAGAATTGGGGAGTATTTAACTCTATCTCCCTCATGATTTGGCATAACACTATACATAAAATAGGTACTTGATTATTATCCCATTAAATTCTAAAATTGATGAGACTCACAAGTAAGAAAATTTAGAAAGCAGCAACAATCTATTCATAGTCCTACAAAGACCCCAATGAGGAAATGGGAATTATATATTGTCTTAATTAGTATTCCATTTAATTTGCATAATATAATTCAGCTCAGAGTAGGATTACATTTTACCCAATTTTACAAATAATTCTTTTATGAGGGGAACTATTTAAAGAAATTCTGAGGAAAAGTAAGATAAACAGGCAAATATTTAAAATGTTTATAAGATTGGCAAAATATATTTTAAGAAAACCTATTAAACATCAGCAATACTACTGAATTAGAGGTTCTAAATGTACCACTAAGCATGTAATTATTGGAGAAGCTGTGTGGTACAGTAGCAAACACCCAACTTAAAAGTCAGAAGATGAGAGTTTTCCTTATTGGCTGTGAGAGCTTACACAAGTTATTTAACCATTAGGCATATTAGCTTCTTCCAATTGAAAAATGACAACATTTCTTGCACTAGTTACTTCATAGGTAGATACCACCTCCAAATCATAATTGCAAACCCTACCCTCTGAATATCTGTTTTGGCATCTAGAGTAATGCTTAGAACCCTAAACACAAGTAAGTATAAATTCTCCTGCCCATCAATCCTTTTCATCCTATAAAATTCATGTAGCTTTCAACAGATGACACCATCCCACACATTTCAAATGTGGGAATTACAGAGTTAAACTGCAACTGGATTGACTCTCTCTCTCTCTCTCTCTCTCTCTCTCTCTCCATATATATATATATATATATATATATATATATATATATATATATATATAAATATATACACACACATATATATATGTTTATACATGTACATTTTATATATGTACATATATATAATTATATCTATTATATATGTTGTTTATGTCATATATCTGTCAATGACCTCAGGGATAAATCTATACATATCTTTGGGATAGGTGTATATGTTTCTTTGATGAGTGGATCTCAATTATTTTTTAAGAATCTCTTCTAAGGCATTTTATGATTTTTTTTAATAGTTCAATCTTTTTTTGGCTCCTACCTTATAGTATTTGACTAGGAATTGAAAAATAAATAAGAAAATGAGCTGGTAAAAGTTAATTTTTTTTTAGTGACTCAATAAACTAATCTTCTTTCCCAGCTAAGTTACAGCAGTTAAGTTCCCATCTTTAATAACATAGAGAAAATGCAGTTTCTTCTTCCAATCAAACCAAAAACACTCTCTTGATGTCTTAATTGATGACAAAACATTTTAAGTATTTTTTTACATCACAAAAGGCGATGCAGAGGCCCACAGCAGAAGTGAACAGGTTATATCATATGGAAGCACTCTAAAGAGCAATACCAGCAGTAAATGATGTCATCACAGAAATGAAAAAAAGAAAATACGTCATCAGGCTTCTAGAAGAAATCAGGGAAGAGCTCCAGAAAATTGGAAGGAGCCCTAGGAGTTGGACAAGCAAACAAACCTGCAATCCACATTATTTGTATAATTTGTATAATTGTATATATCACCCTTCCAATGATACCTCATCTTAACATGAAGGTGACCCAAGTACTCCGGTCAAATCAAGTTAACAAAGATTTACAAGCATGCTATACCAGACAGTGTCCTAAGTATTAGGGATACAAAGAAAAGCAAAAACATAATCCCTGCCTTCAAACAGCTTACAAGGGCCCTGAGGAGACAAGGTCAGTCAAAAGTCTTTGAGTATGGACTGCACAATGGACTGTGGCTTGGATCCTAAGAGGAGTCCATATGAATGAGAAGCTCATCACCAAAATGTTGACTGTGATAACATTTTTCTCAATGCTGCCATCTACAAACATGTGATTCCCTTAGGAAGACATTTTTAATCTTTTGAGGGGCTTATGTACAATCTGATGAAGGCCTTTGGACTGCTTTTGTAATAATATTTTTAAATGTATAGAATAAAATACAAAGAATTACTCCCAAAAAATTTATATTGAAATAGTTGTTGGTCTTCTTGTTGTTGTTTCCAAGAAATTAATTTAATAATGTCAGATTATGATCCTGTGTGCTAAAGAATGTATTAAATTATAGCCCTCACCAATTAGAAGCATGATAAAGAATCACAGGATATTAGAGATGCAAGGAAAATTAAGAATTTATATAGCTCAATATTCTCAATATTTAGATGAGGAACAGAAGTTCAGAGATATTCAGCGACTTGTCTAAGATTAAATAAATAATGGTTGGTTGGTGTTCTTCATGCTCAAAGAGGACCAAGATGATGTATCAGAGACAAGGTTCAATGTGCAAAACTCTGGCTTCATCTTCATGAGTTCAAATCTGACCTTAGACTTACTAGCTTTAAGACCCTGGACCTCAGTTTGTCATCAATAAAAATGATCAAAGAAATGGCAAACCACTCCAGTATCTTTGCTCCCCCCCTCCCCCCCAAAAAAACAAAACCAAAATGTGGTCACAAAGAATCAGACATGACTGAAATGATCCCAACAACAAAATAATAATAAAAATTATTGCAAGTATATAATTATATGCATAATAAGTACTAGAAGAAAAGCAAATAAGATTTGGGGGTCAGATAATCTGGATTTGAATCTGATCTCTGCTATGTAATAACTGTATGACCTCATCACTTTACTGTTTGGACCTCAGTTACTTTATCTGTAAAACAAGGGCTTTAACAGATTCAATCATTCTAGAGAGCAATATGGAACTATGCACAAAAAGCAATAAAAATGTTCATTCCCTTTGACCAAGCAATTCCAATTCTAGGACTTCATCCAGTAGAAAACATAAAAAATGGGAAAAGCCACACATGTCCAAAATATTCAAAGCAGCTCCTTTTTGTAATAGCAAAGAACTGGAAATTGAGGGGATGCCTATCAATTGGGGAATGGCTAAACAAGTTGTGGTACATGAATACATGGAATAGTATTGTTCTATAAGAAACCATAAATGATTGAACTCTACAGAAGTGAGAAATGAGTTACAGAATCTGATGCTGAGCAAAGGGAACAGAATCAAGAGAACAATGTACACACTAACAATATTATGAGATGATGAACTTTGATGGAAGCAGCTCCTCTCAGCAGTTCAGAGAGCTAGGACAATCCTATTAGACCAGCTATGGATAATGTTATCCCCATCCAATGGAAGAAAAACAAAACAAAACCAAAAAAATTAAAAAAAAAATCCTTCAGGATCTGCTGAACACTTTATAAAAATTATCTCTTATATATCTCTTAGTCTTGATCCTAATTCCTCATACCAAAATTGACTAATCTATAAACATGTTTATCAAAAATATGTATGTACATTGTTAATCTGACTGTTTGCTGAGGGGTGGTAAGGGAGGGTGGAAGGAAATTTTGTAATTTAAAATCTACATGTGCAAATGGCTGAAAAAATAAGTAATTAAAAAAAACCAAGGACTTTAGATGTTTTTTCAAGTTTCTATCTAGCTTTAAAATCAGCCTTGGATGACTGTCAACCTTTGTTTGTTGCCTTTGCTCCAATGTCTGTGCTATTGAATGAAGTAGGGAAAATCATAAAGCCATGCTAATTGGGTCCACTACAAGTTACTGTCATAATCTCTACTGGAAGCTTGCTGTGGGCAGACAATCATTTTTACATCCCTAATAATTCACTATTTCACCATAATGGCTTTCCCCAATCTTAGCCCTCTTTTAAACTGTTCCACAGCTACTCATCTTGCTCCCCTTAAAGCAGGAAGTCTTGCTTTCTATTTCACTCCAAAAAATAAAGTTACTGACAGAAAGCTCCCTTTTCTCTTCTATTCTTATAGTTACCATCTGCCACTATCTTCTCTTTCACCTATTTCATATGAAGATATGGTTTTTCTTCCAGTCCCCTGTCTAGTCATCATTCTATATTTCTCCTCCCTTTTGTGGTTAACCTCCATGACAATGCTCACCTCCAGATGCTACAAAACTTCCCGTTCTACATTCGCATACTTCAAAATAACTTTTTTGATCCTAACCTATACTAATCTTGTTAGTTGATGGATTAACTTCTCACCACCCCCTAGATACAGAAATCCCTCATAAATCTAGTCATTTTTTTTATACACAACTAACTAATGGCCCCCCACAGCAACAAAGAATCACATATACAATACAGATCAAGTGTTTCCAACCTAAGGCCCATCCAAACAGCCTTCATCTGTAGTTGTCCTTCCCAACATTTGTAGTTGTGCTCCTCAGTGGAGGCTGTATTCATAAATGAGTATTGAATTCTGTATATATCTTTCAATGGATTTTTGTTGAGCAATCAGACTCAGAAGAGTTAAAAGGCTGGACACCCCTGAATAGATGATATAGGAGAAAAAGCTCTGGCCTTACATATCAGAAAACCTTAGTTTCTAAAAACTGACCTTATACTTTTGGGTCAATCACTACATACTTCTATGTCTAAAATTCATCATCCTCTAAATTTGGGGTGCAAGTGATCTTCACAGTTCCTTTTGGTTCTAAAGTCTACTCCCACTCCCCTTCCCCACAACTGAGCAAAATGATAAGATTTCATCCTACAAAGGACATTTTGTGTGTGTGTGCGTGTGTGAATATATATATATATATATATATATATATATATATATATATGTATGTATGTATGTATATACACACATATATATGAAATCTGGTCCCATCCATTTATTCTATAGGAGGAAACTGAGATTTACAGAAGTTTAATGACTTGTCCACAGTCACATATGAATTAAATAGCATAGCTGGGATTTCAAAGTTCTCTGACAATAAATTCTATGCCCCAGCCACTGAACTATCCCCTGCCTACCTTAAGGGGGGAAAAAAAAGATCAAGGAAGAATAAGCCACTAAATATGAAAACAGACAATTATGTTTATGTTACTATCCAAGAACCTCCTTCTTTTTGGTGTATCTTAATCAGTAAGAATAGTAGTAAAATTAAAACAATAATTATTAATAATATATGCATATAATAATCCAATTTTTTATTATTATTATTCACAGTACCTATTTCTATATAAAGCTTTGCAGTTTTTAAAAGCACTTTCCTCACAGCTACCCTGGGGAAGTCTGGCTAAGTTAAAATATGAATAGATTTCTTGTCCAGCTCCAATAAAGCCTTTCTCTGTTTATGAAGTTGTATGCTAATAATTTCATTGCACTGAGACAGCATACCATAAAGACGTCCCTATAGAGTTTGCCTGATAGTCTTCCTTATCACATTTGCCTGCCCAGAGGTAGGAGGGTTGGAGTGAGAAAGTAGTAGACAAGAAAAAGAGAAGACATTTAGTAACTATTACCTCCTCATCACAGACACTTACACTGAGTTTACTGCCTTAAAGTGTTAGAAGTTATTTTTTTATGAATTCTTCCATTAGGATATAAATCTTATTAAATTTCTAGCTGTCTCTGATTTTAGAAAGAAAATCCTCAATATTTTCTAATATCACAGCATTTCCAGATTTGAAGGGTTCTTAGTAATCATCTAACTCTGATCTCTAATGGCAATATAAATAGCGTTAAAATAGTTTTGTTTTTAGACTCACTGTTGTAGAGCTGGATTGAAATTCAGAGACTAGTGCACCTCTCTAATTTACAGATGAGAAAAATTGTGTAAAATACTCTAAAATAAAAGTCAATTCAGGAGAAGTCCTAAGAGACTTGGAAATCAGGGAAAGTTTATTTAAGTTGTGTTATTATATTATTTATTATATGTATTTCTTGTCTTCAGTCTTAAAAATATTATCTAGATGACTGTAAAATCATCTTAAAAAGGAGAAGGAATTTCTTTAGGAAGATACACTATATACCGACCAGTGGTAACAAAAATATTTCACTAAACAAACTTATTCATTTAAAAAGTTCAAAAACGTTGGTTTGATTATATAACCTATATTTTTCATCATTATTCTTTTGTTTTTTACTATTCTAAGCTCTTATGAGTCAATGGTTTGTTATTAATATTATATAATCCTATATTAATAGCTAATATTTTCCTGTTAACTTCTAGTTTGTCTGGGGACAAACAGAATCTCACCTTTTCTACAGATTGATGGACCTTTCAAATATTTGAAGACAATTATATCTCCCCTAAATCTTCTCTTCTCTAGACTAAACATGCCTAATACCTTTAAAAGATCCTCGTTTGTTATAAGTATGGTACTTTGATAGCCTTTTTCTAGATTCTCAAGTTTATCAGGACACTTCATAAAATTGTAATACTCAAACATGAAGAAAACTGATGAAAGAATTAGTGGGACTAACACTTCTCTATTTCAGGGAGATAAGCTCCTCTTAATATAGTACAAGATAGTATTAACATATTTGGGTTTCCACATCACACTGCTGACCCATATGGAGCTTAGGGTACAATAAGATATTTTTTCAGAGCATATGCTAATTGTTTCTCTGGTCTTATACTTTTGAAGTTGATTTTTTAAGACAAATATAAAACTTTACATTTTTCTTCTACTAAATTTCATCATCTTGGATTCAGTCCAATGGTCAGTCTCTCATACATCAAAATTTTCTTGCATCATCTCTCTTTCTTTCCTGTATTAACCTCCACCTGTTTTTTTTGTCATCTTCAAACATGCTAAGTATGTCATCTCTTCTTTACATAATATTAAAGTGCTAGAGACCAAGCACAGAACCCCAGAATACTTTAATAGAGCCTTCCTGCTATGCTGACTTAGAAATATTAAGTATACTTTTTTAAAAATTATTTAAGGCAATGGGATTAAGTGACTTGCTCAAGGTCAAACAGCTAGGCAATTATTAAGTGTCTGAGGTCAAACTTGAACTCAGATCCTCCTGACTCCAGGGCCTGTGCTCTCTATCCAGTGCACCATCTAGTTCTAGCCCAATATTAAATATTCTTTGCATCAAATCATACAACAAGTTCTGAATCCATCTGATTTTTTTAATGTCTAACAAATACTTCTTCATCTCCTCCACCAGAGTGGTAAAGAATACTGTTTGCAAAAAGTTTTGCCAAAATCTAAGTACACTGTAGCCACAACATTGCTCTCAATTAATTTAGTAATACTGTCAAGAAAGAAAATGGGGTTAGTCTGGCATGATTCATTGCTTCCCTTTCCTAATTTTCATCAATCATATCTTTAATGATTCATTCTAGAATTTTCCCCAAAACTGAAGTCAGGGTTCCTACAGTTAACAAACTGCTCTCTCTGCTTTTTCTTTTAATTGTTTTGAAAAATTGCAGGAACATTTGACTTTCTCCAATCTCATGCTTCCTCTTTTGCCTTCCATGATCTTCAAATATCATTGACAGTGGCTCAGTAATCACATGTTCCAGCAACTTGATCTAAGAATGCAGTTCATCTGGGCCAGGTGACATTCAGTGAGGTCTCTCAACTTATCTTTGGGATCAACTTTCAGTTAAATCATTTGTATTTTGTATTTGTATGCTTGCCATCTCTTCCCCCTTAGAATGTGAGCTCTCTGAGATTAGGGTCTGCCATCTGCATCATCTCTACAGAACCCTGGATGACTGGTCAACAAGTGCCTGAATAATGACACCTAGGAGAAATCACAGCCTCCAAAAAAAAACCCTGGTCTCTCTAAGGAAGTTTCTATTGTCAGTGAGTTTTTTCTTCTATTTCACTCAGTTACTCAATAAATATTTGGCAACCTACTACAGGGAGATCAACCACATAGAGCATCACGGAAAATATACTCAAAAAGTTTTGAGTTACATGATGTTCCTCAGTGGTTCAACAGATAAACTGTTAAGCCTGGAATCAGAAAGATATCTTCCTGAATTGAAAAACGGCCTCAGATATTTCTAACTGTGAAACCCTGGACACATCATTTACCCCTGTAAATGTTTCCTCATTTATAAGCTTCTACCTTCCAGGGTTGTAGTAAAAATCAAATGAGAAAATTGTAAAACCTTTATCAATGTTACCAGCACATAGTTAGCTGTCATGTTTTAAGTATCAGCTATTTTATTCTAGAATCAAAGAACCCAGGTTCAAATCCTGGCTCAGGCATTTAATATGTGATCTTGGTTGTCACTCATATGTAATTGAGGGGGCTGGACAAGGGTGGGCTCTAAAGTTAGGCTTTATGAGTCAAGGTCACCCACTTGCATCCAGGGCCATCTCCAGTTGTGCTGATTCATTTCTGGTCACTGGACTCAGATGACTCTAAGGAGAAATTAAGTCTGGTGACTTAGCATATAGTGCCCCCTCACTCAAATTCAATTCATGTGCTTGTCATGGCATCACCTCCCTGACATTGTGGTCTTTTTTGAAAATGAAGGACCAATGCCAATCACCCTCAGTCCTAATGCAGTATCCTGACCACTTTTTGATAGCTTACAAGAAAAATGGCTAAAGCATGGGTGAATAGCGAATACCCAATTTTCCCCATCTCCTCCTGTTACTTAAATTTCTGAAGCTTTTTTGAGTCCAACATCTGGATTCCACAAAATCCAAATGCTAAAGGCATAAGATGGAAGTAAGTGATTGTGGAACAATACAGCCCATTCTGAGCTTCCAGAAGAGCCTGTGAGTTGTTTTCATACTGAACTAAGGGCTTGCTCCGAACAGAAAAAGCCTACAATCAGCCTGTGGATCTCCTCTTCATAACTATCAAAAGCATACAGAATGACAGAAAGCAACAGTATATATGGCAAGGAACTAGGCATTATAAAAAGAAAATTTAAATACTCTTATCTTGCCCTGAAGAGTTTCACTTTTCAAAAATAAAAATAGGCTAATCTACCAAGTTTATAACAATATAGGCTAAAAAATTCAACCTACAGCCAGCATAGATTTTACTATTCTTTTATCATTGTGATGTAGTGGATATAAAGTAGTCCATTTAGAGTCAGAAGACCTGGATTCAAATCTCAGTTTTGCTACTGTTGGGGGGGGGTATTGTTCAATAGATTCAGTCACTGTGATTTCAGTTCAGGTTTCAGGGCATTCAGGGTTTGTCATCTTCTTCTCTAGTTCATTTTATAGATAAGAAAACTGACCAACAAGGTTGAGTGACTTGCTCAGGGTCACATAGCTGTTTTTGTGTGTCTTTTGTTTTTAAAGACAACCATGACATTGAAAGGTGATGCCCTGACATGCATATGATTTTCATTTGAGTGAGGGGATCCATGCTATGTCATTGGCCTCATTTTCTCTTCCAGAGCCATCTGGATCCAGTGGCCAGATATGGATCAGGATGACTGAGGATGGTTCTGGATTCCAGGCAATCGGGGCTAAGGCTTGCCTGGGGTCAATAAGCTAGTGCTAAGTGTCTAAGGTCAAATTTGAATTAGGTCCTCCTGATTCCAAAGCTGGTGCTCTATTCTCTATACCACCTAACTAAGTAAGGGTCTGAGGCTATATTTGAACTCAAGAAAATGAATCTTCCTCACTTCTGTCTGATATTCCATCTGCTGTTTCACCTAACTGCCCCATGGTTTTCCTACTACTAAATATGAGACTTTGTCTCTATGCTGTAAAACAAAACAAAGCAAAAATTCCAATACTGGACAAGATCCCATCATCTCTGCTTCCTGACTATTGGTATCTACTACCATCATTCACAACTGTTCTCCAGTCAAATAGAAACCCTTATTTATCCACTGGTTCAGTGGTGCCCTACAATAGACCTGTCCTAGGCTTAGAGCTTTTGCCAGAGCCATCAATGTCACATTATGTTGCAATTTTGTCTTTTTTATCCCAACATCACAGTAAGGATTAAATAACTTCTTGTTGATTAATTGTCATTACCCTACTCATCAGTGTTTTAAACTGAACAGATATTTGATCTCTGGTTGTCACTTACCTTGTGACTTATATTCTTAAAATCTTGATATGTAGTAATAATTATATTTTAACTCCCTAAATCCTTACTATGTATCTGTTCTCACCTCTGATGGCCATATTCCTGTCCTAGTGTCTAGTTATTCTAGTTTCTACATCTTCCCGATGACTTCAGTCATATTGCCTACAACTCAAAAGACACCAAGAAAGAGGAAAGGGAAGAAGGGCAGACGAATAGAAGAGGGGAAATAAGATGAATCAGAGAAGGAAACTGGAAACTACAAAACAGGAAGCCATACATGTGGGGGTGGGGGTGGGGGGGAACCTCCACATGCACCTGAAGAAAGGTAGGAGAGCTTCTGCCTCACTAGGCAATGTGCAATACTCATTTATTTTGCTATAACTATCCTTGTCTCAATCCCTAGAAACACTAACTATTTTCATTTTTCTGAGAAGGCAACATAAAAATGTAGTTTAAAAAGTAATAGCTTGAGTACTTATTAGCTATGTGAAATTAAGTAAATCACTTCATTTTTCTCTCAGTTTGCTCCTCAATTTTCAAAATGGACATAATACTGCCCTTATACCCTATCAACCTGACTGGTTAGGTAAGAAAAGAACTTTGTAGACCATAAAATACTATTCAAGGAAAAATGTAGTCATTATTATTATTATAAGACCACAATGGCAGGGCTCTCCAAGAACCAAGCAAACAGAAGACTAACTCGCTCTCATTCACAAATGATTATGTTTTACCTTGCCAGTGCCCAATGATTATGAACATGTCCATATTTAAGAAAATGAATTTTCCAAACCCTAACTAGCCAGTTCTGAAAGTTTTAATGGAAGTCCTCATTTCACTTCACTGGTTTAGCATTTATTCCACTCCAAAACACACACACACACTCCAGGACAGGTGTCCCAAAGCAGAAGCTTCGAATTTTATTTTCCTTATTTATGCCCATGTTTATTTGTTTCTGTCTGTTCTGAAGCACCACAAGGCACATTCAGTCCCTTAAGCAAATTTTCAAATGTTCCCAAAAAGAAGGTATTCTTCTACAGAAAAATATCAGGTATTTGTTATTTTTAAATATACAAATAGCAAGGCAAGGAAGACTAAAAGAAATACAAAAGCCATTCACAGAAAACTTGTTCCTCACAGAGAAGATACAATCCTTATTAGACTGGAGGCTCCTTGAGGGTAGGGTCTATCTTTTACTTCTTTTCTGTATTACTGCTTTTTAATAAATCTTTACTGATTGATTGACTACATGACTTATATTAACTAATTCTAGTTTTTAAACTACCAAATCAAACACCTTTGTGATATGAGTGTTAAGTCTGTTCTCTTGATGAATTTTAATTACTTTTTTCCAATTTTAAAAAGTTAAGACAAAAATAAATTTAACATCAAAACTAGAGGTTGCCTCAATAAACAAATCATTTTTTTGCAAGGGAATCTTTATTTTAAAAAATAAACAATTCTAGGAGATTGTCAATATGGGCTGCCCTTACCTCTGCTGACTTCAAATCTTCAAAGGGCTGTTGTCACTCGGAAATGGGGATCCCTGGAAACCTGCTTCTGTTTGGCCCCACAGAGCAACACTAAAGGAAAGGACAGAAGGTGTACATAGTTTTAATTTTAGAATATCTATTCTTGATAATAAAAATCTATTCATAAATATTTGTGGGTTGATTTAAAGAAAAAGAAATCTCTCAATAAGACATAGCTTCAAGTGGAAGAAATGCACTATGGAGGTACTTACTAAATCATGATACTCATTTTTCAAGCCTTGTCACAAATACTGTGCAGTTTTAGTTATTGTAGAAATTCAGCTAATAAACTGTATGTTCCCTAGAGGCAATGTTATTTTTGCCAAAGATTGTGAAAGATTGTGAAAGATTTGCATTTCTCTACAAATGAGTCTAAGAATCACTGAAAGCATTCATTTCGAAGATTTTAAAGAATGTTAAGGGATGGCTAGGTGGCACAGTGGATAGAGCACTGGCCCTGCAGTCAGGAGTACCTGAGTTAAAATCTAACCTCAGACACTTAATAATTACCTAGCTGTGTGGCCTTGGGCAAGCCATTTAACCCCATTGCCCTGCAAAAAATTTTTAAAAAGTTTTAAAAAAATGTTTAAAAAAATTCTGATTCTAGGGGTGGCTAGGTGGCGCAGTGGATAGAGCACCAGTGCCTTGGAGTCAGGAGTACCTGGGTTCAAATCCGACCTCAGACACTTAATAATTACATAGCCGCGTGGCCTTGGGCAAGCCACTTAACCCCACTGCCTTGAAAAATCTAAAAAAAAAAAAATTCTGCTTCTAACTTCTCAAATATGACACACTTCCATTACTTTCAGCAATAAAATCACATGATGGAAACATTTCCAAACATAAATTTTCAAGGTGCTGTCTTCAAAGTACTAGTTTCTTTCAAAAAGTTGTTATTTTCCTCATTAAAATATCTTCTTCATCTTTGCTATTCTAAATCATTCCCCATTGATGAATAAATAGCTGTCAAAAGAACAAGAAATAAACTCTTAACAGTATTTCTCTCAATTGCTAATAAGGAAAAAAAAAGGCTTGAGAATTCCTTTCATGTCTACAAAAGTGACTAAGATAACAAATGATGAAAATAGTTTCAGGATTATAGAAATATAAGAACACTAATTCACTTCTGGTAGAGCTATTAATTTGTTCAATGTTCTGGAACACAATTTAGAATTTTGCTGATTTTCCATACTCTTTGACCCAGAAATCCTATTATTAAGACACACACATGCACACACATACATACACACACACACACACACACACACACACACACACACACACACACTTCAGTTCTGCAGCAAAATGCACAGAATGATTTTTCAAAATATTAACCTTGAATATTAACATTGCCTCAGAATTTTTTTACTAGTTGTGTGAACATGGATCAATCATAGGATCACTTGATCACAGATATAGAGTTGGAAGGGACTCAGAGGCGATGAAATCCAATGTTCCTCTTTTACATAAGAGGGAAAATGACACATATTTAGAAAGTGTCTGAGAAACAATTTGAATTTCAGATTCCATGTTCAGCATTTGATTCCTTATTATCACACTTCTATTTAACCTCTCAAACACAGTAGTGAAAGAGGAATAACAGCATCCAGTAGTTGTGAGGGTCAAATGAGATAACAGGTGTAAAGCACTTTCCAAATCTTAAAGTGCTACATAAATATTTAGCATTGGGAAAAGGAGAGGAAAAAAAATCCACCAAAATATTTATAGCAGCTTTATTGTAGGAAAAAAATTAAAAGTGGAAAAAGTAGATGTCTATCAATGAGAAAAGAGCCAAAGATACCATGATACATGATTACAATCACTATGCCATAAAATTGACATATACAAAGAAAAAAAAAGAGAAAGATAATAAGATTTGCATGAGGTGATGCCAAGTGAACTAGACAGAACCTGAAATATTTACAACTAAACCAGTAAATATGAACATGAGCAAAGTGTTAAAAGGGGAAAGAGCTAAAAAAGCAAGCAATTCTCTCCCTCCCTTGAAGAGAGATGACTATGGATATGGAATACCATAATACATGGTGAAATTTAACTGACAATAGTGGTTAATTAAGTGAGCTCTCCTCCCCCCATCATTTTTTATTTTTTGTTATGAAGGATGTTTGGGGGAGATGAGGAGTGGAAGGGATGGAAATCTTTAAAATTAAGTCATCTTTAACTTGAAGGGATAAATTAAGTATCATCTGCTGGGTATTATGATAGTCATATGTCATCACATTAAAGTTCAAAAAAAATGCTTCCCTTTTTTATTAAAAGAGAATACATAGCACCCTCAAGTTCAACAGCTCTTTTAATTACTTTGTTAGAAAATAACTACTGAACCCTATGCTTGTGGAAAAATTGGCACATGTAATTTTGGGGGAATACAGCTTTCTGGGCAGATTTTTGCTTGTTTGTTTTGTAGCACTGGCCAAAAAATACTTCTCTATATTTACACTTTTTTTCTAATACTTCTGTCTATAACTCTACAAATGTTTCTTGAAAGATATTGCATAAATCTTCTCATGCCTTTTTTTTGAATGCATATATTAACTGGTGCACTTCATTAATTCTGATATTTCAGCTAAGTTTAAGGATGCCAAAACTAAGCATGCAAATCTGTCAAATACTCAGATGGATCTGTAATCCTAGTGCTGTATATGTCCCCTCCATTGATCTAGAGATCAATCCTAAATATATCTTTATGTTTTTGTTTTAGCAAGGCAATGGGGTTAAGTGACTTGCCCAAGGTCACACAGTCAGGTAATTATTAAGTGTCCAAGGCTGGATTTGAACTCAAGTCCCTCCTGACTCCAGGGTTGGTACCCTATCCATTGTGCCACCTAGCGGCCCCTAATCCTAAACGTTTCTAAAGCACTTACTAGATATCAGATACTAAATATCTAGTATATGCACAGATGATATAAAATCAAAATGAAATAGTTCCTGCTCTCAAGCAGCTTATATATTCTTCTTTCAAAGGGAGACATGTTCAGAAGTACATAATGATTATATAAAAAAATAATGCAAGACAGTTCGGGAAGGGAAGGCATTAGAAGATGAGGGGAATCAGGAAAGACTTCCTTTAGATAAAGGTTAATATTAAGTTTTGATGTGAAGGAAATTTGTTATTTTCTAAGGGATAGAGGTGAGGAGTCCAGGAAATTCAAGCAAGAAAAGCATCTAGGATACAGACACAAATAAGTACATCATGTGTAAAGAATCAAAAGTTCAATATGTAGATACAATAGGAGGAATAATATACATGATACTGGAAAGCTTTTAAGTTATGAAGTCCTGCATAATGCCAAAATGTAGGGAGCTAGGCATCAGTTTATTTACTGACAGTGACACAGTCGTAACTGTGAATTAGGAAAATCATTTTGGCAGCTAAATAAAGGTTGGATTAGCAGGAGAAGGAAAATGAGGTGGGAAGAGCAATAGGGAGACAGTAATAGTCTATGAGACTACATAATAGACTATAATAGCACTATAAGAAAAGTGCTGAGGGAAGAAAGGACTTAACTAGGCCAATGGTCATGTAAGAAGAGATACTATGGAAACAAAAATAATAAAATTTAGCAATGGATGAGATATATGGAGGAAGTGATAAGTCTGGGATAAAGATACTAGACTAGTAGGATGGTAATACCTTGGACATAGGAAGAACCATGCATTTAAAGGAAAAAACTTTGAGTTGCACACTTCAGATCACAATCCTATCCATGCCTATTTATCCAATGTGACTCACTTTGGGTCATGGAAAGTAAAAGGGGTGAAGTGCCACTAGGGTAACTATTATTCATTTTTGGATGATGCAGTATAGATGTCCTGGGAGGGTGTGCAGGAGTTTTCCAATTGCACCGGCACAGCTATTTCTTCTAGCTAGATTGCAGGTAACTTATTACCTTTTCCAAGGACTGATACCTGATACAGAAAGAAGGGGCATATAGGAACTTACAAAATTGAGATGGAAGGTGGGAATAATAGGGAGGAAATAACAGGTGAATGGTATAAAGCCAGAATGGAAACAAGCCCCCATGAGTAGGGAGGATGAGATGTAAGCCTTCTTCCAATCTTCACATCAAAAGATCATTTACCCTCTGGGGTTATCTCAATATGTTTCACTTACTTTGAAAACTGGTTTAAAGCATCAGAAAAACTAGGAATGAGCAAGGATCACCTTGCAATAAAATAGTCTGGTGGCTCCAAAACTGGATCTTAGGAATTAAAATGTAAGATTACAAATATGACAAAAATAGAAAAGATTTGCAAAAAATAAAATTACATATTTTAACAAACTATTTTCTCTACCAAGGACAGTATGAAAATACACACACACACACACACACACACACACACACAATAATATTACAGTGTCCAAAAATACTTAGAGAGGAGGCATGAATGGTACTATAAAGGGGAAAGATGGGAAAAGCAACAGGATAAGATCAACAAGATAAATCTACTCTTGAGATGATACAATTCTAAGAAACTGAAGGGACTAATATATAAGATACATGAAAGAAATGAACCAATTCAAACATTATTAATACCTACAGAAGATAACTGACAGAACATCAATTAACTTTCTAACTAGATGCCTACTCTCTCATCTGCACAAAATCATTAACACAGATTGAGGGCCTCTTTCATGAGGGTAGTAATAAGAAACAAGTAGGTTTTCCAATTAATATTCAGCAATGGCCCACATCTTTACCATTTCACAATTAACTGAAAGACATAGAGACTTCATTGTGCTTATTGTTTGAATACAAAAAGGCATTCAATGTTCCAGCAGAGCAAAGTGTCATTTATATATTCTTTTACAAAAAGGTGTCTCATATCCATAGATAAAGATTCCTTGGAAGATATGAGAATAGGAATGACTCTGTTCAATGATCCTCTGCTAATTAATGGAGATATGGGAACTGTATGCTCCCCCCAAATCATCACTGTGTTTAAGGAGATCTAGTTCTGAGCCCAAGACAAAGAGGTACTGTCTCTGGATAGTGAAGGTCTCCAAATGCTTCATTTATCAGTCGACATTACACTGACTCCATATCAAGCCCCAAGATATTATAGAGCCTCCTAAAAGAGATCTAAAATCACTCAAAGGAGTACAATCTACATAGGAATTACCAAGTGGATGAAGAAAATCTATTTCCTCTGGATATTTCAATACAAACATTTTACTGACTTTACTAAAAGGAGTGCAATCTACATTGGAAATACCAAGTGGATGAAGAATATCTACTACCTCTGGATATTGCAATACAAACATTTTACTGACTTTACCATGTGCTAATGAGACATAGATGACCACATCCTCTAGACCACTGAAAACAAGTCTCATAAAAAGGGGACCCGAGAGATATGGTAGATGTAAGCTAGTTACCAAAAAAAAAAAAAAAAAAAAAGAAAGAAAGAAACTTTAAGGAACAGAAGCAAGAGGTGTCACCAAGAAAAAGAATAGTCAAAATATGGCAACTGGACAACTACAGTGCCCCACTAGAAACTTTGCAATGTTGGAAGAAGTCATCCTGCAGGTTGGATGGTGTCCCTCTGAAGAATTTTTAAGAAGAGTTAAACAAGAATCATATGAGCAGATAGGAATGGGTTTTGATCTAGGGAAATTTAATAACAGATATTCAAATGAGTTGAGTTTTGTATTGATTGTATTGATTTTTGTATTGTTGAGTTTTGTATTGATTTTGAAATCAACAAGTTATCTGAGGCACAAAAAAGAGGTTGGCAGGTAGTTTTTGTGAAGGAGTCATAAATTATGAATGTGGTTGCTATTTGTTTTTTTCAACAGCCTTCAATGGTTTAGAGAAGGGTCTGGAAACAAGAAGGCTAATTTAAGTGATACATTGCAAAAAAGGAGAAGGTGCAAAGGAATCCTTTACTGAGAACACTGGAAAAAACACAAAGGGGACACAATAGAAGCAATCACTGTATGACTTAGGGTAAGTCATTTGGTCTTTCTCATCCTCAGTTTCTTCATCTGTGAATCAATCAGGAGACAACCTTAAGTAGCACAAAGAACAATATAGAAGATATAGATCTGGCTTTAACATTAATAAATGGCAAAAATTTGGGCATATGATTTCCCCTTCAAGATCTCATTGTCCCATTCTATAAAATGAGGAATTTTGCAATGATCTTTCGGGCCCTTCTTAGTGCCCTGGGATTCTTTGATATGGTTATCTATTATGAGTAGAACCAAAAGTACTTACTGATTTGATATATCTAGAATGCAGAATGAAGAACGCTGGGGGACACTATCTGACTGCAGCAAGTCTTTCTTTAAAAAGATCTGGTTTTTCAAACAATAAGAAAAAAGTCAAGTTAACTTAGACCTTCACATCCTATTCTATTTTACCTATTTGCTTTCTCATTCAATTCCTGTGGATCATAACAAAAAACACAGTACTTCAATCTTAGAAGGGTTTTCAACAGAAATTGGTTTACAACCAATTTCTGAATAAATAAGTCCTCCATAAAATACTTGAGAAAGAATGACCAATTATTATTTTTTTTGCTTAAAGACTTTGAGAGAAGGGAAACCTACTACATCTAGAAGTAATTCATTCCACTTAGTCATTAAGAAGATTTTTCCTATATCAAGAGCAAATTTATATACTTCAACTTCTACTTACTAGCTCCTAATTCTGCCCTCTGGGGGTCATATAAAACAAATTCAATTCACATCCACATTAAATCCCTAAAATCCTTTAAGTTGGTTAAAATATCACTGTCCTTCATGCCAAGTCTTTTCTTTTCCAGTATAAAAATCCCCAGTTCATTCAAACAATTGCAATATAGAGACTTCCTAATCCCAGGCTTCCCTCACCCAGATCCTCTCAGCTTCATCAAATGTTCCTTCCTAAAATGTAATGGCCAGTACTGAACACAAAATTACTGATATGGTGTGACCAGGGAAGCTTAGAACAGTACTTCTATAAATCTCTGGTACAAGACACCAGGCGGTCAAAGATCCTGTTACATTTCTTGGCCGCCACATCTCACATACAGACAGTTGCCAACTTGCAGATGGGCTGTATTCCAAAGGTTTATCTCTTACATGGTTATTTGGGCCTCATATTCCCATAGGAAAAGAAGGCGGTTAGGTTCCCAAGCCAACATCAATAACCAATTAAACCTAAACTGTGGCTGGACTACAGATTTTAAGTGCTCCTGGGATGCAGCTCTTTGGTTGTGGTCTTTGATGTACTATTTAAAGGAGCAGGTGCTTTCAAGTCAGGTGTTCATAAATCATTTCTATTTTTGTTGCTGCAACTCAGAGCATTGTATGGTACCTAGTAGTTGCTTATTAAAATTGGTTTTGTTCTTTTTTAAATACTAGACTGATATAAATGAAAGAGCTGGTAAGAACTCCCTCTACCGATGCACCTGGCTCAGCAATGTAGAAGTCTTATAGGGTTTACTAGCCCTAAAGAGGGGCAGACTTGCTCCAAGTCTCACAATGACATGACAGTTTTCTATCATCTATGGAATACTGTATCTCAAATATATATATATATATATATATGTATATATGTATATATATATATATATTAACTAGTAATAATAATAATTCCCATTTGTAGCACAATTAAGCTTACAAAATACACTCTTGTGAAAGACAGAATTGGTGATACTAGATCAGGCCCATTTTACAGATAACTTAGGCTTAGTCAGGCACACAGCTAGCAAGGGTCTAAAGCAAGAATTTAGCTCATTCTTCTGAATTCAAGGATACATTCTTTCTTCTACCACCCAACCTCAAGAAGCAGTCTCTGGCAGGAAAAGGTCTATAGTAATATTTGTGACTATTTAGTGTCTGAGTGGCTATCCCCTGAGTATATACAGCGTGGTACCTTTAGCGTTCCCTGGATACATATTCTTTGGCTAGCCCACGTGTGCCTTCCACATTCCCATGTCCTTCTCTCACCATTCCTTTCCTCCCACTGTTCCAAAGTGTCTGTCTCTGTCTCTCTCTCTCTCTCTCTCTCTCTCTCTCTCTCTCTCTCTCTCTCTCTCTCTCTCTCTCTCTCTCTCTCTCTCTCTCTCTCTCTCTCTCTCTCTCTCTCTCTCTCTCTCTCTCTTTCTCTCTCTCTCTCTCATGATTTCCTCCCTTAGAAATTTAGTGGCTTGCCACCAAGGTTAGGGGGAGAAGAGGAAGAAGAGGCAATTCAAGGAACACAACTCAAAGGTTGGTCTCTAGACCAAAAACGTGGAAAAATAAAAAAAAACCCTGCAAAACCAACTGCTTAAGCTAGATTTTATTACCATCTAGGATACTTCTAAGAAATCAAACTCTTCTTTCTTCACTTCTTCAATGCAGTGAAGTCACTGCTTATCTTGTTCCCTGCATTTAACATTCTCTCAGTTCCATGCCTTTGTATTCTCTCCCAATGACCTTGAGCTTATTTTGTATTTACATACATAGGATATATGTTGTCCACCCTGACATAAGTCATAAGTTTCTGGAAGGCAAGGACTTTTTCAACCCTACCTTTGTATAGGTAATAGATGCAGAATAAATGATTGCTGATTGATTAATGAATTGCTTGTAAGAGCTATTAAAGCATTAATTTCTAACAACTAGGTTTCTAAATTTGATTTTTGATGGTTTCCCTCTCCTACATTTCTAGAGAGCATTTATATGATAGATTTATTCTATTTTTCTAGTTGCCCTTGTGCAAAGGTTCTTAACCTAAGGCTCATGAAGAGGGAAGAAACTGCTGTTTTTTTGGTTGTTGAATGTGTTGAATCTATCTGTGTCTATAAGTAGTTATGTATGCAAATATAATATATATATTTAAAAAAATATTTCCTTTTTATCTTATGTCCTTTATTTTATGTTTTTAAAAACATTTCCAGGAGAGTTCATTAGTCTTCACCAGCATGCCAAAGGAGTGTATGGAATTAACTTGAAGGAACACACACACACACACACACACACAAACACACACACACAGAAAATAAAATTTTAAAACAGAACAAGGAACTTTCTTGAACACATTTTTTTCAAGTGCTCATATCACTATAACTCCCCAATCTATCTAAATTCTTAGATTAAGATACAGAAAACTATTACAACTTTTGTAGCTAATCTGTTCCCCTGGCCAGAAATGAAATTTATCTTTTTAAGACTTACAAGTCTATAAGCAGCTGTTTAGTACTTCAATAGCAAAAGAGCTCCAACTAGAACAGAATCATAGAAAAACACTTTTTATAAAGCTGAAAAGGATTTTAAGAACATCTTCTAATTCAAACCTCTCATTTCACTGAAGAGGAAACTGAAGCCCAGAGAAACAAAGTTACTACTCAAGGTCATAGAGCTAGTTCTTTAGATTACTGAAATGCCTTTTTCTATCTGCCCCCATTTTATTCCTAATTAAATAGTTTTTTTTTAATTAAAAAGAATTGTTCATGAATTTTCAAGGAAGCATTCTGTACTTGGAATAAAGAAGACAGAGTTTAAACCTGTCTATTATTAATTTATAGATTAAGGGAATCATAGAAAATCTCAGATCCTTGATGTATTCATATTTTTCACACATAATAAAATAAAGGAGGAAGAAGAAACACCCAGGACTGATTGCCACAAATGATTTTCCACTAGTCCTGTATATAGAAGGCACCTTCATATAAATAAACTATTTCCATTTCAAGAAACTTGAAGGCCTTACAACAGGGGCATGGATTACGTAAGACTTATATAGCCTAGAACATTTCAGGTTTTGGTTCCTTGGTCATATGAGTGGTCTTTAGTTATTCTAAAGCACTTCTATAGACGACATTAAAACCTCCTTTAAGCAGACTCATTACTAACTCAGGGAAACCTCAGGAGAATGAGTTATTATAGAAAGAATACATCAAACAGCACAACTGGGACTAATCATTAAGGAAGCAAGTGAGGCAGTAAAGCTGCAAGGGGCTGAAGGAGAAGCAGAAGAGTCAAGATAGCTTCTAGTCTTGCTCCTGCTACCAAGAAGCAGAATATTGTCAAGCAGGTAAGCTCCCCTCCTAGTAATCCTACTTACAGCACCTACCTTGTAGGATCCTTTGAAGAAAACGCCTCTTAGTCACTATTAAAATGCTTCTTATCATTATTATTGGAGCATAACTAAAACAGCTTCTAGCCCTAATAGTCCATGATTCTACTTTTATGACTATTCCAATCCTCATTAAAGTGCTAGAATCAAAGAATGACACGTTGGAGGTAAGAAGTGTTACGTCATCCTGTCCTCCTGTCCCCCCTTCCTAAGGTCGGGCTGGGGACAAACCCTTTTGGAGGAGGGGTCGGATGTAGGCTCGGGCCGAGGACCACACTCACCTGGGGGTCAACTCTCAAGGATGAGTGTCCCCCGCCAGCGTCCGGGGCACGAGGGCGGAATCAGACAAGTCCCGGGCTAAGGCTGGCCGGGCTGGGGGCGCCCGGGCCGGGGTCCGGCCGGCCCTCCCGCACAGCCGCAGCCAGCCCAGCCGCCAGCCCCCGGCCCGCCCCCCGGGGCCGCCCGCCGTGCCCGGGATGCGGGCAGCGGCCGGGCGGGTCCCGCGCGCCCTGGGGGAGGCCGGCGGGGGCGAGGGCGGAGCGCGCGGCCCCGCGCAACGCGCCAACCTTGACCTTGGCTCTGCCCAGCTCCCGCGGCCGCCCCCAGCCCCCCCGGACCCAAGCCCAGCCCCCGTCGGCGCCCCCCGCCCCGGCTCCCGGCCGCTCCCGCGCTGCGCCCCGGGATACGAACCGGCTCTCGGGGCGGCCCCGGCCGAGCGCGGCTCCCTCCCCGCCCGCGGCCTCGGGCGCCGCTCCCCGAGAGCCTCGGCCGCGCGGGCCATGGCCGCCGCCTCCCGGGCTGGCCGGCGCGTCCGCACTGCGCATACAAAGGGCCGCGGCGGCCGCTCCTTGCTTTACCTGGGGTTTTGCCGCAGTTGTCGGGCGCGGGCGCGGCCTCCGCGGGGCTGCGCAGTCCGCGGGAGCGTGCGCGCGTGGGGGCAGCGTCTCCCTCCCGCGCCGCCGCCCCTCCTCCGGGCAGCGGCCGCTCCCCGCGGCCCCCGCTCCCGCCGCCGCGCGCAGGCCCGGCCCCGGCCCCTCCGCCCCGGCCCGCCGGCGGGGAAGGGAGGGGGACGGGCGAAGCCGCCGCGCGCCCGGGAAGCCCACGGCCCGGCCCCCCCTCCGCAGCGCGGGCGCGGCGCCCCCTGCTGGCCGCGGGCCGCCCCCCGCCGGAGCCCCGCGCGCCGGCTCACCTCCGGCCCAGGCGGCTCCCCGGGGAGCCCGGAGGCTCAGCCCATCCCCGGAGCGAGCCCGGGCCGGCGGCGCCCGCGTCTGCCCTAGGCCGTGGCCATCGTCGGGATCGGCGCTCGGAAAGCAGCCTCTGCGAGGGGAGGGCCGGGCTCCAGAAGCGCGCCTCCGGCCCGGCCCGGCCCGGCCCGGCCCCCACTCTGATGAGTCAGATCCATCTCATCCGGCCATTGTTTCCCTAGCGGTGACGGGGCCGGGCGGGCCGGGGGAGCTCGCCCCGAGGCCCGCCGCCGCCCCGAGCCGTCCCTCGGTCCTGGAGGCTCGAGCCCGGCCCTGCCTGACCCACGGGCAGGGGCAGGGAGGGGCTGCAAGGGCACAGACAGCCGGCGGAGGTGGGCTCCGGGGGCAGCTCCCGGCCCCGAAGCGGGAGGTGGACCCCGAAGTGGACTTGGGCCCCTTCCACAGCCGTGCCCCGCCTCAGCGGGATCCGCTTGCCCTTCCCCATATTCAGCATTGCGGCTCCCATCCCCATGCCCTTGAAAAGCGGAATGTTCTCCCTCTACATCTCTTCTTCACATCTTCATTGTTTTTAGACTTTGGCGAGGCAGTGGGGTTCAGTGGCTAGGTAGTTATTGAGTCTGACATCGGATTTGAACCCGGGTCTTTCTCACTCTCCACTGTGCCATCCACCTGCCCTCGTCTTTGCTCTTTTTGAGCAATCAAGTAGAAATGCATGGCTCTTTACCTTTATAAAAAAAAAAAATTAAGGTGTTTTTTTTTTTTGCAAGGCAAATGGGGTTAAGTGGCTTGCCCAGGGCCATACAGCTAGGTAATTATTACGTGTCTGAGGTTGAATTTGAACTCAGGTACTCCTGACTCCAGGGCCATGCTCTACCCACTGGGCCTCCTAGCTGCCCCTCCTTCATATCTTTCAGAAGGCCATTCCTGAGTTTCACAGTTGTTAGAATCCTGTCCATCACGGTGTGTTTATTTTTCATATTTTTTTTGCATTATCTATCCAGAAACCCCATATGTTCTCCTTCACAAATATAAGTACTGGCTCATTTTTAGCAAAAACAAGTGCCTTTCTGACCTGACTTGTGATTTCTTTGCCATAGAAAATTCCCGTTAAGAAAATTTTCTCGGGGAGCACAGGCCCTGGGAGTCAGGAATACCTGACCCCAGACACTTAATAACTACCTAGCTGTGTGACCTTGGACAAGCCACTTAATTCCACTGCCTTGCAAAAACCTTAAAAAAAAAAAAAAGAAGATTAAAAGAAAGAAAATTATCTCTAACAATGAAGACTAGCAACTACTCTACCATTTAAAGCCATAAATGTTTTACCTGAGGAATGAGGATATTACAGGAATTACCTAGGGTCTTTCAGGTGGTATGCCAGAACTTAGGCTCCAACACAAACCTTTTTGGAGTTGTAGAATGACTCTATCCCCTGAGCCAACTTGCCTCTTGTTAGACACAAATAGTATTGAATAAATGCCAGTTATTGATTGATTGTTTTGAGGAATAGCTTCATTGATACAGGTCCATTCCTTTTTATCCTGTACTATTTATTTTTGAATTCTTATTAAATGAATTGTGAAGAAATAGCATGCTGAAATCCCAATTCTAATATAACTTATTAGGGGGCAAGTTACAAAACTTTATAAAATGATGTTGAACTAAATGTTTTCTAAGGTCTCCTTCAGGTATAAGTCTTGATCTTTATGGAAACCTCCAGAAAATCTTTCCCCACAAAAGCTGAGGACTTTCACTGATTCTTTTACAATGTAAAAAATATCAATAGCATGTCTTGTGCTCTAGCCAAATGATTGGACGATATCCTATTACAGTCATAATTGTCCTTGATAATTCTACCATATTGATCTTTGTAGATCTTATGCTAAAGCCTGATAACCTCTAGTTTGAGTCTTGCTATTCATTGACTTTCAATTCCTTTTTAATTTAAAGTCCTATGAGATTGTAGTATTCCAAAATCTATAGTCTGATAATATTACAGGAGAATGTTAAGAGGTGGACTTTGGTAGAAGTGAGTAATTTAGAATGACCCCAAGCACTAGGCCCTATTCAGTCTAGAGTTTAGTTCCTGCTTCATCCTCAAAGTCTTTGAAAGATACAGATACAATAATCCTATTAAAGAAAATATGATCTGGGGGAACGAGCACTCTGCTTAAAAGTCAAAAAATCTTCCAAATCTAGGCTCTAACCTTGAGAAGTCATACTCAAGTCTTTTTAATCCTTCTATTCTGCCCCACCTGAAGCTAAAGATGCTTTCCTTAACTATTTCCTACTCTGAAAGCACAGACATAGGTTGATAGGTTTCCTAGTTTAGGGGCAAAAGCATTAGAATCTGAATTAGAATAAAAAAGGAAACAAACATTTAAATACCTACTGGGGTATAGCAACTAGGTGTAAAAGTAGATAGAGAGCCAACTCTGGGGTCAGGAAGACTTATTTTCTTGAGTCCAAATCTGGTTTTAGGTACCTACTGTGTGACCCTGGGCAAGTCACTTAACTATTTGCTTCAGTTTTCCTTTCTATAAAATATGCTGTACAAAGAAATTGGAAATCAGAATCTTTGTAAAGAAAACCTCAAATATGGTCACAAAGAGTTAGATAGGACTAAAAATGCCTGAACAGCAATACTCTGCAAAGCAACTAGATGACAATGGATGACACACTGAACCTGGAGTCAAGAAATGAGTTCAAATTTGACCTCAGATGCTTATTAGCTGTATGACCCTGGGAAAGTCACTTAATTTGTGTCTGTCTTATTTCATTAGAGAAGAAAAGGGCAAATCCGGTATCTTTGCCAAGAAAAATCCCATGAGTAGTATGGTCCACAGGGTCATGAAGAACTGGACACAAGGAAACCACTAAACCACAGCACATGCTAGACATTATGCTAAGCAATTTGCAAACATTTTATTTGAAACTGTGAAGTGGGTGTTATTTTTATCCCCATTTTACAGTTGGAAAAGCACAAACAGGCAGAGGTGAATTGTATAGAGCAACACAGCAAGTATCTAAGGTAACATTTGAACTCAGGTCCTTCTGACTCTAGACCCAGCTCTCCAACCACTTTGTAATGAGCTGTCTTGAGCTGGAACCCTACAAGAGCCACTTATTACCATATTTCTCCATCTTTAAGACATACCCTGTTTTTGAAAAAGTTGGGCCTAGAAACTGGGAATGCCTTATATAGTGGTTATAGATTTTAATACTTGCATTTACTGCTTTTTCTGCACTTGTTTTTCACTCGTAGATTTTACTTGCATTTCTCTCTTTTTCATGCTTATTGTCTTTGTGCTCAGGTTCACATTTATTACCAATATATTAGGTTATGTTTTGCCACGTTCTACCTAGAAATGGCTCAGAAAAAATTATCATACAGTGCTGAATTCAAGTTCAAAGGGATCCAGTTTGCAAAAGTGAATGGAAATCGTGCTGCTGGGCTTCATTTTCGTCCTCCACCTGAGAAAACAATGGGAGACTGGCTACAGGAAGAAGAAATCCTACTGAAAAGGCCACAGCAGAAGAAGGCCATGAGAGGCAGACCAGAGCACAGGCATGATAGCAGTCAAAGCCTCTTCTAAGACAGTGATTCATCATCAGTCACAGATGAGGACAAACTAATGGATGGAAGTTTTGACAGTGATGAGTTTTATGAATTTTATGATGAATAAAACTTGAGTTCAATAACTTTACCTAATACAATTTTTTCAAATTTCAGTCCCCCAAATTAAGACATTGTCTTATACCTGGGGAAATATGGTAATACATTACCTTGGGTAAGTCACTTAGCCTCCATGGGCCTCAATTACCTGCACAATACTGTATAATATGCACAATATTATTAATATATTAATTAATATTGACATTAATATAGCTTATTTTAATAATATTAATACATATAAAATATTATCTACTTTTAATTTTTCCCTTTATTTCCATGATGCATGTATTTATTTGTATTTTTGTTTCCCCATTAGAATAAAAGGTTTTTTAAGAGTAAAGATTGTTTCATTCTTTGTATTCACATTTCCATAGTCATTTATGACTCATAGTAAATGCTTAATAAATACTTGCTAATTTATTGATTTTTACATCTTTAAAAACAGTATTAAATGTGCTTATTTTGATTAAATTGATTGTTGTACAATATTTAGAATGGAGTTCATAAGTTTTTGCCACATATTCCTTGATTCTTCACAATGAAATCACACTTTTATCATCTTGGATATTAAAAGTAATTTTGATGAATACTCTAAACTTAGCCTTAATTTAAAACTTAGATTTTAATGAAGTTTAAATCAGCTGAGTTCCTAGACCACTAAAGCTTATAATTTTCATCTCTTAATTACATTTCTTATAATTCTTAATCTTTCATAGTATATAACATGGTATAATGTCATATTGCAGTATTGGTTTCATATGGGAATTTATGTAATTATCAAACAATTCTGTTTTTCAGTATTTAAAAATAGTATCAGAGTTTAAGTCTGAGGAAAAGACTTTTGGGTCCACTGGAAGCAAAACATTAGGTAGATAGAGAGACAGACTGACAGATATCCAGGCAGATAGATAGATGGATGGATGGATGGATGGATAGATAGATAGATAGATAGATAGATAGATAGATAGATAGATAGATAGATAGAAACACATATGTGTGTGTGCGAGTATGTAGGTATGTATGTAGTGGATGTTTTACAGGCTGAAGAGGACCATATCATATCTAGAGATTCTTCTTACAACAGTTTTTGTATATCCTAGATTGAAAAAAAATGTTTAATTAGTAAAACTTTCATTTTCCCCTCAATTTTTAGTAACCCTAGTGTTTGGATTATCTTTCCCATGATAAGCTTTTATTTTTATGTTTCTCTTAATAGCAATAATTGAGAAAGTTTTAAAAACTGGTTTTCTCATTATTCTTCCAATATTAGGATCCCTCCACTACCTGGCAAATGAATCAGTAACAATTCCTGGAGGTTCTTTGCTTGTTTTCTGAGACTTGATTAGACTCTTCTTCAGGAAAAATTGATCAATCCTTCATTTTGTTTTAAATTTTCAGCAATATTTTTTTTATAGTGTTACGTTGGATTTAGGTGATTGTTGAAAGAGTTGGTTTCATACAAACAGCCACTGTAATATTACTATTAGTGACTGAAATGTGTTCTTTAAAAACTTAAACATCTACACATTGTCTTGGAGTAGTTTTCAATCTTAAAAACCATTGAATTAAAATTTTGTAAAAAATAAATGAAAAGTGTTTATGGTATGAAATCCATTTCATATGATATGCAATTAATAAGGAACTAACTAAAGTTGGAATACCAGCTCAATTGTTTTTAATCTGCTCTGGGTTAATTGTTGTTAACTTAGTGTCAATAAGATGCACACTTACAGTTTTTTTCTTAAAATGAAACCATATTAAAATTTTTGCTTGCTCCCACTAATTGGTAATTTTTTTTACTATTGTAATAGGGGGAAAGAGATCAATGTTTCTTCAAATACTGTTCCTTATTTATAATGATCCAACTAAATTTAAGAGTATTTATTGCTTATAACTACTTGACCTGTTGACATTTCAACAACTTCCACATTTTGTAGTATAAAGAGTTCAGCACTTAGAGTCAAAAAATAACCTCCAATTACACCACTGACATATGGTATGACCTTTTTTTACTTTGGGTGGCTCTCTTAAATTTTCCTGATCTCACTTTGCTCATCTGTAAAATGGAAATAGCAATACCTCATAGAGCTTCTGTGACTAGTAGATAAGAGAAATAAATGCATGTAAAAAGCTTGTCATCTGAAAAGGTTACAAAAACTATACACAAAGTAAGAGCCTAAGGGATTTAGTGCTGAAAAACAATTTTAAAAATTTTCCTTATTCTCATAAACTTAAGCATTAATATTTTCATGCACAAAAAAGCAGAAAAATAGGATTGTATATGAAACTATAGACATCTGTTACATATACTTTGTCTTCTATTTATATTAAATTTAACAACAGTAATCAAATTGTCTTACTTTTCAGTGTCCTGAACTTTTTTCTCTTCTGTCTATGTTGTAGTAATCTTTAAAATTTATATTAAACTTAAATATAAAATTAGAAAAGAAAAATTGCCATGTATGAAGCAGACCATAAAAGAGGATTTAATATAAAAGAAAGTTCCATTTTAAGAAAATATATACAATTTTTTTTAGGGTTTTTTTTTTGCAAGGCAAAAGGGGTTAAGTGGCTTGCCCAAGGCCACACAGCTAGGTAATTATTAAGTGTCTGAGACCGGATTTGAACCCAGGTACTCCTGACTCCAGGGCCGGTGCTTTATCCACTATGCCACCTAGCTGCCCCAAAAATATATGCAATATTACACATTGTTTTCAAAGCTGTTCAACTTTTCTTTTCTTCCTTGTAGGTTTGCTATCGACTTTTTACTTTATTTTTTTCCTCCATACCCTCCTCTCTAAAGAAGACTACAATTAAGTGTGGCTAGATATAGATTAGATAGAGATAGAGATAGAAATAGTTATAGATTTGACATAGATATAGATTTGATATAGATATAAATATAGATATAATCTATAAACCTATTATTGATACACATATAACTATATACTATACTATGCATATATGCATCTTCCTTCATAAGTCCAAGTCTTTCCATATTTTTCTAAATCAATCAGCTCATTTACTACAGCAAAATTCCAACCCAATCAAATCCTATCTGAGAGATTGTCTCTGAAAGGATTCCCCCCCACAATTTTCTTCATTCTTTCTGTTCATGACTTCATAGATTCTATTTATATAATAAAATTTTAATTTAAAATAATAATTATCCATCTTAAAGTTCAACATTCCTCTCACCTTATATATATAAGTTTAAGTTTGTCCTTGAACTCTTTTAAAACTTAGGAACATTTAACATTTCTCACTGAAAAGGAGTGGCTTTTTAGCTCTAATATCTTCATCTGAAATGAACCCAGACATTCTCTATCCACATTCTCTTTGATTGAGTTCTTTCTCCTTTGCTTATTCATTTGTATGTTTTTTTTGTTTTATTTTGGTTTTTAGCAACTACTAATGTAATCAAGTACTAGTCCCAAGTTATGGGGAATGATGATCCTAAGCCTACAGTTATTTTCTAAAGTCTCCCCTGGGACTCAACCTTGGACTCTCCTCATCAAGGAATGTGAGGTCGGGGGAGAAAGACGAGGTAGAACCTCCCCTAACATCACAGAAAAAACAATAAATATTAATTCTTGCTCACTGATTTGCGTTATATATGTAATGTATGTATATTCCAATCATTTTCATACAGTTGAATTTGCATATTTTATCATCAAATCCTAGAAAGACACAATATGAGGTAACTCTGAGGTTTGCCCCACCTCAGATTGCACAATCTCTGACAAACTGGGCTAAGAGCAGACAGTAAGTTGGTGCTTATTGCTATTTCTCTATATGTCACCAGTGTGATGTGTGTAGACTCTTATTATATATGCTCATTTTCTATAGACTAGATGATGCATTTCACATATGTGTATACGATGTTTAGTATTGCTGATCTTGATTTTAACCACTCAAAATACCAGGAGTGAGGTAGTCAGGATATCTGCCCCACTTGAAGGGATCTGTGTGGGCTACCGCTATTCGGCTCCCACATTGGGAATTCTGACTCTGATACTGATTGTGGTAGCTCCTTCTCCCCACATCTGCAGCCCTGACTTATTTGGTCAGCAGAGCTGTGGCTTGGCATCCCATGACATCGGAAGGTCCTTCAGTCTTACTCAACCCTCAGATCCCTATCCCATGGAGAAATGAAAGTTTCTAAGACTGAGGCTGCCTCCCAAAACCAACTGCCCCAAGGGCCTTGTTGTTTATTGATTGGCAAAGTAGTCTTCCTTTTGGTACTTCACTCAGGCCCAACCTCAGTCCCTTGAGATTGGATCTTTCCCAGGGTCTTCTCAAGTTGTCTTAGAACAACTGCTTTACCTTGACTTATGTTTATTTTGCTGCTCTATATTCCTTTGAAGGGCTTGTTCTGCCTTTTTATTTTTGTGGAGGAAATTTGGAGAACTAAAAGTTTACTGACCTGCTCCTTCATCTTCCAAGAATATTCTCCTTTTCTGTATATTTTTAAAATATTTTTTCAATGCTTTTTTCTGTTTTTTTAATTTTCCTTATTATTACTACAATTCATCTCCCCCTCTCTTCCCTCCATTCTTCCACCCCAACAAAAAAAAAAACTCCTTTCTAGTCAATAATAATAGAATAAGGTGAATTCACACATTGGCCATGTCTAAGTCTATGTCTCATTCTACCTATTACCTCCTTGATAAAAGGGGGGAAGCATGGATGTTTCATAATGTTTTCAAAAATGATGACTCATATCAGAATTCTGAAGTTTTTCTATCTATTTTTCCCTATTTTGTTGCAATAATTAAGTAAATTGTTCTATATTATCCTCATTGCTCTTCTTTATTGCAGACAAATCCATGAAAAGCCCTTTGACACTTCTTTACTAAACTCTCCTACCTCAGGGAAGTTTTGAAAAATATTCACAACAATGGAATATGTTTTAATGAGGGGGTTTAGTTTATGGGGAAATTATACTACCTCTAAACTCTTTCTCAGGTCTGCTTTGTTGATTGAAATTATTTCCTTTTGCCTAATAGTGGAAAAGGAGAAAAAGAAGACTATATTGGTACAGGAGAGAGTGAAAAGGAGGTTAGGAAAAATTCTCTCATTTAGATTGTGCAAGTGCAACTAATCAAAAAAAAAAAGGAGGAAGAGGGGAGAGTTGGGGAAGAAGTGGCTGACACTTGAAGCGCAGTCTCACTTGAACACTGAGAGAGAGGTAGAATAAGGAGTTATACCAAAGCAAAAGAAAACCTAAAGATGCAAGAACATATTTATCATTATTTTTCAGTTGGTAAAGTATGGAAATCTGAGGTAGTACCCAGAAATCAAGGAATGACTGAATATGTTATGGATAGGATAGAATACCAATGTGCTTTTAAAAAAATAATGAAGGGGATAGTTTCAGAAAAAACTAGGAAAGCCTAAGAACTGATATAGAACCCGAAGAACAATGTCTACTATGCCACCAATATTGTAAAGACAAATGACTTTGAAAGACAGATAATCTGATCAGAGTGATAAACAACCACAATTTCAGAGAATTTATGATGAAACATGCTGTCTTCTCATAGAGAGGAGAGCAACTCAGAGTACATATTTGGACATGACAGGTAATGAAATTTATTTTGCTTATTTATACATGTTTGTAAATAGAGATATTTTTTCTTTCCTAGTTCTCTCTGGAATGTGAAGAGGATAGGTAGGGGGAAATGGCAAGATACACATTTTTGCTGACTGGTAAAATTAAAATTTTTTGAAAAGTTTTTACTATATGACAGGCATTATGGTAGGTAGTAAGGAAACATACAAAAAACAAAAACAAGCAAACCCCAATCTTTATTCATAATGAAAAATAACTTAATTCAGTCACCCATACATAAGAAACTTAAGTCTGAACTTTTCAGAATTAGGAGCTTATTTGAATGGTTGATTCCATAAATTATTTCAGAGAGGGGCCAACAATTTTCCCAGTAGGCATCCCTAGCACCAGGATTTGACCAATTTTTTCCTTTTTCAATACTTGAAAACATTTATGATTTTGTTGACTTGGATCTTTTGATGGAGATCATGGTCTTATCACACTTTAGAAGATATTTCATAAAACTTTCACCAAAGAAATTAATTATCCCCTGATAATCTTCCTTTATTAAGCATTTGCTATGTTTGCAGTATTATGTCAAAAAAAATGGTGATTAAAAGAAAAAGTTGAAATGCTCTAACCTCAATAAGCTTACCTTCTATCATGAACATAGCTGAGGTTGCACAATTTGAAAGAATCAGGAAAGGTTTCATGTAGAAGGTGATAACTGAGTCTCAGAGGAAACCATGAATTCTAATAGACTAAAGTGAAAGAGGACAGAATTTCAGGATTAGGAAACAGCCAGTGGAAGGACACAGAGGAAAGAATATTATGGTAAAGGAATAGCAAAAGCAACATGTCTAGACCATGAATGGGTGTATGGGGAGCAATGTGGAAAAATGTGACTGTGAAAGGACTTTAAATGTCAAAGGAATTTAAATTTCCAGTAACTTCCTCTCTGTTGCCTCTAAGCCACTGGAATTTACTGATGGTTAGATCTGTACCCCAGGAAAATCACTTTTTGCACCTATGTGGAAAATAGATTGAATTTGGGAATGTCTTAAGTTATTCAATAACAAAACAGATAGAACTTTGTTGGAACCATCTTTAAAGAGCATACAGGTATTTGAGTTTTATTGATACAACCCAAGAGCCAGAGCCATAGTCATGAAATATTAGAAGACAGATGTGAAGACTTAAACATTTGCTGAACTCTACATATGAGTATCTGTTTGTGTGTGTATATATTTGTGTATATGTTACAGAAGGAGGAGAAAGAGGAGAGAGACAGAGAGACAGAGAGGGGTGGGGGCCTTTGGGATTTGTACCTTTTGACCTCTTTAATATCCCTCTTTGGGAGAGGAGGAAAGGGAAAATACCCATGATTTTATCAATAGTGAATGTCCCATGAAGAAATTTTTTCATCAAATATAGAATAGTATCTGCTTTGCAATTTTTAGTCTTAGAGAGTTGTCTGGAACATTAAGAGAGACTGAATGATTTTCTTAGGGACAGTATGTGTCAGAAGCAAGACTTGAATATTTCTCCATGTCAGGCTGAATCTCTGTTACACATATTATGGATATCTGCAATTGCAAATACCAAATTTGGTATTTCTTTTTTGGTCATAAACTCATACCTTACCCACTGACCTGAAAGGTACATTTTTCCATGCTCCCCTCTGACTTTTTATGTCTAAATCATTTATCCATTTTGACCTTCTTTTGATATAATGTGTGAGATGTTAGTTTGTACTTACTTTCTGCCAAATTACTTTACAGTTTTCTCAGTAATTTTTATCAAATGATAACATTTTGCCCCCAAAGCTTGGATCTTTTAGGTTTATTAAACGCTAGATTACTACGGTCATTTTCTACAGTGTATTATGTATCTAATCTATTCCATTTATCCATCATTGCATTTCTTAGCTGGTACCAGATTGTTTTCATGTTTACTACTTTGTAATATAATTTAAGATATGGAACTTCTAGGCTGCCTTCCTTTTCTTCTCTTTCATTGGTTTCCTTGATATTATTGATCTTTTGTTCTTCCAGATGAATTTCTTTATTGTTTTTTTTCAAATTATATAAAATAATTCTTTGATCATTTGATAGGTATGGCAAACTGGCAGCAATGGTAGGAGGCTTTCATTCTGTATTTCTCTTCCCTTTTACTGTCTAGGTCATGGCCCAAATCTGTAAGACAATATTGAAACTCTTTTGCCCATTATCCTATCACATCAAGGCTGAGTACTGATTAGGTTATTTTAAGTATACTCATTCATTATTGATATTTCTACTGATTATTGAAATAGCTAGCTCTTAGTGAAGGCTTTTTATGAGCATAAACAATTGTTTCTAAGAATCCTACACCTTAACCCAGACTTCAGTAGAAGACAATAGAGTTTAAAAGGAGAGTGAACTAAATGTACATAAATATTTATAATAACTCAAATATTTATCTAGAAGCTAAAAGGGTATCTATCCATTGAAGAATGGTAGAACAAGATGCAGTATAAGAATGTAATACAATCTTATTAGGTCTAATCGTTTCAGAGAAATCTAGAAATACTTTAAAGTACTGATGCAAAATTATGTGAACTGAAACTAAAGAACAATTTGTAAAATAACAACAGTATAACTAGAAGAATGAATGAGGTAAAATATTTTATTTCATTGCACAACAGTTCTCTAACAGCTAAACTTGGATTACAGGGAAAAAAAAGCATAGGTAACAAACTCATCCACATAATTTTTTATTTTTTGGTGAGGCAATCAAGATAAACGGACTTGCCCAGCATCACACAACTAGCAAATGTCAAACATCTGAAGGAGATTTGAATTCAGTGCTGCTGACTCCAAAACCAGTGTGCTCTATCCCCTGTGCCATCTAGCTTCTCCTCACATTTATTAAAAAGCATCAATTTTCACACACAAACACAATATCAATGACATCAAGTATAGCTTATTATAACAAAGTCTATCTGAAAGGTTAGAATTCTTTAAAAAAAATCAGTTTCTGGTCTAGCTTCTTTTTGCAAACTTTTATCACTATGTTATAGAAACAAAACTAAAGTGAAGTAATAAATACTGAAATTTAGAGGACAGTAGTTTCACTGATTCTCCTTCAGTACCATAGGAAAAAATGAGTTTAGCACCTTGTAAAGAATAACTGGTCAAAGTAAGAAGCTATCAGATGGTACACTTCCAAAGGAGAGTCTCTTTTGCCCAGGAGATTTGTAGCCTGGCATCTCTCCACTTTGCTTCCCAACTGATTTTTCTTTAAAAGTTCATTTGAGAGAATATTTCAAATTTCTTTTCCCTGAGCCATTTTGTATGATCTTTCTTGGGCATGAGAATTTCTAGTTATGATTTTAGCTATTCAAAACTTCATGTAACAGCATAAATGTAGAAGACAATGCATACAACCAACAATTATTATCACTTCATCTATATTCTTTTGAGAAGAGTGATTGTTTCATTCTCAGTTTGTATCCCCAACTGTTAGGATAGTATTAGCACATAACAGTCTGTTAATAAAATAAATGCTTATTGATTCATTTAACAAAATAGAGAAGGTTTGTGTTTTTAAAAAACATATGACTCCCCTGTTTTAATTTTATTCAATATGTAGCCTAGCTAGACATCTATAGTAAATGTTGGAACTATAAGTAATTAATTTCCTCTCTCTGAGACTTAGTTACCTCTAAAATGAATATGGCAACACTGGTACTATATATATAACTGATGGATTATGTAAAAAAAAAAAACATTTACTTCAGATACCATAATGTGACCTTAAGCTAGTCATGGATGTTCTCTGCTTCATTATCTTTAAAATAAAGACATTTATGTTGCCTTCTGAAGTTCCTTCTAGCTCTAAAGTCATGAAATAATAATAAAAATCCCACTAAGTCCCAACTAAAATTCACTCTCTAAAGGAAGTCTTCACTAACACCTCTTAATTCCAATTTTTCCCCTCTGAATTATTTCCTATCTAGCCTGTATTTATTTGTTTGTATGTTATCTCTCCCATTATTAGGATATAAGCTCCTTAGAGCCCTTTGCCCCTTTTTTGTATGTATGCTATTGCTTAACACCATGCCTAATACATAGTAGGTAATAAACAAATGTCTATTAAATGAGTGAATAAATGAATGCTTTAAAATAGCAGGCCTGATTCTGATACTGAATAAGGGTATTTGGAGAGATCCATTATAGCCCTGTATCTGAAAAGGACCATTTAGGTAGGATTCAAACCAAAGTTTTCCTTATATGTCAAAAAACAAAAACCCACATGCTGTTAAATTTTCTTTCTCATTTGTTGAAAAGTTCAATTCAGCCAAATAGCAGGCCATTATTTTCATTAAAGAGGTTATGTTTTCCTTAGAAAATCATTCTGAACAAAATGGGTCTAATTTGCCCATTTTTCTGACATTGCTACTCCAAATAAAAGCCTACAAAATTCAACATGAGGGTTCCTGTAGAGGGTATTCCATAATAGCCATCTGCCCCTTAGCGTTCATATTTTGAACTGCAAGAGTCACTGAAGTCCACTTCAGCTTTCCTATTTGTCTTTTTAAGATGTATCATCCAACAGGTTCTGAGGTTGTTCGTTTCCTCCTTTGTCAAGTGAAAGTGTTAGAATATGAAACCTGTAAGGTCCAAAATCCCATGGGGTGTCTAAATGACTGGAAAAAAAATGATGTCATTCAGATGTAGCTCAGAAACAGAATTGCAGTGTTGAGAAAGATTTATCTTAACGATTCCCTTTTTTCAGGTGTGCCAATATTTTCATTATCTTCACCAGTCCAGCTTCAGGTCTGCTTTACTCCATACATATTTTCCTCCTCGTTTTAGAAACATTTTTTCATCAAAACCACTGAATTTTATGGCTTCTTCTACTCCCACATCCAGAATTGATTTAGAGGGATCTTTTCTGCCTTTTGTACAATCCAGAAAGCGCATCTAGAAAATTTATGAATATACATGATCAAATGGATGAAAATAAATTTTAAAATTAAAAGAGAGAAAATTTATGGTAGAAAATTAATACATGCTGAAACACACCCCAACACCTACTATTTCTAACACTTAATAAAGACCTTGAATTTTTATATGCTTTATTGTTTTTCACTTTTTTCCACCACTGTTTAGTACAATGTCTGACACGGAATAGGTGTTCAACAAATGATTGCTTACTATATATACTAAGGTCCTAAATGTCTTAAGGCTGTACTCTTGCTAGTTGGATTACATAGTGCCATACTAAATTACTTATTGGAGAGATGAGAGCAGAAATCTTAAGTTCCTTATGGATAGAGGCTATGTCTTTGTTTCCATTTCTAGGTCTAATATAACAGTTGTAGTAATTCAAGAAAGTTCTGTGGAAATAAGAGATAAGTTAAAATGTCTTAACCCACATTTTGGCTCAGATAATGCAAAGTGGTTATCTAGCAGTTCACTTGGCTACTCTGAGAAAACTCAACAGCCATATAAGAGATTCAGAACTGAGAAAGAAAGAACCATTAAACATTAGTGCCAGAAGGGAACTCAAGGGAATCTAGTCTAATCCATTTATTTAGAGAGAGGTTTAATCATTTGTTCAAGGTTACCCAGATACTTGGTAGGGAGGTCAGGTCTATGCTCTTTTGACTATCTCAAAGAGATTAGTTTGCCTTCAAAAACAAAAATAAAAACTCCGCTTTTTAATCAAATAGTTTAGCTCTCTCCCTTAACCAATTTTACTGAACAATTGCCAAATGACTATTCCATCTTGTGTCATATAGACACAGTCTTAGTCCTAAAATGGATTTTGACATCTGTAAAGCAAAATTACCTTTTAAGATGTCTAAAATCAACTTTTGTCACAATGAACATTTCTCAGATATAACCCTAAATGGATATTTGCTTTGATAAGAAATAATTACTCATTAATATATTATTTTTACAGAAATATGAAATGTTGCTTAAGAATTCAGAAATATACACATGCCCTAGCTTATAAAATATAATAATAATCTGTTGTTCTTAACCAATTTGCAAGAACTAGTGTTTTTATAACTTGTTGACTTACATATTCATCCAGAATAAGGTAAGAATCTTTCATCTGCAATGCAAAGCAAAAAAAAATCATCAAAATTTAATTTAAAAAAATTTGCATGAGCCACTAAAGTCTTATTCAAATACTCCATTGTAACATGAGGTAACCTGCAGTCCCTGAAGGTTGTCAGCAGATATTGATTTGTCAAATCCTAATAAATTGGCAATATTTCAATACTGACTTGGTGACTACCTGTCCAGTGACTTCAAGAAAGGCTTCCTATTGAAAGGATAACTAACAAATGCTATATCTGTTGACCATGGCAACTTTTGAAGGGTCAGTGTCAGTGGAGGGAGTACCCACATGGATGACCTAGTGGATCTTAGAAGGTATATTTGTCAAACACATAACATATTGAGTTGGAAAGAGACCAATAGGTCATGAAATTCCACCTCCTGGTTATAGAAACAAGAACACTAAAAGTCTAACAAGTGGTGTTCCTGTACTCTGCCCTGATTGGGTCACATCTGAAATATTGCATCCAGGTCTTAGTACTATATTTTAGAAAGGACAATGAAAATGGGGAAAGAATTTGAACTTTGGTAAGGTACCTGGAAATCATTTGATATGGGGATTGGTTGAAATATAGCTATCTTTAAGTATTAAATGGAAGAAGGATTATTAGTTTTACTTTGCTTGGTAACAGAGAACTGAACTAGAAATAACTGAGAGAGAGTGTTTTGAGAGACATTTTGGTTCTACACCAGGAAACTATTTCCTGACAATTAGAGCTATCCAAAAGTTAAGTGGGTTACTTTGTTAGAGTCATGGGCAATAGCATTCCCATCAAAATTCAGAGTTCAAGGGAATATCAGAGGTCATTTCATCTTATTACTTCTTTTTACAGTGAAAGAAATTGAGGTTTAGAGAGAGAAAGTGGCTTGTCCTGGATTACCCAAGTATTAAATATTAGCAGAGCTGGGATTCAAAACTATATCATTTGGCCCTAAACCCAGTATCCATTACATTGCAATATAACTGTCATACTGTCATATGGCAGAAAATACAAGTTCTCTTTTCAGGAATGTTGTAAAAAAGAGAATTCCTCTACTACTACCAGTTAAATTAATTGAATTCTAAAGGCCTTTCCAAGTCAGAGATTCTATGAAGTAATTATTCATATATATAATATATATATTATATATATGCTTAGATTCAAGAATAAAAGAATAATAGCATTACAAAGAACTTTACAAATATCTAATTTTATTCTCACAACAACCCTAGGAGGTAGGTGCTATTGCAGATAGAGGTTAAGTGATTTGCCCAGGGCCATCTACTTAGGAAGTATCTAAGGCTGAATTTGAACTCAGGTCTTCCTAACTCCAACTCAACTTCTCCCTCTCCTCTCCTCTCCTCTAAAAGTTTATTAGAGGATGCTTTTTCCCTCTCCCTCTCCCTCTCCCTCTCCCTCCCCCTCTCCATCATAGATACACACACAAACTATATATACATATGTGCCCATTAGATCACGTTGCCTCTCAGAAAGAAAAATTAATAATTCAGCACATGGAATTAAAATACAAGGACTTAAAAATTAAGTATCTCATTTTACAGAGGAGGAAACTGAGAACAAGAAAGTTTTAGTTATTTATGTGAGACTACAGAGATTCAAAAGAACTCCTCTGACCCTAACTGCCAGATTTGAAATCTGAAGCCCTGGCTTCAAATAATAATTCTGCTACTTTCTACCTATATAACTTTAAGTAAGACTCTTCTGCTCATTGGACTTCAGTTTCTCCACCTGTAAAATGAGGAACTTGGACTATGTTGGACTAGATGACATCTGAAGTTCCATACAGATTTAAATTGTTGCTTTTCCAACAGTGATCTCTTTGTGCTTAATCTAGCTCTCTCTGACAGTTAAAAAAAATAGATCTAGCTCGCTATTACCTTTTTGTTAGATTCAGGTACCAAACAGGATATGCTTTTATGACGGTCTAGGAATTTTTCAAAGTCCTCGTCACTAATAACAAATCTCTTTGCTTCTCTCAGGGCATCTTCCCCAGCATTCTCACCCTCAATGATTAGACACTGAAACACCTGAAAGACATAGAGCATTGTCATTGTCTTCTTCAAAGTACTTTTCATTATTAAGGATCAGAGCATGCTCTTTCCTGCAGATCACTTTCCTCTCTCCTTTATACTCCCTTGAATTAAACAGAAGTGTGTTACACAGAAGAATCACCTCAGGGAATATAAATATTTCCTTTAAGATCTGTAAAGAAGGAAAAATTTCACCTAGCAGGAGACACATTCAATAAATGCTTTTAAGTTATTAAAGCATTATTATTTATACTTATATAGAGCACTTTTAGATTCCTATTTTTCTTACTCTTTTAATACTCCAGGAAGGACCAGATAGGTTAAATGTAAATTTCAACTAATATAATTTTTAGATCTACTTAAAGAGAAATATAAGGCACTTAGGTGATAGGAGTACAAGAACAAAAAGAAAATGAGTTTTCTTACTTTAAAGGGAGATAAAATATACCAAGATAAGTATATTCAAAATGAATAAATACAAGGTAATTTTCTGGGGGGAGGTAAGGGAATAAGAAAAGATTTCGTGTGAGATATGGAGCTTGAACTGGTGGTTTTTTCAAAAGTGATTAAAGCATTCAACATAGAGGTCTTGTTAAGAAAAGAGCCCAAGGAGATAAAAGGTCTTATATTTACTAGAATATGCATAGTATTTAATTTTAATGTGGCAGTGAATTAGTAGAATCAAAGTAAATGTTCAACAATATGGAAATTGTTAGATGCATGTGGAATATTCAAAAGTTATAGAATATGACTTTAACACAAGAAAAGATGAATATAAACATTCACTGAAACAATGAAAGACTTACATAGACTCATGCAGAATGAAGTAAACAGTAAAAGGAAAACAATATTCATAATTATTACAACTATGTAAAAAGAAGAATAAATGACAAAAAACTGGAAACTTTAAAAATATTCAGAAAAATGTTGAGAAAATTGACCTTCCTTCTTTCATTGCAATAGTGAGGAACATAAGTGAGGAATGGTGAATATACTCTCAGATTCAGGACATGTGTTCAAATTTATCAAAATGCTTTTAATTTCTCTCTTTTTAAAAAATTTTGCAAAAGAGAGTTTCTATCTTAAAGAAATTAATAATAATAATAATAATAATAATAATATCATATAGCCTTCCCTCTGAGAAATTTATAAGTATTTAACATAGCTTTTAACTTTTTCCCCTTCATTCTCTCCCCAAGGGCTATCATTCCTATTTTGCAAATGGAGAAGCCAAGGAAACGAACCAGAGAAAGTTTTCTGGACTGGTGAGTGAATCGTCTCGTGAAGAGACATGGTTGAGAGTTGCATGAGGTGAGAAGGCTTCTAAGCATTGTGATATTCTCCAGTAATACTTCATTTGGAGTATTAAGAATATTTTAGATCGAGAACTGAGTATGGGTAGAGTGAAAGCATTAACACAATTGAAACTAGGACCTAAGATCCCTTTTCTCCAAGCTGAGATTCACTGAGCTTGAGTCATCCCAAACTTTGCCAACTACATCCTTTCTAAGATCTTGTTTATTAAAAAGAAATGGACAAATATGGTTATGTACTTACTTTCCAGCGAACAGGGTTTAAGGATTGGATCTGATAATTCATGTCTTCTTCCATATTAAATCTGTTAATAACAGAATTGATCTTGAAAGCAACCCTATAATCTGCACACCACTTCCTCAGTTTCCACAGATTCTCCACATGATTCTTTTTTCCTTGTCCACGACCAATCAGTGCGTTGATTTGCTCATCGAAACTATCACACGAAATAGCAAGAATATCTAGGTATTCACCTGGAAGGGAAAAATATCACAGTATTCAGTTTTCCTTTTCTAAGAACTAGGTATAATATATAACTTATAAATCTTCATCAGTATGTGTATATATATCCATATGCAAATACATATGTGTACATGCACTCATATTGCATTTATAATATGTATTTGTGTATATATAGTAATAGTATATATGTACATGTAAATAGGATAATAAATGTAAAAATCAGAGACCTTAATTTTCTAGATGAGAAACCTGAAGTGCGAGATAGCTTGCTATTATGTTTTTCTACATTCTGCTAAAAAAGTTTGTTTCTTTCCCAACTCCCTTAAACATAATTCATATACCACAGTTGGTTTCTGTAGCCTTAGTTTGGCTAGGGAATGGATTTGTGAAGATTAGCTTGATTTAGATTCATCTTCATGTGAATATATATATATATATATATATATATATATATATATACACCTTATGAACACATGCCATTATGAATTTATTGCAATTTGTATTTCAAATCTTTCTTGTTGTAAATCTTCCTTTTATATACATATAGTGATGTTGACAGCTATTGAACACCAACATAGCATAGAAGCATAGATGTGAGAATATTGAAAGAGTCTCTAAGATCATTTATTCCAACCTCTTCATTTAAGAAAGAACTCTGATATTTACCCTAGGCAAATCTTTGAATCTTATATTTTTTATCTATAAATTATGTATAACAATGGCACCTGCTTCATTGACTTGAAGTGAGACTCAAATGAGATCATACACATTAAGGGCCTTGAAAATCCTGAAGAATTGTATAAATGTTATCTTGTTAATTATTACCTCTAAGCTGTTCTCAACTATATCCCTCCATTTTAGTCAATCCAAATATATAAATGACTTGAAGTCATAGGAACTCTCAACTCTGCTACTTATTACCTATATGACCTTGAATATATCATTTCTCTTCTCTAAACTAGGGGCATTCCTATATTCAAATAGGGGAGATGGTCTAGATAATTTTTAGGCCCCCTCTTATTCTAAATTCTATAATACCGTAATCCTTTGATGATGCCCAAGTGTTGCCCCATGTTCCTCTTTCTTACAATGCCATCTTCTACCTGTAGAGCCACAGGATTCACAGAGTAGAAGAAGGAATGTTAGAGACGATCTAATTCAATATCCCCATTTAATTGATAAGGAAGCTAAGACCAAGTGACTTGTTCATTTAATAAGGCTAGACAGTACCAGAGTTGGAACTAGAACCCTTGATTTCTAATTAGGTCTTCTTTCAACTATGTCATATATCCCGTTGATCATTCAAGGTGCATCTTAAGTCCCACTGGTTCATAAATCCTCTGAAATCTTTAATCTTGATTCATTTTCTTCCCCTCTGATAATGGTAAGAGCATTGAACTTGGAATCTGAGATATGACTTTGAATTTCATCTCTGCTAATTACTTCCTGAATTTGTTTGCCAATGGGCAAGTAACTGTCCCTTTGACCATCAGTTTCCTTGATTTTTAAAAATGGTTTTTGTTGTTGTTGTGTTTTTAATTTATGATAATGATGACAATAATGATAATGATGATGTCTTTGAACTAGATGGTCTCCAGAATTATAGTCTTGTGATCTATGTTCCATGTTTTATGATATCATTTATTGGGAATCAGAAGACTTGGTATCAAATATTGCTTAATTAAGCTAGAAAAGTCCCTTTTCTTCTCCAGGCCCCTGTCTCCTTTGTGGTAAAAAGAGAGTCTGGCCTACATGATCTCTAAAGATCCTTCCAGCTTCAAAATCAATTATTGTTACTGCTCAGGGCCCTACTGAACTCAAACTGTACAGATAATTTGCAGAAGGTTTCTGGGAGTTTGGGTTTTTCGCCATTCTAACTCCCCAGCACAGACACTCTCAGTTCTTGGGAAGAAAGGAAGAATAGCTCCAACAATAATAAAAAAGTAGCATAAAAAATACCAAACCTTTTAGCACATAAGAATGCCACTTACCATAGTCCTTGAACCATTTCTCTCTGATCAGGCTTCCATTACTCACAATGCTGACACTGGGGAGATTTAGTTCTTTTTTACAGAATTTCACCAACTTGCCAAGGAATTCCCCCCTATCATGTAGAAATGGCTCTCCTCCCGAAAAATTGATCTTCTCCATACCTGTCAAATGTCAGGAGAAAAGTTATTTTTTATTTAAATTAAACAACCTTTCATTATACACTGAATATGCAAAATCCTTTCCCAAGGAGTCAGAATAAAAGAATGAAAAACAGTCCTTATATTCAAGCAGCACACTAAACTTTGCTAAGTAGATAGTAATAGCTGATATTTATAGAGTACTTTGTTTCTGGGTTTATTAAATTACAAGCAGTCCTTCATTCACTTAGCAAACATTAAGCAACTACTGTGTACATAGAAAAAATTTCCTATTTTAAAAACAAGTAGAAAATTAATATAATGCCTATATTTCTAATTATTATGCAATATTTTAAAACTGCAATAACTTTAACTTTACAAATTTTGGTTTTTAAGATTATGGGAATATAATCTTAATTCCATTTTATTTAGTTATCAAGTATTTTTGAAACAATACCTAATTCATCAGAAGCTACACTGAGTAAGTAAACCCATAAAATGTGTTAGACACCAGGAATAGTCCCAGAAAATGAAATAAAAGATGCAGTGTGATATAGAGGGTTTAAAATCTTGTGTTCTAATTTCTTTCTTTGATGATTTCTATCTGTGATTTGTGGCAAATAACTTAATTTCCTTGAATCTCAATTTCCTCATGTATGAAATGAGGGGTTTTCCTAATTGCTCTCTGAGGTCCTTTTTAGCCCCAGAGCTAAAAACTTGGAACTTATGATCTTATAGCTGAATTGTATTTCTAGCTGTCCTTCTTGACATTTGCATAATCTTGTTCTAATTATTTAATTTTTTCTATTCTTCAGTTTCCTCATCTATTAAAAAAAATTTGGACTAGAGGATTTCAAATATTTCTTCTAACTCTAAATCCTACACCTGAAGTCTCTTTTCTCGTGAGCCTTACAATCCAGTTTGGAAAGTTAAGACCCAAACACAAGAAAGATATTATGCAATGGAATATTGGATAATAATGGATAACATGCCAAAAGGAATTATACAGATATAATTGCTAACAAAAATGTACACATTAAGAGAGAATAATTTGATCCAAAATAAACAAGGAAGATTTAATAAAGAAAGTGGGCCATGGCTCTGGGAATTATGAAATTATATGACTGGCATTTAATTTAGTGTTTCAGGGCTAGATGGTTAAGGGAATCATAATTATTGAATCTCTCATTCTCTCAGGAAATGGATAGGATTATAAAGGACTATCCAGTCCATCCTGTCCCCCTTCCATCTTTCCCTTCTTTCATCTTTAATCCTCTAATACAAATCCTCTTTTTGATAGATGAAGAAGCTGAAGAATGTAAAGGTTAAGTGACTGGCCCAAGGTTATACAAATATCAAGAAGGACAGACAGGAATAATGGTTATCCAGCTCAGTTCCAAGAATTTCAGAGAGGGAGGAGAGAATATCGTTGAAGGCAGCCTTTTTGACATTTGTTCATCATTAAGTGTGTTTGTCCTTTCATTCAAGTAACTTCCAAAAGAATTTTTTTAAATGATGTATTTCTTAAGATAGAGAAATCATGGAACCAGGAGACAACATGGTACCTGGATCCACTTTCCATCTCTATCATAGTTTAGCTATGATCTTTGGTAGGTCATTTAAATATCTTAGGTTCTTCAACTGTAAATGAGGATGTTATCAGAGGGTCTCTTGATAATCTTTAATTTCCCAAAGTCTAATATATATTTCTCTAGCTGTATTTTTGGCCTTGGGAGATGTTAAGATCATCTGTTCACTGCCTCTCACGTGTCATTAATAACACAAATCACAAGGACCAATGAAATAGTTTTCATCTTGAAAGCCCCCTCCATACTGCCCCTCCCAAAATATTCTAATGAAATTTCAGTTCTGTACAAAAATTTACGTGTTAAAAAGAACAAGAATTAACTAGAAAATCCTAACTGCTGGAAGTGGGAGAAATATTAAGACACATATCCTTTGCACAATATCTTCAAAGGTCTGAAGATTAGTTAAACATAAATATCCTAATATAAACACCAGTGAAATTATTAGTAGCACACTATATTTTTAGTTGGTTCTCTAGAATGGCCCTGTCGTGCTGGATAGCAATTACTAAAGAGACCTTGTGGGCTTTGAGTCTAGAAATATAAGAGAAGCAGAAAGAAAACAAAGGGAAGAGCAGAAGATAAATAAACATTCTTAAAAGAAGCATATCTGGGGCGGCTAGGTGGCGCAGTGGATAAAGCACTGGCCCTAAAGTCAGGAGTACCTGGGTTCAAATCTGGTCTCAAACACTTAATAATTACCTAGCTGTGTGGCCTTGGGAAAGCCATTTAACCCCATTTGCCTTGCAAAAATACCAAAAAAAAAAGCATATCCCATGACAGTAGAGACCAGAAATGATCCAGAGAAAGTGAAATACTAGTCACTTAGAAAAATCTATGGGTAACCAGTGAAACTTCATACATCAATAGCAACCAATCTGAGATTCACTATATTATGATTTGTTACCATAATTGATATTCACTATGATTAGATTACCCTGTTATAACTAAGCTAAATTATATATATATATATATATAATATGCATATTATATATATACACACACACACACACACACACATATATATATATAATATATATATATATATATATATATATATATATAATATGTATATATTCCTTTTGCCTTGAAGGTAAGGAACTGTATAATACATCTCAACAAGAGCTAAGTCTTTGAATATTAAACATTTCTTCTTAAAAATTTTTGGTCAAAGTAGAAAGCTAAGGGCAGCTAGATGACAGAATGGATTGAGGGTTGACCTGGAGTCAGAAAGACTCATCTCTGAGTTCAAATTCAACCTCAGACATTTACTTGTTGCTTGATTCTGGGCAATTACTTGATCATGTTTATTTCATTTTTCTAATCTGTAAAATGAGTTAGAAAAGGAAATGGCAAACTACTTCAGTATCTTTGCCAAGAAACCTCAAAATAAGTTCACAAGAGTTATACACATCTTAAAAATACTTGAACATTAACGGGATATTGATTCTGTTTTTTCTTATATTTCTCTGCTTAAAACCCCAAAAATCCATAGTCATTGCTGTCTAGGAATACAGTTATGTTCAACAACTGTCATTCTAAAATATATCATACTTCAGGAAAGGCAACATGCTGCAGTGGAAAGAGGGCTACATTTACAGTTAGAAATTCTAGACTTAAAGTTTGTTTCTGCCACTTTCTGCAGGACATTAAACAAACCATTTACCCTCTCTAGCACTTAGTTTTCTTTTAAATCAAAGAATTAGATCAGATATCCCTTCTAGCTCTAAATTCTATAATTTTAAATCAGTATAATTAACTCAGGTGTTCTTAAACATTTTTTTCCCTTTTTTGTATCATTAACCCATTTGATAGTCTGATATAGTCTATGACCTTTCTCAGAATAATGTAAAATTCATAATGAAAAATCCATTGGATGTGTCTATCCAAATCTGCCAATTTTAGAATTCTTGGAGTAGATAATTTCTAAAGTATTGATTTACTCATTCTGAAAATCAATTTGAAGGTATAGGTAAAGTATCTGAAACATTCTTCTAAATAGTAACTGATAATTTATGATATCCTCATGAATAATATTCACATTCAAACTTAAGTATTAGAAGTACAGTAATATAGTATCGTAGTAAGTACAGTGAACCTTGAGTTAGTGGACATGGGGCAAGTTCTGGCTTTTTAGCTCACTTGCCATGTGACTATGGGCAGTTTAACTCTCTGAGCTTCATTTTCTTCAAATGTAAAATTTAATTAATGATCCTTATACTACGTTCTTCACAGGGTTTTTGGAGAAAAGTGCCTTATAAATCTAAAGGTTTCATAAAGAAGAAATAGTAGCCATCCTCAGTGACCAAACACCACTTTTGTCTTTAGAGTATGAAAGTAGTTCACAGGTATGAAGTGACTCATGTTTACAATTCTGTGTCATTTCTGCTTTCAAGCTACAGTCTATTTGTTTAACTTAGTATTGTACTCATGCTGTTATTAGAGACTATATGCCCAGTGATTATGGAGTCTGACAAAATCATAAATTGTTTCCTAAGGACAAATTGTTGACTTGTGGCTTTTTAATTCAGAGATAAATTAGTCATTTTCCTGAGAATAGATAAAGCATAAAACCAATATTCATTTGATGTACCATTGTCTTCTGCCCATCAGTTCAGATTAATGTGAATAGACTTAAACTTATTAGCATACAAATCAGTTTTGTTTTTTTACTTTCCAACCCCTAGTTAGGAGAGATTTTCCTTTTATCTACCCTAACTTTTATTCTCTTGAGAATTCTCAGTAAGTAAACTGTCCTTAACATGACATCTAAAAAGTATTTAAGCAATTCCTGTACTAGAGGGCCCATTCAAAATGATTTAGAAAAAATACTAATATTCATTTGGATTTGTGATTTTAAAATCTTCCCTTAAAGATTCAAGTTACAACTCTTCCAAGCTTATCCTATCATAAAGCCATGAAACCTTTTGTAACATCACTCAACTCATACCCTATCATCTTGTATGTTAGAACATGGTGGAATAAACTGTTTTGTAATGTTATCTCATGTGAGAAGATGTTTTTTTTTTTTAATTTTTCTTTCTTTCTTATATTAGATGCAATTAACAAACTGGTAGGATAGATCTAATTGGTGGGATTGGCAAGGACCAGGGATTCTTTCTCAATTTTGTTTCAGCATTTTAAAATTGAAAAAAAATTTTCCCCATTAACTAGGAAAGAATAGACTGAACAACATACAAGGTCAGACTTGAACCTGTTAACAAAATGGATTCATGCTTCAGTGTGTCATAGCTTCTGCAAATTACACACTTACATACATAAAACACAAATACACACAGTATACTGAAATATCTATAGAATTTTTTTAGGGCTGAAATGCATCTTTATTATCATCTAGTTCAATCTTTTTTTTAAAGCTAAAATAGAGGAAGTGACTTGTATAAGGTCACATAGCATAAAATCATGGGATTTTGATTCAAAGGTGTTTTTGGTCCTGGGTCTGTCACTTACTAGCTGTGTAATCTCTGGTAAACTGCTTCACCCTCTGAACCACAGTCTTTCAACTAGATCAGATTCCATGACTTTTGGAAGTTTGTAAACTTAATAGGAAAAAAGCAATTACATCTTTTATTTACACCCACCTCTAACTAAAATATGGCATTTTTTCCAATTATGAATGGTAGGTAACAGACATCATTCTAGAAAGGCCCCTTAGGCTTTAATCAGATTTACAAAGTGGTTCATTACATAAAAAGTGATGAACCCAGGGACTTGATTTTCTCTGACATATTTCCAAATTCTAAATTTGGTGGATCCAGGATGTGAAGTCAGACCTTTAAACTCCAAATCCAAGAGCTTCTATCAATATTCTGTGCTAGACATTGAAGAAACTCAAGCCAGACTCACCTGCTTCTTTAAGCATAAGGAGACCTCTCTTGGCTTCTTCCAGGGGAAGTACAAATGATGTTTTAGCAGTGTGGAAACAGAATCCACATTTGTAGTTGCATTGGCGTGTGAAATGATAATTGACACTGACAGGGTTAAGGGATGCATCTTCCTCTCCTGTCTCTTTTCTTGTTCCCCCTCTCTTCTCCTTGAGCTGGTTGCTTCTCTTGCCACCTGCAGACCAGAGCAGTGTCCCAAAAGATGAGTATAAATGTATCAGCATCTTCCACAGAGATGTCAGTTGGAGACTAAAAACATAAAGTAGCTTCTCAACACAGCCTGTTAGTGTGAGCAACCACATCTCTGCCAACTCTCTCACTGCTGTGCACAGAACACCACAGAAGCTCACTTCAAATCCTGCTCTTAAATAACAGAGCTCTCATGGGCTAGTTTCAGTCACATGTGGGAGGCGACACTTCTTGTTTTCCTCATCAAATGAATAGTTTCAATTTCCTTCTCTAGTGAAATGAAAATTGAAACCTAGACAAGTAATTACATAATCCATGCCGTGAGGAAACTACATCCCCTTTTCCCTATAGCCTGCTGGTAGTATAGGAATGCAATGTTCCAGATGCTTTGGGAATGAAGCTTAACTTAGGGTCCTTGAGAATCCTTGGAAGATATTTTCCAGTGTCCTGTTTTGATTTTGGACAAACTTTTTGGGGTTTTCTTATTTTGAACTGTCTTTCTGAAATTGTACTCAGGCTATCTGATATCCCTGACTTATTCTAACAGATGATTTTTACCTTTATAGAATCAAAGCTCTAGAGTTGGGAGGTGGATATTAAAGGAAGGTCATTTCTCTCAATTATATTCTTCCCATTATCCCACTCCCAATCATTCTGCCTTTTCCCAAGAACCCTCTGGGATGCCAACTTCATTGTTAACCCTAGGAACAAAGGTGCTTTCATCTTAAATCTTTTTGCTTCTCATTCCATTCATTTCCTGGCAATCCTTAAGGACCAGGTATTGTGGTCTCAGCACCTTCTAGCTCTAAGAGTTAATTAACTAATTGACAATAAACTATAAACTAACCATTCCAAAGACTCATAATAAAAAAATGCCAACCAACGTCAGAGAGAAGAGTAATCAACTCTGAGTGAAGACTGAACCGATTTTTTTTCACTTTCTTTTTCTTTTTTTCCCCAACATGATTAATGTGGATGACAAATAAACAAACTATGACTCACATCCTAAGACAATAGAAAATATTTTCAGGTGACACCTATAAATTCAAATTCTCTTTACTTGTTAAATTTCATTAGATATCTGGAAAGGAGCTATGCAATGCTTCTCAGTTTCCCTGAATCATTGGAATCCTTTTTTTATTTTTTTAAGAAAGATTTTATTTATTTTGAGTTTTACAGTTTTCCCCCTAATCTTTCTTCCCTCCCCCACCCCCACAGAAGGCAGTCTGTTAGTCTTTACATTGTTGGAATCCCTTTTTTCCTCCAATTCTTCTTTTCTCCATTAAAGCACCTCAGTCTCACACTAGAAACTGAAATTAAGAGTTATCCTAGTAGGTACAGTTCAGATGAGCATATTAGACTGCATCTGGTATTCAAATAACTATTTGTTCTCTGCAGTGGTATAGCTTAAGCATATATTTGGTAAAAACATAAGGCATGACCTGTGCTGAGTCCAACACCAACTATACCATCAGAACATTTAAAAATATATACAGCATAAATGCAAAGTTAATAATTATACATTTGCACTTAAAATATATACACATACAAAGTTATGTACAAGTTAGTTTGGGGCTGAAACCATCAGTCGTTGGAGGCATCAGGAAAATTTTCAAGCAGAAGATGGTGCCCGAGCTATTTCTTAGAGGAAAAGGATTCTGTGAGGTAGAAGTAAGGAGTCATGGGACCAGTACAAAGGCATTAAGACAAGAGATGGTATGCTAGTATTAAGAAGGCTACTTTAACTATTATAAGAGAATGCTGGATGATGAGTATAGCCCAGTAAGCCTGGAAATATATGTTGGACAGGGCTTTACAAGTTAAATAGATGAATTTACATTTTATCTTAGAGGCAATAGAAAGCAACTGGAGTTGATCAAGGAGGATCTTATTCAGTTTTGTGCTTAAAATAACTTCTTTAACAACAGTATATAAGATGTTCTGGAATAGAGACTGGAATAGAGTTCTGGAATAGATCAATTAGAAGACCCTTGCAATAATTTAGGCAGGGGTTGATGAGACACTTAACTAAGGTAGTAGTTATATGAGCAGAGAGAAAGGATTATCATAAAAGATTTTGTGAGACAGAAATGGCAAGAAATGGCAATTGATTGGCTATATGAGTCAAGGGAGAGTGAGGAATTTATAATGTGATATTAGGATTACCGTCTTGAGTGGAAGGAAGATGGTGTTGTATTCAATTTTAGATACAGTGAATTTAAGATTTCTCTATGACCTCCAATTTGAATTGTCTAACAGGTCTAAAGCATGCAAAAGGGACTAAAGCTTAGGCAAGCAGGTAGACTGGGTAGGACGTGGCAAGGCTGGAGATTTCCAAGTGGAGACCTAGAAGAGAATAAGTCTAAAGTTGGTCTATGAAATCCCAGAGATGGTTCCTAAGGTTGAGTTTCTCAGTGGGGAGGAATATTTATTGAACTCAGAGTGAAAAAAAAATCTCATATATAGATAGATATGCACTCATATATACACTCATACACATATATACACAGTGTTTGTGTTTCTGGGTGTGTGTGTGTATATGTGTGTATGGGTGGGGGAGGGAGAATATATTTATTTGTTTTTGTGTTTTTGTTTTTTTAGTTCTTTTGCAAGGCAAATGGGGTTAAGTGGTTTGCCCAAGGCCACACAACTAGGTAATTATTAAGTGTCTGAGACCAATTTGAACCCAGGTACTCCTGACTCCAGGGCCAGTACTTTATCACTGTGCCACTTAGCTGCCCTGGAGAATATATTTATTGAACAATAAGTTGAATCTCAACAATATATACAGGGGAGAATGGAACGAAAGGAAGAAGTATTTATATAGCACTTGCCAGGTATCAATCTATTAGTCATGTCTGACTCTTTATGACCCCATGGGGTTTTCTTGCCAAGATCCTAGAGTTGTTTGCCATTTTCTTCTCAAGTTCATTTTACAGAGGGGGAAACCAAGGCAAACAAGGTTAAGTGATTTGTCCAGTGTCACACAACCAATAAGTGTTTGAGGTTGGATATTCCCTACTCCAGGCCCTGTGTTCTATCCATTGACACACTTAGTTGCCTAACCAGACTGGGCTAAAGGATTTGTACAAATATGCATTTGATCCTTCAAACATCCTGAAGAAGTAGAGGCAAGCATAAGTTAAGTGCCTTGCTCAGAGTCACACAGCTAGTAAGTATCTGAGACTGGATTTGAACTCCAGTCTTTTAGATTCTAGGTCAGGTGATCTAGACTCAAGGCTTTCAACTTACTTAAAAATTCCAACCTATATGTTATGTTCTTGTTTCCATAGTTATCAGTTCTATAAAATTATAGAATATTAGCAGTTAAGTGTGACCTAAGAGATCAAATAATCCAACCTCATATAAAAATGACAAAGTTGAAATCCAGACAGACCTTGTGACTTGTCAAAAGTTATACACCAAGTTAATGATTAAAGTGATATTAAAGGGGCAGCTAGGTGGCGTAGTGGATAAAGCACTAGCCTTGGAGTCAGGAGTACCTGGGTTCAAATCCAGTCTCAGACACTTAATAATTACCTAGCTGTGTGGCCTTGGGCAAGCCACTTAACCCCATTTGCCCTGCAAAAAAAAAAAAAAACCCAAAAAAGTGATATTAGTACTAAAGTTTCTAGTATTGGAGTGTTGGTTTAGCAGATCCCATTCTTATTTTCTAATTCCATGTTTGAGATATAGCCTAGAAGGGATAAGGGAAAAGATTAAAAGAGGATTAGATAGGTCAGGTCCAAATGATTTCAAATATGCACAGGGATAACTCATTTTATTGTACTTCATTTTATTATGTTTTGCAGATATCGTGCTTTTTACAAATTTGAAGGCTTGTTGCAACACTGTTGAGCAATCTATCAGTGTTGTTTTTCCAACTCCATGTGTTCATATTGTATCTCTGTGTGTTATATTTTGTTAATTTTCATAAATCTTAAAACTTTTCCATCAATATTTTATCTATTATGATGATCTGTGACCAAAGATCTTTGATATTATCTTTGGGGGTTACTTTGATATTAGAATTATTTTGGGGTACTCAAGAACTTCACTTATATAAGATGATGAACTTAATAAATGTTGCATGCATTCTGTTATGGTCCTTCCCCATAGCTTGCCATCTCCTCAGGTCTCCCTATTACTTGAGATATTACATTATTGAAATTAGGTCAATTAAGAACTCAATATGGCCTCTAAGTGAAAGAATCCATCAATTAAACAAATTTCCTTATCTTATTTTAAGAAATTACCATAATCACCTCAACCTTCAACAAGCACAACTCTGATCAGTCAGCAGCCACCAACATTGAGGTAATCACCAAAAAAAAAAAAAAAAGACTACAAGACATGTACAGATGATGGTTAACATTGCTTTTATCAATAAAGTATTTTTAAATTAAGATACATTGGATTTTGGGGTATAGACTACAATATGGTATAAACATACCTTTCATATTCACTGGAAACTCCCCCCAAAATCATATGACTCATATGACATAGCAATGTTGGATTTATTGTTGTTGTTTATCTTTGATTCTCAAAAAGGATCAATGATATTATGAGGATGATGCCTTGACTTGTGTGTGAATTGGATTTATGTGAGGCAGAGTAGTGCAAAGTCATCAACCTCACTTTCTCCACCAGAGTCATCAAATCCCAATGGTAACCAAAAAGCAATGAGTAACGTTGACCTATTTTATTGTCCCAAAAATCAATTTGAGAGAAGAACATCAAATTTTCTAGTTGGAATAAAAAACAAAAAATTTAAAGTTTTTCTAAGCCATGTAAACAAGCTACCAGTGGTTGATCTGGGGGTTATTACTGGCCAGTCAATAAGTGCTAGAATGATTTGGGCTTAAAGGTATAGTCAACAAGATTTTTAAAAATATGCTTTCTCTTTGCATGCCTGTATAAATTACCATGTTGAATCCATTGCCTCTTTCTTGACTTTCTTTCAAATAACTTCATCTAAGTGAAATCCAAATAATGTAAATGCTAAGGGTAGTTTTGAAGGGATTAAAAAAGTTCACATTTAAAGTAACCCAAAGTTTGAAGCACAAAGATTGGGAGTAAACCAACTCCAAGTTGAAGACTCCATAGATGAGTACTTCAGGTCCAGGCAACATTGTAGTAATGTAGAATGAATACTGGACCTGGAGTTGTTCAATATTTGTTACTCAGAGTATCATTACAGCTTCAACCTCAGTTACTAGTCACTTTAAGGAATAGTATGAGAAAAGAGATTTATAAAACCTGAAATATTATAGAGATGAGACTGAGTCCCCTGAAAGTCTGGTTACTGTAGTGCTTCTGACTCCTGAAAAATCAATATGGCAAGTAGTTTACTATGTTGAAAAGAATACTGAGTTTAGAGTCAGAAAATATAGGTTTGAAGTTTCCTCATCTGCAAAATAGGAAGTTGGCCTAATTGACCTCTAAGTACCCTTCCAGATTTAAAAAACCTAAGTTTCTCCCATGTGAACTTTTCAAAAGCAGAGAAAGACTCTTATCTTTCTATTTCCATCCAGTTTTATTTTTCTATTTGTATCCTTAGAGCTAGAGAGCAAGTTCAAAGATAAGTTCATCAACACCCAGAAAGTATATTTCCTAACTAAGAAGTTAAATTTCAGTGGGTAAAGAGTAAATCTTGAAGATGGGATTCTATAAACCAAGAGAGGTTCCATGCTTTAGAATTTTATATACAGAGATTCATATGCAGTTATTTTTATAGTATTTGCTTATTATATTATTATTAAAGATTATTTTTAACATTCAAATATTTCTTTGTATGCTTTTATTTAATTACTTATAATTTTGTTCAAATTTTGTAATGGTATGAAAACATATTAAATTACACATTTACAAAATACAGCTATAAAATTTGTGAATGAATTTTATAATTTTAAATAAAACTTTTATATTGAAAATATTTCTACTATATAAATGTATATTCTTTTCAAAATTTCAAATTGTATTCAATTTTTTTCTATTCCTTTATTTTTATGAACTTCTACCTGCTTTTGCTTTCTAATGTAATTTTTAGCCAAATAATTCAGTTCCCTCAACCTTATTTTCCCCTTTCAAATAAAAAAAATCAGGAACTGTAATGCCTATCCTATCACCCTCTCAGCAACAAAACTTGCAGCAAATCTTTAGAACACTCTAAGGTGCCCTATGTGTCTAGATAATTATTATGACTTTACTTAAAACCAAAGGTATACCCAGGTGCTTTAGGTCTGACATTCACTCTTTAATGCTTACCTAACTTAATTATTGAATGGGTAGTGCTGCAGTCATACTGAGACCTGGGAAAGATCTGTGGTAAATGAAATGCAAGTACTTCTCTCTTCATTCCACCCTTTCACATTTTGATCACATTTTCTGAAGGTATAAGTCCTACTATGACATATCCAGGTTATATGAATCTCAGTCACCATCATTTAGGGTGCCAAGTCACTCTCTGTAACTGTAAGCTCCAGTCAGCATTGATTAAGGGAATTTTCACAATTCTCAGGCCAGTAGGCATCAACTATGTGGACAGGTACAACTTCATCCATTTCTCTTTGGGGACCTTTTTCTATCTGGGTTAGAGGTAGCATGATCATATGGGCATAAAGAGTTCTCATTGAGGAAACACCATAATTCCCACTGAAAAAAAAAAACTCTTCTAATACAGGTTAGCATACTGGGTAGATAGTTGTATGGGGGTACTTACCACAGACTCAAAATAAGTATATTTTAATTATATTTAGAAAGAATCATATGGATTTAGGCAGTTAGCTAAAACCAAAAAAAATTCTGTTGTTCCAGGGACTTTCTTTTGGTGCAGAAGACAGAGTCACTTTTATGTCATTCTTTTCTGCTTAAAATATAGTCTGAGATTACTGAGAGGATTTGTTTCTTTACTATGAATTCATCTAGTAATTTATTATTTAAATAATGCCTTAGTTCAAATAGATGCCTTAAATAAGCTTAATCATAAGGAGGTTCAATATCATCTTGTATTTGGCAAAATTTTCCAAAACTGGTAAATCCCTAAATCCCTTGAAGTAAATATGTAAGGAAACACAGTATACCTTTTCACTTTCACTTTCCATTCAAGGAAAACACACACCATCTTGAATTCTAATTCTATTTTTATCACCAGAAGGTATTGCGAAAACTTGGCTATTTTTTGTTTTTGTTTTTGTTTTTGTTCTTGCAAGGCAATGGGGCTAAGTGATTTGCCAAATGTCACATAGCTAAGTAGTTATTAAGTGTCTGAGGTTGGGTTTGAATTCAGGTCCTCCTGACTCCAGGGCTAGTGCTCTATCTGTTGCATCACCTAGCTGCCCCTGTCCTTCATTTTCAAAGAACAGGACATTAGGAAGGTACTGCCATGACCTGCAAGTGAATTTAAATGAGGGAGGGTTATGAAACAACACGACTTATAGAGGGAGCATAAAAGGATCCTATTTTGCTAGTTTCCCTTTCCAGAGGGGAAAAATGACTCACATACACATGAGGAAACATTCCTGAGGACTCAGACCTTTCTCCCATAAGGGAGACACAAGGTCTCACCTGATACCTTTCCTTTTCTTCCATTACCCTGTGTCTTGAGTTAAAAAAAATAGTCTAGCATCACATACACCATCAGGGTTGCCAATCCTCCAATTAAAGACAGGGACTCCATCAAATTGTTGAAAAAGAAACATCAGGGTCTTTTCCCAATGTCAGTGCTCACATGCATGCCCTTTGTGCCTTTGTAGTTGAACGATGATGCCATTTTCAATTTTCTAACATGTCAAGAGGTAGCATGGTGCCATAGGAAGGACATTGTATTGTGACAGAAGATTGTGAGTTTTGTGTTTTCCATTAACTAGCTGTGTGACTTTGGGTAAGTCATTTAATATTTCTAGTATTAGGTTTCTTTATCTGCTTAAAGGATTCTAAATAATGTTTCCTATGTCTTGTAAGTTCTAAAAGTTTTTGATTCTAGGTTTCTTCCATTAACATTTCTGTAAATTGGTGACTTTATATTTTTCATTCTTGTTCTTATTCATTCCTCTCTACTCCTGATGTCTCTCCCTATTATCTCACTCAATCTACCTATGAATGTCTTCCCATTCTACTTCATCTGTCCAAATTCAATCTATTCCCCGGACTTAGTTCAAGTACCATCAACTCCATAAAACTTTTGACTCCAAACTAATCTCTCCACGCTCTGAAATTTATTGTCCAGGAATTATTTAATGATTTGCTGTCTTTTTTTAATTATGCTATATTTTACTAATCAGATAAGACTGAAAACTCCTGGGGCACTAAATTGACTCCATTTCAAGTTTCTTTCCCTCATCAATTCATTCTTCACTTTTATTCTTAAGTGATTTTCAATTTATATTCACACAATAGACAGATATGACTATGTCACTCTCCTACTAAATAATTCCATCGTGTTCCTATTGTCTTTAGGATAAATATATACACTAGTTTGACTTATAAGTCCTTTCACCACTTGGACTGAACATATTTTTCCAGTCTGATGCATTATCTCCCCTTCCTGTACTTTGTGAAAGAGCCAAATTGACTTTTTCTCTGTTTCTCACATACCATTCTATTTCAAATCTCTGCACCTATATATAGGCTATCCCTCATGCTTGGAATTCAGCTCTTACTATCATTTTTATAAAATCCGTCACTTTTTTTTTCAAAAACTAGTTTAAGCATCACCTTTTTTCACACAAATAAAGTCAGATCTAAACAACTGGAAAAATGTCAATTGCTCATGGTTAGACTAAACTATTATAAATGACAATTCTATCCAAATTAAATTACTTATTCAGTGCTATACCAATCAAGCTACCAAATAATTATTTTACAGAGCTAGAAAAAATAGTAACAAAATTCATGTGGTATAACAATAGATCAAGAATGACAAAGGAATTGAAGGAAAAAAACGTAAAGGAAAATGGCCTAGCTGTATTAGATCTAAAGTGATACTATAGAACAACAGTCATCAAAATTGCCTGTACTGGTTAAGAAATAGAGTAGTGGACCAGTGATTTAGAATAGATACAGAAGATACAGCAGTACATGTCTATAGTAATCTATTGTTTGACAAACTGAAAGACATAATCTTCTGGGATAACAGCTTGCCATTTGACAAAAACTGCTAGGAAAACTGGAAAATAGCATGGCAAAACCTAGGTATTGATACTCATCTCACACCATATACCAAAATAAGGTCATAATGGATACAGGATTTACAAATAAAAGGTGATACGGGGGTGGCTAGGTGGTAAAGTGGATAGAATACTGGCCTTGGAGTCAGGAGTATTTGAGTTCAAATCCAGCCTCAGACACTTAATAATTACCTAGCTGTGTGACCTTGGGCAAGCCACTTAACCCCATTGCCTTGCAAAAACTACAAAAAAAAGGTGATACTATAGACAAATTAACAGATGAAGAAATACTCTGTCAGATCTTTGGAAAGAGGAGAAATTTATGACCAAACAAGAAATAGAGAACATTATAAGTTGTAAAATGAGTGATTTTACTATATTAAATTTAAAAGCTTTTGCACTAATATAACCAGTGCAACCAAGATTAGAATGTAAACTAAAAGGTGAACAACATTTTTCACAGCTAGGGCTTCTGATAAAGATCTCATTTCTAAAATATACAAAGAATTGAATTAGATTCATAAGGTTACAAGTCACTCCCCAATTGCTAAATGATCAAAGAATATAAGCGAATAGTGTTCAAATGAAGAAATTAAAACTGTATATAATCATATAAAAATGCTTCAAATTATTGATTAGAGGATATGCAAAATAAAACAGCTATGAGGTACAGATTGGCTAATATAGTAAAAAGGGAAAACAAAGAATGTTGGAGAAGTTATGGGAGGACTGGGACATTAATGCACTGTTGATTGATCTATGAACTAATCCAACCATTTCAGAGAGCATTATGAACCTAAGATCAAAAAGCAATAAAATTGTTCATTCCCTTTGACCCAGCAATAGTAATACTAGGCCTATATCCAAAAGAAATCATAAAAAAATGGGAAAAGTCCCATATATTACAACATATTTGTAGTAGCTCTTTTTTTTGTAGTGGAAAAGAATTAGAAATTGAGGGGTTGCCTATCAATTGGGGAATGGCTGAACTTGTTTTGGTAAATGAATATTATGGAGTACTATTGTTCTTTAAAAGACCGTGATTGGTAGGACTCTAGAGAAGGATAGAAAGAATTATAGGAAATGATGCTGAGGGAAGAGAGTAGAACCAAGTGAACATTTTGTTTCACATTAACAACATCGTGAGTTGATGCAATTATTATGGATGCAGTTCCTTTCAGCATTTTAGAGATCTAGGAGAATACTGGGAGGCCTGTTAGGAACAATGCCATCCACACCTGGACCAAATAACCCCCCCCCCAATAAAAATACAAACCAAATCTGAATAAACACTATATTTGCTTTTTTAAAAAAAATTTCTTATGTTTTTGCTTCCTATCTCATGACTTTCTTTTCCCTTATTCCTAATTTCTTATACACAAAATGATGAATATGTAAACATGCTAAATACAAGTGTACATATACAATGTTCACTAGATTGTTTGCCTCTGAGGAAAGGGGAATGGAAAGGGAGGGTGTAACATAAATGTGTAACATAAATATGCATGAATGTTTTCAACGAATGTTGAAAAACTTTATAACAAATAATTGAAAAACAAAATAAAATGTCAATTAGAAAACTAGTCATTGTAAATTCCAAGTTTTAAAGAGAGATATAAGTTTACATATGTGTGGTCCTTGATTTAGAGAGAGAAGATATAAGAGGAGAGGGAGAGGGGAAAATTTTCACATGGGCACCATAGCATAAACACTAGGATAGATCTTGCAACCTGATTACTGATGTCCCTACATATTATCAAATGAAGAACAATGAAAGACTGAAAGATTAGTTGTTATTGAGGACATCAATAATCTGCAGTTGCAATTGCCTCCAACAATCTATTTGAAAATGAGATTGCACTGGGTGAGACTGTAACTGGCCTATCACCTACAAATCACTATTTCCTTGAACCCAAGTTGGTCAACAAATCACTCATCATCCCAGTCATGCTCCACCTTGAGAGAGAATTGGACAGCAGTTGAATTACCGACCTTTGAACTGGTTCCATTCATAACACATAGTGAGGAATGTAATTTATCTTGCAATCCTCCCTCTGAATTCAGTTTCAGTTTTCTGTTTAGGTTTCTATTCTGTAGCAATTTTTTTTTCATAATTTCTGTCTTTTTCCTTTTCCCTAAAAATGCTCATGTATAAACTCCTGTGAGTTCTTCAAATATTTGAAAACAGCTAATTTGTTCTCATGAAATCTTCCCCACTCCAAGTGTCAGTATTTTGAAATATTTTAGGGATAGGATATGGTCACTTTTGCCTGAAGACTCCTTTCCTATCTTTAAATTTTTTTTAAAATTTATTTTCATCCATGTATATTTTTAAGTTTAAAATTTTCTTCCACCCTTCCTTCCCAATCCCCTCCCTTCAGTGGTGAACAGTCAGGTTAGCATTGTACACACATATTTTAATAAACATGTTTACAGATTAGTAACTTTCCATATAAGGAATTAGGATTAAGATAAAGAGATACATAAGAGATTTTTTAAATAAAGTGTTCATTCTGAAGGGTTGTGTGTGTGTGTTTTGTTGTGTTGTGTTGTGTTGTGTTGTGTTGTGTTGTGTTTTGTTTTCTTTTGTTTTGTTTTGTTTTCCTCTGGATGGGGATAACACAGTCCATAGCAGATCTAGTATGGTTGTCCTAGCTCTCTGAACTGCTGAGAGGAGTTGCTTCCATCAAGTTTGTTCAACTCAGTTGTGAGTTGTGTTATTGTGTTGCTGATGTTTACATTGTTCTCTTGATTCTACTCCCTTCACTTAGCACCAGATTCTGTAAGTCATGCCATGCTTCTCTAGGGTCTGACCATTTATGCATTCTTAAAGGATAATCGTATTAGGGTGGCTAGGTGGCTTAGTGGATAGAGCATCAGCCTTGGAGTCAGGGGTACCTGAGTTCAAATCTGACCTCAGACACTTAATAATTACTTATCGGTGTGGCCTTGGCAAGCCACTTAACCCCATTGCCTGGCAAAACCTAAAACAAAACAAAACAAAAAGAACAATCGTATTCCATAGTATTCATGTATCATAACTTGTTTAGTCATTCACAATTGATGGGCATCCCCTCAATTTTCCAATTCTTTGCCATCAGAATGAGAGCTGTTATGAATATTTTGTAACGTGGGGGCTTTTCCTTTCTTTTATAGTTTTTTCTGGATATAGATCTAGAATTGGAATTGATTGGTCAAAGGATATGAACAATTTTATTGCTCTTTGGGCATACTTCCATATTGCTCTTCAGAAAGGTTGTATATGTTCACAACTTACCAGTAATGCATCAATGTCCCAATTCTTCCATAACTTCTCCAACAGTGATCATTTTCCCTTTATCTCATCTTGGCCAATTTGATAGGTGTGAGATGATATCTCATTGTTACTTTAATTTGCATTTCTCTAATCAATAATGATTTGGAGTATTTTTCTTTTGATTATATATAGCTTTAATTTCTTCATTTAAAAACTGTTCATATCTTTTGACCATTTATCAATTGGTGAATCACCTGTGACCTTCTAAATTTGATACAATTCTCTATTCTAGAAATGAGACCTTTATCAGCACTCCTAGTTGTGAAGATTGTTTCCCAGCTTTCTGCTTTCCTTCTAATTTTGGCAGTATTGATTTTATTAGTGCAAAAAATTTTTAATTTAACATAGTCAAAATCATTTATTTTTGCAGTTTATAATATGCTCTAATTCTTGTTTGGGAATAATTTTTTCCCCTTTCCATAGATCTGTTTTCCATAGACCATTTTCATGGTCTTTTAATTTATCTATAGTGTCACTCTTTATATCTAAATCCTGTACCCATTTTGACCTTATTTTGGTATAGAGTATGAGATATATATCTAAATCCTGTACCCATTTTGACCTTATTTTGGTATAGGATGTGAGATATATATCTAAATCCTGTACACATTTTGACCTTAGTTTGGTATAGGGTGTGAGATATGGATCTATGTCTAATTTTTGCCATACTATTTTCCAGTTTTCCCAACAATTTTTGTCAGTGAGTTCTTATTGCAAAAGCTGTTGTCTTTGAGTTTGTGAAAGTAGATTGCTGTAGTCATTTCTTGCAACTTCTTTTGAACCTATCCCAATCCATGGATCCATTTCTCTATTTCTTAACCAGTAGCAGTCAGTTTTGATGACTGCCATTTCATAGTACAGTTTTAGACCTGGTAGGCCACCTTCCTTTATATTTTTTTTCATCAGTTCCCTTGCTATTCTTGCCCTTTTGTTGCTCCAGGTGGATTTTGTTACTATTTTTCTAGTTCAGTAAAGTAGTTATTTGGTAGTTTGGTTTGGCACTGAATAAGTCATTTAATTTGGGTAGAATTGTCATTTTTATTATATTAGCTCGACCTAACCATGAGCATTTGGTATTTTCCAATTATTTATATCTGACTTTATTTGGTTGAGGAGAGCTTTATAATTGCATTCATACAGTTTCTGGGTTTGTCTTAGGAGGTAGATTCCCAAGTATTTAATATGAGGATCAAAAAAGATAATATGTGTAAGTGCTATACAAATATAGCTGATATTATTATCATATAATCAAGTACATTTGGAAATATCAACATTGCTTTTGCTAGAGAACTTACAGGCTCTATATGGGGGGCAGTATAGTATAATACAAGAGAGTTGGACTAAGTTACTAACATTTAGATTCAAACCTGACTTCTGATTGATATTGCTTATTTGAACCAGGGAAAGTCTGTTCAGTGCTTTAAACTGCAGAGAATGTGTTGTTCTTCATTGGCAAAAAAAGAAAGAAAGAAAGAAAGAAAGAAAGAAAGAAAGAAAGAAAGAAAGAAAGAAAGAAAGAAAGAAAGAAAGAAAGAAAGAAAAAGAAAGAAAGAAAGAAAAGAAAATTACAGGTTCAGATTCTATAACTAAAGTGAGTAATGGGTTAGACCTTTGATTCACATATTACCACAAAGAAGAAATGATAATACCAGGGCCTATAGATTAACATTGACTAATAAGTGTTTTTAATTCAGCAGGCATTTCTCTAGAGGCTAACATATAAAAGTTTTGAAAGAATCTCCAGTAGAAATGGAAAAATAATTATTGCTCACATTTGCATATTATTTTATGGTTTGCCAAGTACTTTACTCCCCAAAAAACTGTGAAGCAAATAGGTAGTTCAGATATGATACCCATTTTATAGAGGAATTGAAACACAGGCCCCTTAATTTGCCCAGAGTTAAACTTGATCAAGGCACGACTCTTTAGACCCCAATTTTAATGCCTCACAAAAGAGAGTACTGAATCTCATGGATGTTTCAGTTCAATGGAGATGGTGATGGTGGAGGGGAGAACACTTGCATACATCGTAAATTAGAGCCCCCCCCCAAAAAAAGGAAACTTAGAGGCCATTTATTTTTAATTCCTTGGTTTGCAGAGGAAGAAATTGAGGCCTTAAGAGAAGTTTATTTTTAGCTGGAAGAAATTTCAGAAGTCATTTGGTCCATATCCTTCTGTAGATGAGATGAGGAAACCGAGGCCTAGAGAAATTAAATAATGTGTCCATGGTCATAATAATAAGTGGCAGGACTAGTCCAGAACCCGTGTCCATCATCTCCAAATCTATATGATAATAATAGAGTCAGAATGTCTCGTATTAGTTCTGGTACAGTAGCCGTTTCCAGCTGCAATTCCTGAATTTTAGCCAATCTGCTCCAGAAGTGTCACCCCTAGGCCTAGTAGCTCTAAACATTATCCCAAGGGGATACATAGAAGCCAGTCTCCTCCAGCCCCACCCACTTCGGGCTTCCAGGCAACCCGGGCTAGGCTTGGTCTTGGGGTTTCATTGTTTACAGTGTTTGTTTCTATGCCAGGGACCAAACAGGAAAACCTGAACACCCCGGGCGCCCCTTGCCCACGGCCCCAAGGAAGGGCGCCTGCGGCTTCTGCTGCCGCCGGGGCCGCTCCGGGCACTGACCGCGCGGCCCCTGCCGCGCCCAGCCCCCCGCCCGCCTCCCAGCTTTCGTTTCTCCGCGAGCCGTGCCCACTCCGGGGCCTCCCTCCCGCTCCCCCCCAGCCCCAATCGCTCTTGGTTTCGTTTCTGGGTTGTTTCCCTCTTTCCCACACCTTATCTCGCCCCCGGGGGCGGGCCCAGCGGTCCCTTGATATGGCCCTCATCCCTGGCCTGGGCGGCTTCCTTCTCCGCCTCTGGGAGAGGATGCGGCCGCAGGTGGCAGCTGCCCGCCGCCAGGCCTCCGCTGCGTGCCCGCCCGGCCTGGGCCAGGACCGCTTCTTCGTCGCGGAGCTGCCGGACTCGGGGCTGGCTCATTTCGCCCTCTGCCTTGACGCCGGGGACAGCGCCGGCGGACCCAGCGGGCTGGAGTCGCTCCTCCTCCGGCCCGGGCGCAGCTACTCGCTGTGCGTGCCCGCGGCTCCAGGTGCGGGCTACTCGGGCAGGATCCGGGCTGCGCGCCTGCACCACCGGCTGCTGCAGCAGCTCAGCCAGGACCCTTTCCAGAAGTGCCAGCTGCGGCGCCTGCTCTCCTACTCCCCGGAGAGCCCGCCGGTGGTCACCGAGAAAGGCTTCATCCTCTGGGATCCCCGGGACTGCCTGAAGACCCAGCGCGCCTTGGAGGCACTGCTGCGAGGCTGCGAGGCTCCGCGCCCGCAGCTGGGCGTGTTCGAAGCTGACCACAGTGGCCTGCTGTGGCAGCAGCTGTGGGAGCTGCCAGAAGGAGCAGGAGATGAAGGGCTGAAGCTAGTGGGCAAGCTGCGAGTGGTGCCCACTGAGCAGCCCCCGCTGCACCCTTCGGTGCCAGACCTGCCCATGTCGGTGGTGTTTCCCAGCCTGGAAGAAGCCCGAAAGGTGTTTGAGGAGGTAAGAATTCATCATCAACCTGGAATGGATTGTCCTGAAAAAAAAAAAAATAAAGTTTAAGGTATCGCAAATTAAGGATAATAAATTTAGAACTGGATGGGACAACAAGAAAAACCTTTTCATTTTATATATAAGGAACACAGGTTTCATTAAAGGTAAATAATTTTTTTAACATAGGAGGTTAAATGACTTCTCCAAGGTCACACACAGTTGGTAAACTCCTAAATTGGAATTCAAACTTAGAACCTCTCTGATGTCAAAATCATTCCTTTTTCCCCCCCAGTTTTTTTAAAAAAAATCTAATCCAGTCTCCTCATTTTATAGGTGGAAAAACTGGCAGTAGACGTTGTAGTTGTTGTTGCTCTTATTTAATCCTGTCTAACTCTATGACCTCATCTGGGTTTTTGCTTTCTTTTTTTGGCAAAGATACTGGAATGATTCACCAGCTTATTTTACAGATGAGGAAATGGAAGCAAACAGGGTTAAATGACTTGTCCCAAGTTGAACAGTTTGTAAGTATTTGAGACTTGAATTGAGCTCAGGTTTTCCTAATTCTTGTTTGATACTATCCACTTCCCCATTTAACTCTCTTAGAGGTTATAAGAGAATAAATTTAGCTGTAGATTATTCCTAAATTGGAGATGTAGAAAGAATTTTGCACATAAATTAGTCAAGCATCCCTTCCCTTTTTTTGTGGAGAGAGAAACTGAGGCCCTAAGATATGTGATTTGTCCAGGATCATATAGTTGCAGAGGTGAAATTTCAACCCAGCTCCTCTGATTTTAAATCTTGTACCCTTTTTAACTAGATTTGCCTGTCATTTGGCATTTTATCCCATAAGCTTTTTGCTTCTTACCCTTTCCCCCTATGTTTTACTTTTGATTTTAGTTTAACTCTCCCTGTTATTGATTCTGGACTGGTAGATTTCATGCAGAAGAAGGTTATACTTTGGAAGAATGAGATCTATTTATTCACATTTATGAGAAGTGAGGGTTCTGGAAACTTGGATTCTAAGCAATGCCCTGGTGGTAATTGATTTTGTGGTGTTAGGCCAGTCTCAAGACCTCTCTGTACATTACTAAAAGGGATGATGAAATCTTAGAAGAATTACAGGATAAAAAGATGGAACCGGATATAACTTTACAGATGAATTAGTCCACTTCTCCAAATTGAAGCCCTTGAAAGAGAAATGACTTGCTGAAAGGAAGTCTTCCCTTTTCCTCTACTGTGAGAGATGAACTGAGGTAGAATGAGGTGTTCTTGAAAAATATGTTCAGGGGCAGCTAGGTGGCACAGTGGATAGAGGACCAACCCTGTAGTCAGGAGGATCTGAGTTCAAATTTGATCTCAGATTCTTAATAATTTCCCTGCTGTATGACCTTGGGTAAGTCACTTAACTCCATTACCTTGCAAAAACAAAAAAGAAAAATTAACAAAAAGAAAAAAATGTGTTCTGCTATTATGATTATAATATTCATGGTGCTATTCTGGGTATCATGGCATCATCAGAAAGAAGATCCAGATTCACCTGTCAAGATACTTAGTATAATGGGGTACAGCACTGACTGATAATCAAGTGCTTTTCATATGCACTAAATATAGGGCACAATTATAAGCTTTGTGTTTATTATGATCTTGGTCAATTCATTTCACTTTATTCAATTAATTGCTTCATCTATAAAATGGTGTTAGTAACACTTCCAGTAATAAGCTGATAGGGATGTTTGTGAGGATCAAAAGGAGATAATTTATATAGAGTACTTTAGTCTTATATCATCAGTCAACCAACTAGTTAATCAACTAATCAAAGAGCATTTATTAAATGACTATTACATGCCTAGAGGAAGTTAGGTGGGTCCAGTCAGGAAGACCTGAATTCAAATGCAGCCTGAGACACATACTAGCTGTGTGACCTTGAGCAAGTCACTTAACTCTGTTTTAATTTTCTCATTTGTAAAATAAACTGGTGAAGAAAATGATAAACCACTCTAGTGTCCATGCCAAGAAAACCTCCAAATGGGGTCATGAAGAATTGGACACTACTGAGCAATAACTACAAATTATGTGCTAAGCACTGTGCTAGGTATTGGAGATAGAAATGCAAAAAATGAACAGTACTCTGTTGTAACACATTGGCAGGGGGTAACACCCAAACAGACAAGTATATATACATATATATATATATATATATATATATATATATATATATATGTATAAACATGGTGAATGGATATAAAGAGAATAAATGTAATAAATATAAGTAATAGTTAATTGTAGTCTACATAACATCAAAGCAATTAGAGGTGGAAATAACCTTAAATATCATCTCAGTCCAAACCCCTGATTAAACAGAGGAGGAAGCCAAGGCTCAGAGATGATAAGTAATTAGCTTAGAGTTGCAGAGATGGAAACAGAGCCATTAGATTTGCATACTGGTGATCTGACTCCAGAACTACTAATTGATCTTTTGCCTATATTGTGCTGATACTTTTGCTACACAAATATGAGTTGTTAGTATATTTATTATCTGTTACTGTTGTTCATTCTGATTAACAGTTTCCATTAGAGAGAAAGCTAACAGTGCTTGCCTTAGGAGGAATATATCCCTTCTCCCCAAAGGAAGAACTATTTCAAGCTGAAGTCATCGAAGCAAGATGCCCATCCTAGCCATAGTTTTTGCTTAGTGTTGGGATGGTAAGCATCAAGGAGCTTTGAAATTTTAGAGTCAGTTCTTTCATTGGAAAGTTGATGCATTTGGTGATATAGATTTGATCAATGAAAGTTTCCATATTCATAGCACTCTCAGTTTCCATTTCTAAAGCTATATTCCTCACAGAGATAGAAAAATTATTTCTATTTTTCAGATGGGACCCCTGAGATGTGAAGTATTTACCCAAGTCAAAGAGTCAGTGAGTGACATAACCCAAGTATCCTGAACCTAACTAGGACTCTATCCAGCACTCCATTGATAATACCTTTGGGTTTGTTTCATAATGATTACTGAAAGAAAGAGTATTTACTCAAAATATATCTAAACAGCCCCAATAAGTTAGAAAGATTAAAAAGATAAAGAGGGAGATAGTCTTTATAGAGAGTAACCTGCAAAACTCAGATTTTTTCTCAATCTTTCCTCTCCTGAACATGAAAGTCTAACTAGGACCATGTAATTGATGATAATAATTAAATAGTAGCAGATGTTTTTGATTCATTCCAAAAAAGGGCTTTTTTTCTAAAGTTTTCAACAACCAGAATTATAATTATATTCACTTCCCAGTTTGATTTGTTTTCCTGAATCACTGATATGGTGTGGCTATATAGTAAGGTGATTCTTTTTTTTTTAGTCTATCTATCTATTTACTTATTTATTTATTTGTTTGTTTGTTTGATTGCATATTCATTCATTTATTTGTTTGTTTGTTTATTTGTTTGTTTGTTTATTCAATTTTTGGAGGCAATGGGGTTAAGTGGCTTGCCCAAGGCCACACAGCTAGGTAATTGAGTATCTGAGGCTGGATTTCAACTCAGGTACTCCTGACTCCAGGGTCAGTGCTCTATCCACTGCGCCACCTAGCCACCCGAGGTAATGTCTTAATAATTCAGACAGATCAGAGAACTCCAAATGTATGTTGTGCTTCAAAGTTAAAAATAATTAAGGCTGTTTATAGAATATTTTGAAACTCCTAGATAGCAATTTCCTATATAAAACTCTGACTATATCCAGAAAAAGAATTTAGAGTCATCCCCTTCATTTAAAAAAATTTAAGTTATGAGTATAATAATTATCATTAACAAACATGAACATTTCGTATGGTGAGAAGAATAAAAAAGGATATTGTATTTGAAACTTATCTCCTGGTACATACAATATATATTTAGAATGTACATTTAATTCACATGATAGTATCAGAAATACTGTTTATTTGAATTACTTAGTAAATTCATATATTTTTTAAAGAGGTTGAAACCAAGCCTCAGAGATATGAAGTGAGTTGGCCAAGGTCACACAGCAATTAGTAGTGACACAGAACCAAAAGTTAAATCTCCTAACTCAGGTCTCACATTATTCCAAATAAGCCAGGATGCCTTTTTTTTTTAAAATTACAGTCAAGTAATGATAGTGGCAGCTCACATTCTCTGATGCCTAAAAGTTGACAAAGAGTTTTCCTCAAAATTTATGTGTATTTTGCAAGAGGAAACTGGTCGTACAGTTAGCAAACATCAGAGTCAAGATACAAACTGAAATCTCTTCAGCTTATGGTACAGTAGAAAGAATGCTACATATGAAATCACAGACTTTTTGATTTTTACATCTTACTCCTATTATCTGTTTGATACATATTAGTTGTGTGATAAGCTTGCTAAAACTCAACTTTTCCATCTTTATGATGGTTATTATAAAAATAGCTGTAGTAGCCACCATACAGAGTGGGTGGGATGTTAAGGGACAACTAGTATCTCTTATGTGAAGACTTGCCAAGTCCTTTTTGGGGCTGCTCTTCTACTTTTGATGTCCAACTGATCATGTAACTCTCCTGTGGTTCCATGAAACCATAATAGTGCAGCATTTACACTGCTAAAATAGTTTTTTACAGATAAGTTAAGCCAAGTTGAGGGTAACTTACAGGTCTCAAATCAGACAATGAGTTAGGGGGATATCCCCAAATATGTGAAGACTTGCTGATAAGACTGGGCTGATAAGAACAATTTGTTCCAGTGACTATGAAGGTGACTGAAATAGGCACCATGGAACACTTAGAGCTTGGTCAGACATAGAAGACTTCAAGGTCATCCACTGTATCTTGACCTATCACCAGTCCTGTTATCCCTTTTCTTTTGTGATTTTGATGCAAGAAAGCTTTCTCTTACAAGCAGGAATTTTTAACTTGGTTCTGTGATAAGTTTCAGTAAGTCTCTGAATTAGAATGAGAAAAAAATCACACTACTAGAGGCACCAATCTCTAAAGGAAATTTAGCATATCCTTCAAACATTTAAAAACATTACCCTGAAAAGGAATCCGTTGACTTCCCCAGGCTGCCAAGGGGATCCATGACACATAATAAAAAAAATATTAAGAGCCCCTGTTTTAGAGTGAAAGGTACAGAAGGAAGTGGAACCAAAATAATGAAATGTGCTCATTATCAATGGGAACAAGGTTTGTCTGTTTTTCTAAATAAATAAAACTGGATGGGAAGAATTTTATATCGTCCAGATTTGGATCAGGAAGAAGACAGGATCCTTGCTAAGCAGGCTGTGTGGACAAGCCAGGGTTATTAAAAGGGATCATGGAGAGTTAGATTATGGAGCTGGTTGAGTGGGGAACCTTGTGGCTCATGACAGGGAGTTGAATTGCCCATGGAATAAAACTGTCATTTTTAATCTATAAAAATTACTTCTCAATTAATAGGATGGAAAGGATGAGGAATGAACCTGAGAGAAGGAGTTATGAAAAGGTTGAACTCTCAATATCACATTAATGTCACTCAGTATCAATACTATCATAAGAAAACTGAATTTGGAGGTTCAAAACCTGATTTAACATCTTATTACCCATTGGACTTACTATCCATGGAATGAGACAAGTCACGGAATTTCTTGGATTTCTTGTCTTTCAATTGAAGGGGGGTGGATTAGATGACCTTTAAGATCCCTTTAAGCTCTAGATCTATGATCCTAAGGTGTGAAAATGGGGGGGGGAGTTAGGCATGTGGGGAGGGGGTAGTAACCTCATTCCTAAAGGTAGATTTTCTTAGGGGAAAGTCTGAGAGATTGCCAATGGGCAAGCTGTGCATGAAAACACTTTACTGATTTAAGAAACTCATCACAGGAAGGTGGCTCACTGAGTGATGAATTTACTTGTCCACAACAATGCTCCAAATCAACTATTAACATACATATATAGTATATATACATACATAACATGAATATATAGTATAGATATACTATACATACATGTAAATATATGTAATAAAGTATGGACCCTTTAATTGAAGTATTGTTTTAAAAGTGTTAATTTGTTTGTATGACTTTTAAAATACAGATTTTATTAATATCATTTATTTTTACTTCTCCTTCTTCCTCCCCATTCCAGAGAGCCATCTCTTAAATTAAAAAAAGGTGAAAAAGGTAAAATATATACATATATATTAAATATAATGAATAGAAGAGCAGTGTTTCACACCCGTGGTTTCCCCCACTTCTGCAAATTTCCAGTTATGTTATTGTCATCAATGTGCATATTATTTTCTTAGATTTTTTCTACCCTATATCATTTCATATCTCTTCCCATTCTGTGCTTTATTTATCATATGCATTTCTTACTGAAATATTCTATAATGTCCATGCACAACAGTTACTTTAGGCATTGTCAGTCTATAGATATCTGCTCTGCTTACAATTCTGAAAAAAAATCTACCACAAATGTTTTAATATATATAGGACATTTTTTTACAACATCGATCTCTTTTATAGTAAAGACCTAACAACATGAAATTTTAAGACACTTTCTATAATTTCCACTTGCTTTCCAGAATTTTTTTGACCAATTCTGCTCATCAGTACTTGTGTATTCTTGGTCTCCATGGGTCTAGACAATATGGTCTTAATTTATCTTAAACATGTCTAATGGGATTGTTTTAAGGAAGGAATATGTTTTAAGAACTCATGAATGGAAAAATGTCTTTACAGTGTACATCTTTAATTCCTGAAGCCCAAGAAGTCCTTAATCTGGTGGATAAATGTCCAAAGAATATCCAGAAAGGAAAATTCCCTGTCATTGTCATTGAGGGCTTGGATGCTACTGGTAAGAGACTATTTCTACAATCATAAACTGCAATAATAATTATGGAATTTGAGTTCATTTTCAATTCATAAAGTGTTCATTAAGTTATTTTGTGCAACACACTATAAGTAAATTCTGGGGATGCTAGGATGAAAAATGATATAGTTCTTATTTTTTATGTTTTGCCTAATTCTGGTGACTAAGTCATTTTTTTTTGTGTGTGTATAAAATTCAGGCAAAACTACAGTGACTGAAAAAGTTGCAGAAGTACTGAATGCTGTCTTCTTAAAGTCACCTCCACCCTGTGTCAGTCAGTGGAGAAAAATATTTGATAATGAGCCCACGATCATTAGACGGGCATATTACTCTTTGGGAAACTATATCATTGCTTCTGAAATAGCTAAAGAATCTACCCAGGCTCCTGTGATTATAGACAGGTAAGTATAAACATATCTTTACATCTCATACCTTTTTTCAATGAACTTTTTATAGACAATATTTTTAATAAAAAAACTAGACTGGCATATCCTTATGATATTAAGGTTTATAAATTCCTCTCCACTCAATAAGCCAGGTAAAGTAGTGCAAGGGGGTAACAAATAGTATTGAAAGATTTTGACTGATTCATTTCTGAGGCCCCCTCTGACTCTCAGTTTATGAATTATTATCCCTATTATATAGATAAAAGAAATTGAGGTTTACAGTGAAATTGAATGACCTGTCATTTCAGTTCATAGAATTCCAAAGAGTCAGAACTACGACTCAGTCTCCATGACCTTTCAATCAGATCTTTCTTAAAACCATACAAAATAGTATCTTATTATCATAGGTAGCATTTATATTGGAGTTTAAGGTTTACAAAGCACTATACAAATATTATCTTTGTTGATGCTCCCAACAACCCTGTAATGTATGTCCTATTATTATCTTTATTTTACAGATGAGGAAATTAGGACAAAATTAATTTGAATAAGATCCAAAAACTACTAATCATATGAGACTAGATTTGAAATCAGATCTTTCTGACTCCAGTTCCATTTGCCCTATGCAAACTTTCAACTAGCTGCCTTTGCACTCTAAGGGTTGAAGGCATAAGCTTTTAATTACCCATATCCTTGATGTAATATAGAATTTGCTGATCAGGGGGATATTTAATCAGAGTAGGCCTCAAGCAATAAAAAAATTACTTTTCCTGAAAAGAACTAAGATTCAGAAAAGAATGAGGTACCATTAGCCTTTACGATTTGTTACATTATTCTCAATTCCCCAGACAGAGTTTACCAGTGAGCTGGTTTACATAGATTGTATTATTACTGCATTATTACTTGTCACCTGTGGTTATTGAAGTCAACTAGTACTTATTGTCTGTTATTTGCAGGGGGATTCAAAGAAGGGAATGATATAGTCCCTGTTCTCAAAATGCTTTTAGTCTGATGAGGGAAATAACATACTAACAGCTACATACAAACAAGATATATCCTGGAAAAATTAGAGCAGGGGTAATCACAGAGGGAAGGCACTAAAATTAATGAAAACTGACAGGCTTCTTGAAAGATGGGATTTTAGCTGAGACTGAACCTGCTCTCTAAAATTCCTAATGTTCTCTTAATTGACAAATCTCCATCCTTTCTTGATGGCTGTGTGGCCTTTGAAACTATCACCCTCTTCTTGATACTCCAAGTTATGCCCACAAGACTGGGCCTTTTTCTCTTCTCCCTCCATACTTATTTCACTTGATCATCTCATCAGCTTCCATGGATTATCACATGCACACTGATGACTCTCAAAGCTACTCATCCAGCTGTGCCTTCTCTGCTGACCTTCCAGTCTTACATCTCTAGCTACCTATTAGATATCTTGAGCTAGATGTCTCAGAGACTTCTTAAATTCAACATGTTCAGATTCAAACTCATTTTCTCCTCCAAAGCTTCCCCTCTCCAAACTTCCCTATTCATGTTAAGGACACCACCATCCTTCCATTTATATAGGCTCATAACTCATCATCCTTGACCTCTCACTCTTTCTTACCTACCATATCCATCTGTTGGCATGTCTTTTGGAGTTTACCTTTATAATTTCTTTAGAATGTTCCCCCTTTTATCACCTTTCACTTCTACCATCCTGGTGCAGGTCCTCATTTCTTTGCACTTGGACTATTATGGCCTTTTTTTGGATTTCTCTCCCCACTTTAATCTAGTTTACACATAGTTGCCAAAGTACTCTTCTTAAAATTCATCTGACCTTATCACCTTTCTATTCAAGAAACTCAAATGACTCTCTATTACCTACAGGATCAAATAGAAAATACTTTGTTTGGGGTTCAAAACTCTTTAAAACTGAGAACGCTTTCATCTTTCCAGTCTTCTTGTATCTTATGCTCCTTCAAGTACTGTGAGATTATAACTTTTGCTTAAATAAGAGACTCCACCTCCCAATTCGAAATGCTTTCATTGACTGTCCTCCATTCCTATAATGTCCTCTTCTCCCATGTTTACCTTCTGATTCCTTCAAGTCCCAGCTAAATTCTCATCTCCTACATCAGTGGTATAAAACTATAGAAATAGGGACCATTAATCTCTACATAAGGATCCTTGTGTGCTATATATTGACTGCCTAAAAATGTAATGTTTTATATGTTGAAATGTATTTCTATTTATTTTTTTAAATATTTCCCAAATATATTTGAATCTATTCTGGCTGTATCCAGGAGTACTTTCAGCAGCATAGGTCCCCAAGTTTGTTATTCAATAATCCATTAAGTTTTCTCTTTTGTACTCCTGACTTATTGACAGTTTAGTTTTTTTAAGGAGATGAAAATGTCACCTTGTCAAATGAAAAGGTGAAACACTTAACTATTGTTGTCTATGCAGTTTGGATTCTTATTCACAGAGTCTAATGAAATTCATCTTTTTATTCCAAAATCAAGAAGGTCACTGTGACCTAGTTGAAAACAAGGTATACAAAATTAATCTTGCACTTAGAAGTGGTTAAGGTACACAATAGAAAAATGTCAATTTTTAAACCAACAGTCTGCCAAAGTTTAAAATAAAAGTTTATTAAAATAAGGTAATAACAATAACACTCCCAAGTGACTTAGAATTCCCTTCAGCAAATATATATCAAGCACCTGTCCTATGTATCATCACTGATAATCTATGTAAAATGCTCTCTAAACATTACAATGCTCCAAATATATGAGGTATTAACATAATTGTCATCATAACTTTTGTTTAGAATTTTATGATTACATAGGGATTTGTCAATGTTATTGGACACTGCCATAGTAAGGGAGAGGAAGGTAACTTGATTGAACATATCACCATCTATAATGACCTTATTTTCTTATCAGTAGAATTAAAGATGGGAAACATGTGATAATCTCTAAGGTCTCTCCTAGATATAATTCTTTGATCCCATGGTAGCCTAGGCTCATATATTGCTCGTAGGTATCAGAACTGGGATTTGAACCCAGGTTTCCTTAAAAAAAAGTCAGATTACTTTCCTCTCCTTTTGATAAAGCTGATTTTGGAAGCCATCTAGGCCAGTCTTTTACCCCAGGTTCAATGCTAATGATACTGTCCACAAAAGATCATTTAGCCTTTATTGCTTAAATTTTTCATGTATTAGGAAAGTCACTACTTCTTATCCTTCCAGGTACTGGCATAGCACAGCTGCTTATGCAATTGCCACTGAGATAATTGGCCTTCCCCACTATCTACCTCCAGTTCATCACCCTGTGTATCAGTGGCCCAAAGACTTGCTCAAACCTGATATCATATTGCTGCTAACTGTGAATCCTGAGGAAAGGATACAGCGGATCCAGGGACGTGGGATAAGTAAGACAAAAGAAGAAGCTGAGCTGGAGACCAACAGATTATTTCGTGAAAAGTATGTCCTAGTTTCATGGCATAACTGAGTTGAGGCTGGAAGCCAGGAATGGGAGAAATCTATTCTGTCCAAGGTCAGGGGTTTCTGGAAGCTTCACTAATCAGGATAAAGTGATGTGTGGGTTTAGGAATGACAAGTAGATGGAAAGGTAGGAGAAAAGGGAGAAAGGAAATGAGAAGTTGCAGATATTACAGAAATCAAGTTAATTTAATACAATTCACTTCAATAAACTTTGTTAAATGTATAATGATAACAATTTTTGTTATTTACATAGTATCTTTTTTCTAATTGATATTTTATTTTATTTTCCAATTATATGTTATGAAAGTTTTTTAACCTTCATCCACATACATATTTATAAGTTACACCAGTAATTAAGCTGCAAAGTCTATCCTAATGTTTATGCTGTGGTGTCCATGTGAAAATTCTTTCCCCCTACTTCCTTCTCCTCTTATCTTTTCTCTTCTCCCCTCTCTTAATCAAGGACTACACTTATGTGAACTTATATCTATCTTTCTTTAAAACTTGTTTACAGCTACTAGTTCTATATTTTGGATTGACATTTTATTTTCTTTTTTCCATTACATGTTATGAAAGTTTCTCAGCATTCATCCACTTGCATATTTATAAATTACACAATTTTCTTCCACCCCTCTTCCCTCAGTGGCAAACATTGTACATGTACATATGTGTTTAGCATGTTTATATATTAGTCATTTTCTTTATGAGGAATCAGGACTAAGGAAAATGAAAGAAAACCATAGGAGAGGAAGGAAAAACATAAGAGAAATTTTTAAAAAGTGAACATAGTGTTCATTCAGACTCTGTAGGTGTTTGTTTGTTTGTTTTGTTTTTCTTCCTCTACATGTGGATTAGCGTTGTTCACAATAGGTCTCTCAGGTTTGTCCCAATGCTCTGAACTGCAGAGATGAGCTACATACATCGAAGTTGAGCAACTCACAATGTTGTTGTTACTATGCACAATGTTATCGTGTTACTGATCCCCTTTCTTGGTACTACTCCCTGTAATTCTTTCCATGCCTGTCTAGAGTCTGAACATTCATGGTTTCAAGTAGAACAATGATACTCTGTACCTTTAACCTAAGTGTATCTCCCTGCTTCAAATGTGTTTCTTGTTAACAACATATTGTATGATTATGATTTTTAATACATTTTGCTATCCACCTCAGTTTTATGGGAGAATTCATCCCATTCACAGTTACAGTAAAGATTAGTAAATCCTTATTTCCCTCCATGTTATCTTTCCATGTTTATACTTTTCTCTTTCCTTTCCTCTTATTCCTACTCACCAGTGTTTTTCTCCCTTTCCTCTTTATCTTTTCTTTTAAGTTTTAACTTTGTTTACTTTCACTTATACTTTCACCTTCCCTTTTATTAGTCCCCTTTTCCCTTTTCTTTCTCCTTCTCAACCCCTTTTTTCCTGTAGGGTAGCATAGATTTTATACCCAATTGAGAATGTATATTATTTTGTCTCTGGGCCAGATCTATTGTGTAGGATTTACTCAGTGTTCACAGTCTCTCTTCTTTCCCTCTACTATAATAGGTCTTTCTGCCTCTTCAACTGTTGTTATTTATCCACTAATGTCTAGCCTTCTCCTAGTATAGTTCTTCTTTTTATGTTTGTATTGTTTTAACCTACATTCCCTTTGTCAAAATATAGATAGAAGTACTATCAATCAAAGGTTGAATGATTGATAAGCAACATTGCCTCATAAACACTAAGTACCCTCCCCTCTTCTGTCTCATTGGAATTACACTTCTCAGGAGTCATGAATCACTTTATAATTATAATCACTTTATACCTTTCTGCCTTTTCAAATAATCCTCTGTGTACACACACTCCTCATGAGCCAAAGTATCATGCAAAGTCAAATCATTTCATGAACCATTTCTATCCCCCTAAGCATCCTTCCCCAATTGTAGCCAAAGTTTCAAGCAAAGCATTTCTTATCATGATGTTTTCATGTCTATTCCCTCTAAGTATACTCTCTCCCTCCATCTCCATAGCACTCCAACCAGAGCTCTACATCTCTCCTCAACCAAATTGTCAGAAACATAATTTCCCACTGTCCCTTTAGCACTCAAACCATACTACTAAAAACCCTCATAAAGTTAAGTATGGATTAAGATTAAGATCCCTTCCTAATCTCTTTATGTCCAACCCTTCTAAGTAGATTCCACCTACTGCCCCTATTATTCTATAAATGTTTAATAACTAGTAAAATAAAGTCACTGCTTATTTAATTATAAAGAACTTCTAAGTACTTTAATTACTGGAACAACTTGAAGGTCGTTCTTAAGAATTTTGGCATTGATTATAAGGCATGGGAGACATTGGCACAGCACAGGGTGCCTACATCAGAGGACGTGCTGAACTTTATGAGCAAGACAGAATTAAAGTAGTTCAAAGGAAAGGTGATTTTATATATGTTTACCTGTACTATTTGTGCCTTACCTGTGGTAGAGTATTCTGAGCTTGTATTGGTGTGATCAACCACAGTCAGATGCACTGTAATTTGTCTCAAACATAGTGATGTCATTTTTCTCTTCTAAAATTATGAAGAGATTACAATTCTCAAGAGTTACAAGTAATATCTTCTCTTTTTTGCAATTTAATGTTCTTGACTAATATTTATTTTTTTCCTCTTTCTATTTATCTTTTTATGAATCTCTTGAATCCTGTATTTGAAGATTGAGTGCTCTATTCAGTTCTGGTCTTTTTATCAGTCAATTTTGTAAGTTCTCTATTTCAATGAACAGCCATCTTTTCCCCAATAGAAAATGCTGAATTTTTCAGGATAGTAAATTCTTGGTTGTAAACCAAAATTCTTTGCTATCCAAAAATATCATATTCCAGGCCCTCTGATCCTTTAATGTTGAAGGTGAGAAGTCCTGTATAATTCTGATTATGCTCCCTTTGTATTTAAATGACTTCTTTTTTCTAAAATACTTGCAATTCTTTTCTCCTTTATTTGAGAATTCTGGAATTTGGCTTTGATAGTTCTTGGAATTTTTATTCTGTGGTCTCTTTCTGTTGATGTTCTGAATATTCTTTCAAGGACTTTTTTTGTCTTCTTGATCTAGTATATTTGGATAGTTTTCCCCTGATTATTTCCTGAAAGATATTTTCCAGATTCTTTTTTGATCTAAGTTTTCTGGGAGATCAATAATTCATAAAGTTTCACTCCTGATCCTATCTTCCATGTTGTTTGAATTTCCTAAAAGGTCCTTTACATTATCTTCAATTTTTTCAGTCTTTTGACTTTGATGTACTCTTGATGTCTCAAAAATTCATTCATTTCTATTTGTTTAATTCTAATTTTTAAGGTTATATTTTCTTTAGTTAGCATTTGTGTTTCCTTTTACAGTTGGTTAATTTTATTATTTCTTGAGTTATATTCCCTTTCCAGTAGGTCAATTTGAGATTTAGATGAATTACATTCCTTTTCCCAGTTGATCAATTTTATTTTTTGAAGAATTATATTCTTTTCCCAGTTGGTTATTTTTATTTTTAAAGGAGTTTATTTCTTTGGTCATTTCTTTTTTCCATTTTTTCTTCTTCTTCTCTTCTTTTGTTTTTAAATTATTTTTAAGCTCTTCTCTGTGGTTTTGGATTTGAGTCCAATTTATAAGATTCATTTGAGACTTACCTAGGTAATTTGTCCATGCTTTCTTCTTCTGAGGTGGCATTTTTATCATCTCCATCTGCCTAATAGTTTTCTATAGTTAGTGCTCTTTTAGGTTTTTTTGTTCGTTTTGTTTGTTTGAGCTCTGCTTCTAGGGTATAAGGAGTATAGACCCAAACTTTTTGGGCTGAAACTGGCATCCGATGACCAAGATGTTACCTATGCAGCCCAGATATTATCTTTTCAGAGGTTTGTTTCCTTCTTTATGTGTTGGTGCTTCCTATGCAGTGATTTGTTCCCAACCTAGTCCTGTCTTTTATCCTATTGTTCCCAGGGTTCAGACTTTGCTGGAGTTGGCACCTTTCATGCTGACTTGCTATCTAGCTGCCAGGACTTGGCCTGCACCATAGCTAAAAGCCTCCTGCTAATTTTCCCATGTCCAGTCTAGCTGGGCTTTACTTTTCCTTTTCCCCAAAAGACAGACCTTCACATCAGATCCTTCACATTGTCAATGGCTGAAAACTTTTTCTATCTTTTTTTTTGGTGGCATCTTTAGCTTTAATGTCTGGGTGGAAGTTTCATTTAGCATTGTGTGGGGAAAAGTTCTGGGAACATGCTAGCTTTATGCTGCCATCTTGATTCTACACCAGAAGCTATTTACATATCATTTTATGGTTTAAAAAGCACTTACCAATACCATTTCATTTGATTCTTACAGCAACTCTGGTATTTTTATTATTTCCAATTTCCAGATAAAGAAGTTCAGGTAGGTATAGGTTAAGTGACATGCCCAAATTCACACAGCCAGTAAGAGTCTGAGGTCAAATGTGAACTCAGATCTTCTAGACTCCAGACACATCCACCATATACACTGTACCACCACACTACAACTATTGTCATCTAGTCACTGGGCTAAGCACTGTGAACAAGCACAGTGAAACTCTGCCTTCACAGAGATTATATTCAACTGGGGGGGGTGAAACATTCCAAAATAAGTAATTTCATGGGAGAGGGAGAACTAATGGATGGAAGGAAAAAGGAAGGTTTCAAGGAGAGTAGGATTCTTGAGCTGATAACTGAAAAAAATTCTGAGAAGAGGGATAGAGAGAAAAGGCATTCTGGGAATGGGAGCTAATGGCTTGTACAAGGGCACTGAAATAAAAGAGTGAATGGGTAATTCAGAAAACTAGTATAGTGTGTCTGGAATGCATGATGCATAGAGTGGGATAATTTGATATAAATCTGGAAAAGTGAAGTTTAGTCATTGAGAACTTTAAAGGTCTAGGTGTTTGTTTTTTATTCTTGAGGCAAGCAGATGCATTAGAATTCAGCAGAGATTGAAGGAACAGAATAAATGTGAATTAAGATGGCACGAGATTCAACAGTATAAGATAAATAATTGCATATGGAGAGTGAGTGTGGAGAATAAAGGATCAATCAGTCAACATTTAGGAAGAACCTACTATTTGTCAGACACTGTACTGATCATTAGGGATATATAAAAATGGCGAGAAGAGGCAATCCCTCCATTTAAGGAGTTCACAAACTAATTGAAGAGCTCAAAACTCCCTAGTTTACAAGCCTGTATGGTTGGAGAAATAATGGTACTCTTAACAGAAGGAAGAAAATTAGGAGGCAAGTTGGATTTATGAAGAAAGAATGAATTTCATTTGGTCAATTTTTTAAGTTAGCTATGGGACAGCCAAGTGGCAATGCCAAGCAGTTAGAAATGAAGACTGGAATTTTTCTTTTTACCTTTGATGAAATTTGACTTATATTAAGGTAGGCCAAAATAATGACTAGAGGGAGAATTTTAAAAAATATATAATGTCTGGATTTTATCCATTCAATCACTTACTCTCTGTCATGAACACATATTATTAAAAATTAAAGAAAACTGATCTGTTAACATAAGCAAATTAAAATACAGATGTATCAATACAATCTGAACAATTCCCCATTCTGGTTTGGATGTGAAAGTGAGTACTCAAAAGTTATACTGTTAGGGCATGGACCTTCCTATTTCCAGAGTCTAAAAAAATACCCACTTCTTGATCCCCCCCACCTCAATAGACACTAATCTATTAATTTATACCCTAAGTTTATCAATGCATTACTAGAAAATTTACTGCCAGATGTTGATATTTTTCAACCATACAAGTCACAGTGAAAAGCAAGGTGCTGTGGATAAGGTACCAAGGTTGAATTAAGGATCCTATCTTTGAATCTTGACACTTTTTTTTGGTAAGGTAATGGGATTAAGTGACTTGCCCAAGGTCACAAAGCTAGGTAATATTTAAGTGTCTGAGGCTGGATTTGAACTCAAGTCCTCCTTATTCCAGGACAAGTGCTCTATCCACTGTGCCTACTAGTTGCCCCTGAATCTTGACACTATCCTTCTGGCCATTGGTAAGTCATTTAACCTGAGATCACAGTACTTATACATATAATGGCTTAAATGATATCCTATAGTATTTACCTCCTGGAGTCATTGTAGCTTTCAAATGAGAGAATGTATGTAAGGTGCTTTATAAAGTGAAAACTCTGTGTCTGTGTGTGTGTGTGTGTGTGTGTGTGTGTGTCTGTATGTCTATGTGTAGATTTATATGTGTGTGTGTATGTGTATGTGTGTGTGTGTGTGTGTGTGTATAAATAGATATGGCAGCTGTATGACAAAGAAGAGAGAGTATTGGACTTGGAATCAGAAGACTCATCCTCCTCAATTTAAATCTGACCTCAGACACTAACTGTGTGACTTAGGGCAAGTCACTTAATCTTCTGTAAAATGACCTGGAGAAGGAACTGGCTAATCATTCTGGTATTGCCAAGAAAAGTCAAAGTGGGTTCATAAGAAATCAGTCATCACTGAAAAACAATTGATCAACAACATATCTATGTGTGTTGTATATACATATGTATATGCACATTTATGTATTTGTGCATATATATATATACATATATACATTATATAGATATAATTTATATGCATACACACATTTAGATAACTATTTTCTCATAAAAATTTTGTATTAAAAGTATGTTGCAATCATGACCTGCACTGGTGGAAAGGGCACTGTGATCACTAAAATTATGCATCTTTGAAGTATTCTAATAGATTAATTATTGAAGTAAGTTAAGAGAGTGATGTAAAAGTAAGACAAAAGTAATCAGTCCAGAATTGTGTGGTCTTTAGTTCTTGGTCAAAATGATTTCTATTCTGTCTTTTTCCTCATTCTACTTTGCAGGGTGGAAATTTCGTATCAGAGGATGGAGAATCCTGGATGTCACATGGTGGATGCCAACCCAGACAGGGAAGAAGTCATCCAGACTGTTTTAGGTTTAATTAAAAAGTATTGTTCATTATTGTAGTCACTCTGGGCAGGCGACAGATTTTACCTGATTATACATTAATAAACCTCACCCCAGAATGTATCCCACTATTTTTCTAGATCCCTGTTAGATATTTATAGTGGTTGGAAAGGAAGAAAAGTAATATGCATCATATATACACATGAATATGGGACTAGAAAATTAGGTTCAAATCCTACCTCTGATGCTTGCTTCCTGTTGGACTGAGTAAATCACTTAAATCCCCTGGGCCTTGGTTTCCTTATTTATAAAATGAGATGTTGGGACTCAACTGCATACATCCCTTAAAGTTTTAGACTTTTGATCCTATGATATGTGACAAGCACAAGATATGACAAATGCATCATATTTGATGTCAGAGAACCTGGGTCAGAATTCTTTCTCTTGTTACCTAGTAGTTGAGATCAAGAGCCAATTGTTTCTTCCACTATGTCTTCTAAGTTGCTTTCCAAATCTATGTCCTGTGATTCTGGTTTATGTATTTGTACACAAACACACATATGTGAAAATATGCACACATACATACATGAAGATTCCAAAATGTTACCTTCTGCATAATGTTTGCATTACAGTCAATATTTTATCCAGATTTTCTCTTCCATGATTTCATGACGTGATATATTTCAGATATATTCAGGTCAATCAAGGAATTATTTTCCTATTTTCTTTATTAAAAAAATCCTGGAACAACACATCTGTAGGACCTTGCATGTCCTCCCAAGAACTTATTACTTCACTCCTATATAAACTTTATCATCCCTTTGAATATTATTGCTTTTTCTGGGAGATAGTAGGAATATAGCAACAGTCCTGTGAGTTTTCTAGCTTCATTGAGATCATAGTTCTATTCTGTTAGCCCTTAGAATTTGTAAATAATCATTGACATGCTTTGCATATGCCTATGAAGATGACTATTTCTTCTACTGGATGTCTCTCCTGGGAATGGTTTCCTCAATCTAGTGTCATCTCTTATGAAGAATGACTTCTTTGCTCAGGCAGGGTAAGTTACCAGATGGGAGAAAACAGCAAAAGTCTTATTTCTCCTTGGAAATGAATTTTGGAATCTCTTGGCTGACCCAGGATTTTCATTTTAAATTTGGGAAGATAAGAACTGAGTACAAAATGCTCTGAGATATTAACATTAGCATTTTAACAGTTGCATAAAACCCTCCCGTATCTCTCAGGTGCCTGTAAGTACCTGGGCCTGGGATCCACATTTCCCCTTTTACTCCCACACGTGAACAGTCTGCTCTACACTTGCCTATTACCCTTTGTTGAACATTTGTGTTAACATTTTTATCTGTACCCATGCCAGGCCCTTTGCCTGAGATACCAATCTCCCTCACCCCTAAGATCACATTTTATATATCTTACTCTTCCATTATGACTCAGCTCAAGTGCCGCTTCCTTTAGTAAATCTCCAATGGATTCATTTTTAAACTCATTGTTTTTATTGTTCATGTCTTACTATCTTTGTGTATTATGACACTGAAGGGTCTCTGGATTTGAAACCAGGATCCCTACTCTGCATATTGCCATATATTTGACCCTAAGCAAGTCATTTTATCTGTCTAGGTCCTCAATTTGTTTTTTTTTTGTTTTTTTTTAGTTTTTTTAATCTTTAAATGGGGGTTGGACTAGAAAATACAGAACTCTCTTCTAGCACTAAATCCTCTGATAGTATAAGATATTGAAATGTTGCAGCCATGTAACTTTTTCTATGTCTTTATTGTAGATTTTAATTTCCTTGGATCAGAAGAACTTCACAAGTCATAAAACAATACTATGCACATAATAGCTTAAATATCTGATGAATCATTAATAGTTGACTTTTATAGATTTCCTTTTAATCATGTTTAATCATGATCTTCTCCCCTTCACCTTAACCTCTCCCCCCAATTAAAAGTGTGGCAGTGAAAATACAAAACTATTGCACCAAACTAGGAATATTTGACTTAACTGTATTAACACTTTGTTTATATAGGTGTTCATATTTTTTTTTCTCATGTAGTGGTCTGACAAATTAAAATTCAAACTCAATGAAATATTCGTTGTGTATCATTGTAGTATAGATTTAACTCATCTTACAAAATAGAGTTGCTTGACAAATATTATTTTTCAGGATCTCTACTATATGAGAATTTTATAATTTTGTGTCTTTAGCTGCATTGTCCTGTTCTATGTGCCTAAAGAAAAGAAAACATTTGGGAAAAATACAATTAGCCTGAAGTTGTAAGTTTTGGGAAGTCATTTAACATTTTTGATCCTTGATTCATCTGCAAAATGGGAATAATAATATTCTCTACCTTCCTAAAGGTAGACTTGATTAGATTATTGCTCATGGTACCATTAAATTTTAAGACTCATTAAACTATAAATTTTAACTTCTTTTCCTGATTTTTGAGTTTTAGGTCATTAACTCCTAACCATTCCCCTTTATCTTTTTATTTATGTGATTTTATTTTTTCAATTACATATAAAGATAAGTTTTCAATGTTCATCTTTATGTTTTTATGTTCTACATTTTTCTACATCTCTCCTTTCTTTCCCCCCCTCCTCAAGTAATCTGATGTACATGTACATGTACAATCGTTTTTACCATATTTCTATATTATTCAAGTTGTGAAAGATGAATCAGAACTAAAGGGAAAAATGTGAGAAAAAGAAAAAATCATGAAAAAGTTTTTAAAAAGTGAAAATTGTATGCCTTGGTCTGCATTTAGAGTTTTTTCCCTGGTTGTGGATGGCATCTTCTATCATAAGTCTTTTAGAATTGTCCATCACAGAACTGCTGAGAAAAGCTAAGTCCATCATAGCTGATAATCATACAATGTTGCTTTTTTTCCAAGTTTGCAAAAAAGCATGGTTCCATCTGTATCCGTACGCCATAAGCACTTTCTCTGGAGTTAGATGGCATTCTTTATTATAGGTCCTTCAGAGTTGTCTTGGGTCATAGTACTGCTAAAGAAAAGGTTAAGACATTCATCGCTGATCATCCTAAAATAATGCAGTTAATTCATATTCAGCACATTTCATATTGTATCTGATCATGTTTAGGTTTTACTGAAAGTCTCTTATTCTTTATTTCTTATAGCAGAATAGTGTTCCATCACAAACACATACAACATGTTCAGCCATTCTCTAAATTATGGACATCCCCTCAATTTCCAATTCCTTGCCACCAGAAAATAACTGCCATACATACATACATATCCTTATACATATAGGGCTTTTTTCATTGGCTTTTTCAGCTCTTCAATAATAAAGACCTAGTAATAGCATTATGAGGTCAAAGGGTAGGTAAGATTTAATAACCCTTTAGGCATAGTTACTCAACATAATGACTGAATTATTTTACAACTCCTCTAAAAGTGCATTAATGTCCCATTTTCCTTACATCCCCTCTAACATTTGTCATTTCCCTTTTCTGTCTTATTAGACAATCCAATAGGTATAAGGTAATACTTCAGAATTGTTCTAATTTGTATTTCTCTACTCAGTAGTACATTGGAAGATTTTTATATTTGACCATAGATAGCATTGATAGCCTCATGCAAAAACTTTATTTTTTTTATCATTTATCATTAAAGGAATAATTTTTTAAAAATAAATTTGATTCAGTTCTCTGTATTTGAGAAATAAGATCTCTATCAGAGAAATGTGCCTCAATATTTTCCCCGTAATTACTATTGCTATTTCCCTCCATCCTATCCCTGCCAACTCCCATTTATTCTATTCTTTCTCTCTCATTCTGTCCCTCCTCAGAATTGTTTTTTGCTTCTGACTATCCCCCCCAATAACAGGCCCTCCTTTCTATCACCCCCTTTCTCCCATCCTCTTCCCCTCTTACTTTCCTCTAAGGGAAGTCAGATTTCTAAATAAAATTATAAATAAATATATTTCTAATTTCTAAATTGACTCTCTGAGTCAATTTTTATTAGAGCAGGGATCACTCACTTCCTTTCTCTTTCACTGCACTGCAAAAACTTTCTTGCCTCTTTTATGTAAAATAATTTACCCCAGTCTATCTACACTTTCCCTTTCTCCCAGTACATTGCTCTCTAACTTAATAGCTTCAGCTTTTAAATATATTTTCCTTTCATATTCAACTTCCACCTGTGCCCTTTCTATATATATTTCTGAGTTATCAGTATTATCTTCCTATGCAAGATTACAAACATTTCAACATCATTAAGTCCCTTTTAGTTTCCATTTTTTAATTTTTTTTGTGTTCACTTGAGTCTCATATTTGAAGGTCAAATTTTCTGGTCAACTCTGTTCTTTTCATCAGGAAAGTTTGTAAGTCTCCTATTTCATTGAATAGCCGTCTTTATCCCTGAAATAGTATGCTCAATCTTGCTGGAAAGTTGATTATTTGTTGTAATCCTAGTTCCTTTGCCTTCCAGAAAACCATATTTCAAGTCCTATGATCATTTCATATGCAAACCGCTAAATTTTGTGAGATCCTGACTGTGACTCAATGATCATTGAATTATTTCTTTCTGACTGCTTGCAATATTTTCTCCTTGATCTGGAAGCTCTAAAATTTGATTATAATACTCCTGGGAGGTTTCATTTTGAAATCTCTTTCAGGAGGTGATCATTGGATTCTTTCAATTTCTGTTTCATCCTCTTGTACCAGAATATCAAGGCAGTTTTTCTTGAAAGATGATGTTTAGGCTCTTTTTGTAATCATGGTTTACAGGTAGTCCATTAATTTTTAAATTACCTCTTCTGGATCTGTTTTCCAGGCCAGTTGTCCTTCAAATGAGATATTTCACATTGTCTAAAAGTTTTTCATTCTTTTGGTTTTGTTTTATTATTTATTGACTCTTCACAAAGTCAGCAGTTTCCTTTTACTCAATTCTGTATTCTAAGGAATCGTTTTATTCATTGAGCTTTTTGTACCTCATTTTCTATTCAGTCAACTCTTCTTTTAAGGCCCCTTTCTCCTCATTGACTTTTTTGTATATTTTTTCCATTTAGCCCAGTTTGATTTTTAAGATGTTATTTTCTTCAGTATTTATTTTGTTTCCACCAAGTTGCTGATTTGTTTTCATGATTTTCCTGCATCATTCTCATTTCTCTTTGCAAGTTTTCATCCCTTAATTTTCAAAATCCTTTTTCAGCTTTAGAGCAGTTCATATTTTTCTTGGAGGTTTAAACATAGGAACTTTGACTCTGTTCTTTTCTTCTGAGTTGGTGTTTTGAGTTTCCCTATCACCATAATAACTTTCTGGTAAGATTTTTTCCTCTTTTGTTTGCTTATTTCCCCAGCCTATGACTTGCTTTTAATTCTTTGTTGAGGTGGGGCTGTGCTTTCAGAATGGAGGATCTACTATCTATCTCAAGGTTTTGGACTTTTAGCAGCTGTTTTCAGAGATACTTCTAGGTACCTGCAAGTTTTAAGTTCCTCCAAAGTGTATATATTTTCCCCTACTTTTTTAGCCTGTGCTCTGGTTTGTGGATGACCACAAGCTCTCCTTTCTTCCCTGGAACTGTGAGAAGGATCCCCCATTCCCTTGTGGGAGCAAACTCTCTTGTGCCACTATTTCTCCTCTGCAACCCAGATCCTAATATGAATAAAGCAACAGAGTCTTACCTCAGTGACAGCAAAGAGACTCCTGTAGTCTCTTTCAACTCTCTTACCATCTATGAACTGAGAGCTCCAGAAGCAGCTGCTGATACTGATTCAGTAGCTCCCAAGGACTGCTCTTGGTTCTCTGGGATCTAGTCTGTGCTGCTCATGCCTGTGCTAAACTGTGCTTGGTGAGGCAGTCTTTTTTTTCTGAGTTGCTAAATTGTCCTTGATAATCTCTGAGCTGAGAGGTCTGGAAACCACCAATGCTACCACTTTCCCAGTCACACCACTTCTTGCTACTGGATTGCTGGCCACGATCAGCTCTGGCATTGCCCATCCTGCACTGGGCTCCTTTCTTACCTCTGTGCAACAGTCCTCTTCTGATAGATCTTCCAAGTTGTCTTGGGTTCGCAAATTGTTTCACTCCATGTTTTTGTGGATTCTGCTACTCCAGAATTTGTTTAGAATCATCTTTTAAAGGTATTTGGAGTTTGAGGGGAAGCTCAGGGGAGTCCCTGCCTTTGGTTCACTTCCCATCCTTTCAAGAACAAATTTTCTGGCTTATCTAAGTTTTTGTCTAGAAATTAAGTTATGAAGTTCAACATGTTACATTAGTGAAAATCTTTTTTTTTGTGGCAGCTAGGATATACAGTAGATAGAAGACTTGAATTCAAATCCAGCTGTAGATATTTACCAGCTATGTGACCCTGAGCAAATCACTTACCCTTCATTTGCCTCAGTTTTCTTGGATTATAATGAGAATAAAATGAATTGTTGCTATTTTGGGGGCAGCAAGATGTTGCAGTGGTTAGAGTGCCAGGCCTGGAGATACTTCCTAGATATGTTACCCTAGGCAAATTACTTAACCCTTATCTATAAAATGAACTGGACGAAAATAAACCAATCTCATAATTTTGCCAAGAAAATCCCAAAATGGGGTCATGAAAAATTGGACACAACTCAAAAAAGCAAAATTATTATGATTCTCATTTATGAGAATAGCCAATACTTCAAAGACCTGTAATAAAATGTAGATGATAGCTTATTTCTAAATTAAATCTTCTGAGTGTTCTTTAAGAGATGGAACTGAATGAAATCCAAGTCTTACTGGCTCCAAGTCCCATCCATATTCTATATACTAGAACTTTCTCCTTCTATCTAACACATGTATGTGTATATATATATATATATATATATATATATATATATATATATATATATTTGATTATATAGCATTGTGTGAGCATACATACAGGCATGTAAATGGGCAAAAATAAATATATGTATATGCATGTTTATATGTCTATCTACCTATCTACCCCTCTATCTATCTACCTGATCTCAGATACTTGACACTAGCTGTGTGACCTTGAACAAGTCACTTGTTCTGATTGCCACACATGCAGAGCCATCTCTAGTTCTGATTTATATGTGGCCACTGAACCCAAATGACTGCAGAAGAGAAAGTGAAGTTGGTGACTTAGCAGCCTCCCCTCATTTGATTGCAATTCACTTGCTTGTTGTGGAATCACCTCCCTGATGTCATGCTCTTCTTCAAGAAAGAAGGACAAAGCATCATCTAACTCCTTATATACCTAACCATCTACCTACTATCTAACTACTATTTATCCATCTAACTCCATCTACCTACCTACCTACCTATCTCTCACCTTGAGAAGTAGGATCATACAATGAGAACTGGAAGCAACCTTGGAAAGATCGGGTGGTCCAATCTCTTCTTTTTTCAGATGGGAAATGGAGACCCAGAGAATTTAAATGATTTACTCAAGATCATGCAATGATTAAGTAGTAGATGCAATATTTCATCCCTGATCCATTAACTACAAATCAAACAATTTTCAGGCATTTACCCCACTGTATTTTCAAGTATGTGTTTGTATATCTCTGTGGGTATGTATTTGTATTTGATGCTCTTTAGTTGAAACCATATTTCCTTTGAAACAGTTGACACATGGAAAGAGGGCATTTTGTTAATGGTATGCCTAATTATATTCCTTGCTTTGCTTATGTTAAACATTTTGACAAGCTTAAGATGACAGCATATAAGAACAATTAAACTTTTAATGACTTTTAATTGTCAAATTAACCAAATAAATATGTTCTTGTTCTGTAATTTTCAGATGAATACAGGATTTTTAAGAAAAGCTTTTTCCAGTTCATAGTATGTTATTGATGCAGCCTTTAAATATTTAATTCCATTTTTATATTAAAGTGGAAATTTCTTGGCCTAATAGTCAAAGAATGGACTTCAGATTGAATCAGGTCTTGAAGTCCAAACAATACTTGGAGAAGATGAAGTTTTTTGTTGTTGTTGTTGTTGTTTTTTTAGATTTTTTGCAAGGCAAATGGGGTTAAGTGGCTTGCCCAAGGCCACACAGCTAGGTAATTATTAAGTGTCTGAGACCGGATTTGAACCCAGGTACTCCTCACTCCAGGGCTGGTGCTTTATCCACTACGCCACCTAGCTGCCCCAAAGATAAAGTTTTAAAGAAAATACTGTCACTTAATAAAAGTGTATTTGTTCTCTATATGGGATATCATAGGGTTTAGACCTGTAAGCATTATAAGATAGGAGATTTAGACCTACAAGGGCCTTTGAGGTCATCATATCCCAACCTATCATTTTTTCCTAATGGATAATGAGTTACAGAGTTCTACACTCTTCCTGCCCTCCCAACCCCCCTTATTTTGTGGATGGGGAAAATGAAGCCCAAAAAGTTATGGAACCTGTATAAAGTCACAAAGAAAGTGAGTAGCAGATTTCAAATTTGAACCCAGATTTTCTCACTCCCAGTTCATTGCTTAATCAGGAGATTTCTCTGTACCTTCTAAGGAATGATTCCACTGACATGTAGGCTATGTACATTCTGGCATTGGAAGCATATATTTTGTAAAATATCACTGAACATGATGATGCAAATTCAATAATGAAAGAATATTCTTGAAGGTATAATTGATAATCAAGAACAATTTAATTGTTTCTTCTAAATAATGAAGGTATGGGCTAAAAAAGTAGTTAAATTTTGCATGAACCTTGCAATGGATTTGAGGAGCAGGTACTATTATTATTTGTTTTATATTTGAGGGGACTGAGAGACATTGACTTGCTCCAGGGTTATGTAGGTAGTAATATCTGAGGAAAGCATTAAATGTATAATGTGAAAATTAGAGATGAATAATAACAGTAGAAGTAAAAGGAATCCCCATTGTAATAAAGCCCTCAAAAACAAGTTAAGTGGCCTCAATAATAACTCATATTTATGACTACAAGACATTATCTTCTTAAGTCTTGCAATAGCACTGAGTTAGGCAGTACAAGTGTTACTATACCCATATTAGAAATGAAAATACTGATTGATGTTCATATAAATTGCCCTAGGAAGTATGATGTAGAGAAAATAATTCTGGACCTGGAACAAAAAGAGCTAGGTTCTAGTTCCAGCTCTGCTATATATTGACTGTATTAACTTTAGGCTACTGCCTCCCATACCTGGGCTTCAGTTTAATAGTCTGAATAATGATAGAATAGTAGTAAGTAGATGGTCTATTAGATTCTTTCCACTTCTAATAGCAGATGAGTGGTATAAGTAAATCTCAAATCCAATTCTCCCCAGTGCAATGCTTTTTTTTACACTAAGGAACTGGTTACTTTGGACCAATTGCTTGTCAAATCCAATCACTTCTGTTTCACATTTAAAGTTTCTCATTACCCCTCCCTATCTTTCCAGTCTTCTTACTACTACCTCCCCCACATCTTTCCATACACTTTGAGATCCATTTAAACTTGCATACTTTAAATACCTTGGATACTGCACTTCTACCTTTCCCAACTCCTTACCAGGGACTCCATGCCTGGGATGCTCTTACTCCTCAGTGCTGTCTTCTGGCTTACCTATCTTCAAGTCTTAAATCCCAAATTCTACAAGGTCTTTCTTGTCACTTTTTACCCCTTTCCCTGCAAGCAGCATTGCTGGATCCTCACACCCCCAAGCCTTAAGATTTATTGAATTATTCCATATATCTTGTTCATGCATTGTTGTTTCCTTAATTCTCAAAGAAGATCATCGTATCAAGGAGATGACTAATAGTTGAAGCTCATGGGTGCCAAAAGTACACAGACAATGGGAACAGTAGAGTTAAGGAGAGAGATGGATCCCTGCAAAATGAAATGGTCTTATCCTCTGGTAAAACAAAGAGGCACAGTAGTCCATTATTTCTGCCCTGGTCATACTATACCTGCAATATGTATTTAGGCTTGAATAGCACATGTTTTGAAAGACAACTAAATTTCAACATGAAATATGTCAAAAGAAGGATGAGAAGAATGGTGAAAGTACTTGAAACTCTATCCACATATATATATATATATATATATATATATATATATATATATATATATATATATATATATATGTATATGTATCATTTGAAGAATCTGAGGCTGTTTAGCCTGGAGAAGGGAAGGCTCAGGGTGGATAGGGAGAGGAGCAGAAAAATAGCTATCTTCAAATTTTTGAATGTTAAAAAAAACATTTGAAAGTCTTTTACATAGTAGTGTTAGAAGATATGTATTGCTTGGTCCTACATGGTTTGGGCTAGGATTTATATAGTGGAATTGAGGTCAAAGTAAGGAAAACCTTTCTAATACTGAACTGTGTAAAAGCATAATCCTCAGGAAGTGATTTTTCCTCACTTGAAATTTTCAAATGGAAGCTGGATATGACTACTACTCAGATGTTTTGTAGAGGAGATTCCAATAAGGCATGGGTTGGACTAGATGGGCAATTAGCTCCATCCCAGCTTTGTTTACTTTATGTTTTCCTGAAAGTTATATTTGAAATTACAATGAAATATAGTTGGTTTTTATAAAGGAGCACAATTTATTCTTTTGATTCAAAATGATTTTTGATTCTTGATACTGTATCAGTCTCCTTACTATTCTCATTTAATATGCAGGTTTTGTTTCCTCTAAGAGAGACCCAGTGCCATGGAGTAGGAGTTAGAAGATTTGGATTCTTTTCTCAGACATGTTATTAACTATATGACCGTGAATAGATTATTTTCTTTTTGGGCCCCCAACTTCCTCACATTTATAATGAATTTGGATGAAATAATATCTCAAAGTTCCTTCAAGTCCTAGTAATCAATTATTCAAGTGGAGTGGAAAGGGTAACAAAGCAATTAAAATATTTTTTCATTAGCAATGAGTTTTATCTGGGGGCAGCTAGGTGTAGCAGTAGACAGAGTCAGGAGAACCTGAGTTCAAATCCAACCTCAGACACTTAATAATTACCTTGCTGTGTGGCTGTGGACAAGTCACTTAAATAAATTTTTTAAAAAAGTAATGTGTTGTACCAAAACAAACTTTTTTAGGATTTCAAGATATGTTGCTAAATTTTATTTTCTCTCCTTTTGGGGCTACTTATATTTTAGATTGTGACTTATAAATTAGTCCCTAGCTCAAATTTCCTTTGAAACCAGGACTCCTGAAGATTTAAAGGAAGACATTTTTAAACAATGAGTGAATCCATATGTTTCATCAAATGCATGACATTCTCAGCTGCACTCAGAGCTCATGAGGCAGGGGATTCTGTCTTCTTTGATGTTTTAAGTGGAAAAGTATAGTTACCTTCAAAATCATCCCTTGGTTAAGGGTTCACCCTCTGGCTTTATTTTCTGAGACAGATGCTGAATTTCTTCCAAAGTATCCTGAATACAAAAGTAGGAAAACGTGAAAAAATATAAAAATGTCTAAAGGAGCCATTAATAGATCCAAAAACTCAAAAATTCTAGCTATTGCTTTGTCTTTGAAGTAGAATACACACGCATTTATTACAATGATACACTATATTATCCATGTTTATCATATGTACTTCTCCTTAGATACTTTGTTGAGGTTGTAATTGAATTATTCTGTGGTACTCTCTCTCCAGTGCAGATCATGAGCATCTCATCATGAAATTCTTGTCTATATTTTCACATAAATCTTCCAAGATAAACCTCCCAACTCACGAAAACCATTCCTATTGTTCTTTTAATAATTTGGAGTAACTAGTTTACTGCTTGGAACAGGAGCTGGGCACATCTTTTGTCTCAAGCAAAAGGTTCAATTGATATTTTTGATTCCACATACTTGATTTTATGTCACTTCACATTCATATGCTATTATTAATAATATAATGGTATCTGCTTAGATCCATCAAGTACTTTGCCAGCACTTCTTGAGTCATCTATAATCTTGATTCTTCAGAAATCATATTCTATGATTCATGAATAGTGGAAGAATATTGACATAAATTCCAGTTTATATTTCATGACCTTGTTGTTTTGACATGGCTCCTCAACCTCACTAAATTTAAGAGAAAAATGGTACATGCACTGGATTTATTACTTCATTTATTTATTCATTTGGTTGTTTGTGTTTGTCTTTCTTGGTGGTGGCAAGATATTTGTCATCATGGAAAATAATAAGTAACTTTCCAAATTTAACCTAGCTTACTTCTCTGGAACTTTGGGTTTGTTTTTTTTTTTAGATTTTTCAAGGCAATGGGGTTACGTGGATTGCCCAAGGCCACACGGCTAGGTAATTTTTAAGTGTCTGAGGTCGGATTTGAACCCAGGTACTCCTGACTCCAAGGCTGGTGCTCTATCCACTATGCCATCTAGCTGCCCCTTGAACTTTGTTTTCTAATATAATAAAGATTTTCTATAGACCCTTCATTTAGATTTTCAATTTGTATGTTCATGTTTTCTGTCCTTTCATCTTGAATCTTACCTTCTACTCCTTTTCTCTTCTTTCTTTCAATGTCCATCCTCCCCTTGCTCCTTTCCCCTAACCTCTGGTCTTGTGGACTGAAAGCTCACATTGACCTTGCTTCAGGGTTACTATTTCCTTTTTAATTGATAAGAGGATCATGGCACTTTGAATCTTGGATTGTCTTAAAAATTGAATCCTAAGTGTATGAAGTTTTTTTGTTTGAATTTGGTCAGTTGCAGTCTGTCTTCCTTATGTCATCTTTTTAAGTAATATTTCCTTATTAAATCTTGAGGCAGTAAAGGTCAAATGTTTCACTTCCAAGACTACTTTCTTTTCGCTTTGAAGTCTAGATACACACCCACACCTACACACACCATTTATATCATATCTCTATGTTTTATACTTAATTCTTCTTTACATGTTTTGTTGTATTTATACCCCCTCTACCCATACGTATTTTTTCATTTACTGTATACATTCTTGACCATATGATTCCATAAACACTGGACATCAACAGAATTTTTTTTTCTTAACAGCTTTTAAAAAATAATATTTCATAGTTATTAAATAGGTCATTCTAAAATGCTGGAAGATCTTTTCCATTTTTACCTCTGTTGTCCTTCTGGTTTCATCTATAAATTTTCTTGGTACAATCTAACTTGCTTAAGTTTCATGCCAAGATCTCTGTAGGATTATTTTCACTTCAATTTCTTTTTATGATTCTTGTGAAAGAGTACTATTTTTCTTATTTTTAAAAGAACATTTCATGATTTTATTGTGTAATAAGGCATTGGAACATCTGAAAAAATCAAGATCTGGACTACACATGTAGCTGTGGTTTTCTCCTTCATTTCTTTGGGTTACCAGAGCAACTTGTCAGTACATTAAAAAAAATGATGAGCTTTTGCATTACTTTGTCTTAGGCATGTATCAGTACAACACAAACTTCTATCAGATGTAGCTAGTCTATCATCAAAATATGAACAACACACTCAAATAATGATGCCCTTGCTTTCACCATATTATCCACCTACTACAGTCTTGCAGGCTTCCAAGATGATATGTGGATGATGTTTGGAGTGTTCTGAAGGGACTGGGAAGAGGAAATGTGAGTGTCTTGGGAAGAGAAAACTTATTCAAAATTTTGTAATACTAGCCTGAACATGTTATTGGTACATATCTAAGCATTGCTGATGCTCTTTAGTAGAAATATCTTGTGGAATCCCATGATATGGGGTCTTCATCAGCCTTTATTTGTCCCACTACTCTACTAAGTATACAGCTCAGGGATGGGTGGGTTGTTCTTAGCTGTAGTGTTACATTTTCTGAAATGGAAGGCCAGACAATTTCTCCACGATTGTTTTGCCTTAAAATTTTTGCCCTCCCCATGTAAGGCAAGAGACATCGATCTATATACTGCTCTTAATTGGGTTCTGTCATTGCACAAAGCTGGATCCAGTATGCTCTCAAATTGACTTGTATCCCATTCTGGATCTTCACATAGGTGCAGAAACCAATTGACTTAACATGATGGCAATGGTGTCAACTGATCAAGCATTCCCAAACTGGCTGCTTCCCCACCTTCATGCACTTCCCATCTTTCCTTTCCCCTGTTATTTTTCTTTAAAAAATTTCCTGCTCGTTTTATGTAATGTTTGATTGAGACTCTTGCACTCTAAATTTGTGCTGCACTTGAATATCCGTGTCAGCCACTTTGGTAGGACAATTCCTTATTTTTTGTATCTTCAGCTGTTTTGGACATTCTCAATATTTTTACATTTGTTATACTTCTCCCAGAATTAATAATAAGTAAATAAATAAAATAAAATAAAATATTATTTTCTTTTATTTACTCATTTCCCACTTTTAAGAAAATTTATTTAAATAGGTTGGCTAGGAACTAAAAAAATTGCACATGGTTTCTCATTTTTTGCTTAGCCTATCAGTATAATATTTACTTTGACTTTTGTTCTTAGCATTCAATGATCTAAGTATATATGAAAAGTCATTTCAAAATTAAATCTTATTTCTGCAATCAATTGTTTCCAGTAAATTTGACTTTTAATTGTGCTTATCCAATGCTTTCTTATTCTCCTCTTGAAAAAAATAACTATCCATGGAATGCAATTATGAATCTTCAGATTAAATTTCAACTCTTTTATCAATAGTAATAGAGCACATTGACTTTTGAGAAGATATTACCCACATCCTTCTACAAATCTCTTAATAAGACTTTGATGTCCTAAATTTGCTAAATGTTACTGGTCTATTCTCCTAGGGATACTTTTTTTTTTTGTCAGTGATCAAATACTGCCAAAGAAACTGAATTATGAGAGAGAAACAGAGGGAGAGAAAGAAGAGTGGGGAAGAGACAGAGAAAAAGTCAGATGAGAGAAAGACAAATAGATAGATGGAGAGAGAGAGAGGGGAGAGAGAGAGAGAGAGAGAGAGAGAGAGAGAGAGAGAGAGAGCGCACACCTGTATGGTGTTTTAAATGAACTGATTTATATTAAATGTGTAAAGGGTCAGTACCCTCAGGACCTTCCAAGTCACTTGTCAATAGAATAGAGAGGGACAATATTTCATGAGGATTATATGCATATACATCCCCACACCCATTACAAAACTACAAAGTACTTTATTGTCACTAGCCATTATATTTTTGAGAATAGGTAAGTATTCATTTTTCTAAAACACTGGGGAATTTCAAGTTTAGTTTCAATATAGAAATTCTGCAAAATGACTTCTATAAGTTGACAACATGATCTTTAACATTAACCCTATCAAAGGATATGAACAGGCAGTTTTCTTTTCCTTTTCCTTTTCCTTTCTTTTTTTAGATTTTTGTAAGGCAAATGGGGTTAAGCAGCTTGCCCAAGGCCACACAGCTAGGTAATTATTAAGTGTCTGAGGTCAGATTTGAACTCAGGTACTCCTGACTCCAGGGCTTGGTGCTCTATCCACTGTGCCACCTAGCCGCCCTGACAGTTTTCAAATGAAGAAATTAAAGTTATGTATAACCATATGAAAAAAATGCTCCAAATCATTACTGATTGGAGAAATGCAAATTAAAACAACAATGAAGTATCACCTCAACCTATCAGATTGACCAAGATGAAAAAAAGGGAACATGATCAATGTTGGAGAGTTTGTGGAAGGATTGAGACACTGATGCATTGCATGAACAGATCCAACCTTTCTGGAGAGCAATATGGAACTATGTCAAAAGAGCAATAAAATGATTCATACCCTTTGACCCAGCAATTCTAATTCTAGGTCTATATCCAGAAGAAATTATTCTTTAAAAAGTCCTAAATCTTACAAAATATTCATAACGGCTCTTTTTGTAGTGGCAAAGAATTGGAAATTGAGGGGATACCCATGAATTGGGGAATGGATAAACAAGTTATGGTTCATGAATACTAAGGAATACTATTGTTCTATAAGGAACCATAAATGGACTCTAAAGAAGTATGGAATAACTTATGGGATCTGATACTTAGTGAAGGGAGGAGAACCAAGAGAACAATGTACACAGTAACAATAATATGGTGAGATGATCAACCTTGATGGAAACAACTCCTCTAAGCAGTTCAGAGAACTAGGACAACTGTATTAGACTGGATATGATCAATGTTGTCCCCATCCAGAGGAAGAAAAACAAAACAAAGCAAAACAAAACACAAAGAAAAAATAATCCTTCAGAATATCATGAACACTTTATAAAAATTATCTCTTATATAACTCCCTTAATCCTAATTCCTCATATGGAAAATAACTAATATGTAAGCATGTTTATTAAAAATATGTATGCACAATACTAACCTGTCAATTAATTACTGAGGGTAGGGGAGGTAGGAAGGGAGGGTAGAAGAAAAATTTTGTAACAAAATATACATGTGCATATGGATGAAAATAAATAAATGATAAATTAAAAATTTAAAAAACCCAGAAGCTATAACATAATACTTCTTGCAATGAAAATGTATATTTTATACAAATTGAAACCTATTCTATCTTAAAATGAACTTCCTTGCAGTCATCAGAGAAAAGCATGAGTCAGAAAGATTCACTTTTTACTCAGAAGGTAACCAAAACCCCAACTTTGCCTATTATTTTCAACAAGAAGAAAGTTAATGCAGAACATTGTTCATCTGTGCAATAGGGAAAACAATGAGTGAGATTGAAAAACAATATATCTAAAACTCTTGCCAAGCCAAGATGGTGGGAAGTAGAGAAGTACCCATCCAATCTCTTCCAAATTTTCCTCCAAATAACTTAGAATAATGTCCCAATTTGAATTCTAGAGCAACAGAAGCAACAAAAGGTCTGGAGAAACAATTTTCCAGACCAAGAAAATTTAGGAGACTGGATAAAGTTTTTCTTAGGTTGGTAGTGGGCCTGGGAAGTATAATATATGTTGTTCCTTGGGAACAGCAGCATTGGCTACAACAGCAGCTTTGAGATTTCATAGCTCACAGATGATAGGGAGGTTGTCAAACAATTAGTTGAATGTAGATTGCAGGGGCACTTTTGCTGGCTCTGGGTTCAAGACTCTTGTTTCTTTGCCTGCAGGAAGTTCTAAGTCAAAGAAAGGATTTATGGATCAGGGGTCCTGGGAGTATATCATGGTTCTATGACAGAGTATGGACACCGATTCAATTTCAAGAGAAATTGGAACACTTAGCGAAAGTGGCCACAGGAAAACTGGGAAAATTGGTCATGTTCCCACGGCCAGGAGGAATGATAGCACTGACAGCTATAGGGAAACAAGGTCCCTTCCTGGGAAAAAAACAGAGCACAGACCTCTTCTTAGATCATGACACCTTGGAATCATAGAAACCTTACTAAGCTAAATTGAAGCTTGGGAAAGTGACTCCTTCATCCCAGGAATAGAACTGAAATTTAACGAAGTACAAAGCCCATAAATAGGCTAGAAAATAAACAAGCAAAAAGAAAAAAAAGAACCTGACCATAGGAAGTTACTATGGAGACAGGGAAAATCTAGACACAAAGCCAAAAATTATACAGCCATGTCATAGCATCTACAAGCAAAGTTTCCAAGAAAAATGTGAGGACTTTTGGGGCAGAGCCAAGATGGCAGCATGAAACTAGCATGCTCCAGGAGCTTAGCCATGCACTAGGTTATAAATATCTTACAATCAATTACAGAAAGGCAGTAATAAAAAATCCATGCTTTTCAGATCATGATGTAATAAAAATTACATGTAATAATAGACCATGGAATGATAAACCAAAAATTAATTGGAAATTAACAATTTTAAACAAGTGGATCAAACAACAAATCATAGAAATAATCAAACATTTCATCCATGAAAATGATAATAGTGAGATATCATACCAAAATTAATAGGCTGCAGGCAAAGAAATGTTTTGTATCTCTAAATGCTTATAGGAATAATATAGAGAAAGAGATCAATGCATTGGGGATGCAAGTAAAAAAGCTAGTGAAAGAGCAAATTAAAGATCCCCAATTAAATGCCAAATTAGAAATTCTGAAAATCAAGGGAGAGAATAATAAAACTGAGAGCAAGCCATTAAAACAGAAAAACCATTGGTTAATCTGATTTTTTAAAAAAGAAGAAAACAAATTATCAATATCAAAAATAAAAGGTGAACTCCCACCAATGAGGAAATTAAATAATTCAGTACTATTTTCCTGAACTGTATGCCAAATTTGATAACCTGAGTGAAATGGATGAATATTTTCAAATATTCATGACCAGATTAACAGAAGAGGAAATAAAATATTTAAATAACCCCATTTCAGAAAAGGAAATTGAAGAAACCTCAATAAACTCCCCAAGAAAAAATCTCCAGGTTCAGATGAATTTATAAGTGAAATCTATTAAACATTTCAGGAACAATTTCAATTATGCATAAACTATTCTAAAAAATAGAAGAAAGAATTCTGCCAAATTCCTTTTATAACACCAAAGTACTTATACCTAAACCAGGAAGAACTAAAACATAAAATCATAGACTAATCTCCTTGATGATCACTGATTCAAAAATCTTAAGTAAAATTTTAGCAAAGATATTACAGTAAGTTATTACCAGGATAATACACCATGATTGGGTAGGATTTATATCAGGTAGGCCGGGATGATTCAATATTTGGAAAACACCTAACATAATTGAACATACCAATAACAATACCAAGAAATCATATGATTATCTCAATAGATGCTGGAAAAGCCTTTGACAAAATACAATATACATTCTTATTAAACACACCAGAGAGTGTAGGAATAATGGGACTTTTCCTTAAAATAGTAAGCAGTGCCTGTATCAAACCATCAATAAATAGTGTATGAAATGGAAATAAACTAGAAGCATTTTCAATAAGATTAGGGGTGAAATGAGCCCATTATCACTATTGCTATTCAATATAGTATCATAAATGTTTCTTTCCTAGCCATTGAATCACCTAATTGCCCTGTCTCAAATAGTTGTCAAGTGTCTTTAATTCTGTCTTTATGCTACCTCCATTATCTGACTATTCTTTTCTTGCATTCAATGTAAATTGAAGCCCTCCACAAATTTTATTTAGATCAGTTGTTTCCAAAATGTCTTCCTGAAGGGTAGTGGTGTGATCTTAAGTATATGATCAACCAATCAGAGGGTAGGAAAAAGCACCATATCCCACCCTACCCACAGTAATCAAGGATGGGAGCAGGATTTGTTTGCATCATAACCATAACCCTCCCTTATTCTTTCTTTCCATTGCTGGCTTCCTACACCTGTGCAAGCCCTCAATCTCTTTCCTGAGCTATCAAATTAACCCTTTTTGGACACTGGCATCATCAACAACTGGGGAAGAAAAATTAATCCTCTTTCCCAGTATACCCACATTTTGTCCCTCAGTTGGCAAGCATGCCTTAAAAGGCAGACCCTTTGTTACAGATAAGGGAGGGAGTGGAATTTGGGACATTTGTCAGGGAGTAAGAGTTCAGATTCTTTTATTTTTTTCATTTTCCATCAATCAACAAATTCTCAGTGCTTTCTATAGGCAGCTAGGTGGTACAATGGATAGATAATAGAACCTGGAGGCATGAAGTCCTGAGTTCAAATTTGACTTCAGGAACTTAACTAGTTGTGTGACCTTGGGCTTATTCCAGTTTGCCACAGTTACCCCATCTGCAAAATGAACTAGAGAACGAGCGAAACAGCATATTAATAGCTAAGTATCTAAAAGATGTATACTGTAACAATGATAAGCAATTATAGAGGGAAGGTATTAGCAGTAGAAGCTAGTGGAAAGAGAGATTGAGGGACTGGGAAACACCTTTGCAGTCTTGAAAGACCAAACTTTTGTGGGATACAGTGAATTAATTAGGGTGAATAGGCATAGGTGGATTGCAGTCAGCATCACAAATCTTATTGCATTATCTTTACTAGCTCTCCTCATTCCACCATTTCCCTAAACTCTAATTTCTCAAGAGAAAATAGAGCATCATCACTATTCTTCCAGTTATTCACTTTAAAATTTGTTATCTTTGACTCTTCACTTTCATGCATTCTACATATCCAGTTATTTATCAAATTTTCATCTTTTCTCACTGTTCCCCTAGACCTGGAATGCCCTCTTCTTCCACTTTGCCACTAAGAATCCCCAGATCCACTAAGAGCTCTGTTCTCATTTCACCTCCTTTATCATTTCTGAACTCCTTGGTTTCTCATTAATCTTTCCATCAAATTACTTATTGTGCTGACTTATTGTGCCTATTGTATCCCCTGATATAATGTAAACTACTTATGAGTGGGGACTGATTGTATTTTTGTTTGTGTACTCCAGTATCTGGTGACTTATTGATTTCTTAATGATGTTACTTTCTCCCCTGAAATTCTATAGTTTGTATTCTATGACCCCTTCTTATTCTAAAATTCAATGAGTTTATAAGTATCCTTCAGGAAATATTTTCTTGGATCTTTTTTATCTTTTAAATAAATATTTCCACCAATTACATGTAAAGATAATTTGCAACATTCATATTTTTAAACTTTTGAATTCCAAATATTTCCCTCTACCTTGTACTCCCTCCCTGAGACAGTAAATAATTTGATATAGGTTTTACATGTTCAATCATGCAATATATTTTGCCATGATGTAAGATATAACAGACCCAAAGGAAAAAAATGCAAAAAAATAATGTGAGAAATCATATGCTTCAATCCGCATTATGACTCCCATCAGTTCTTTCTCTAGAGATCCAATGTATTTTTTATGAGTCCTTTGAAATTATCTGGAACTTTGATTCTATTTTCAATAACTCCCCATACTCTCCTCCCACAATCAAACTTGAATTTACTAACCTTGTAACTTAATATTACCTGGGGGAGGGGGAAGGGGAGAGAAAAGATTTGCAAACTGAGATCTCCCTTTCTTTCTGAAATGGAAGTCTTCCTTGATGATCTTTCTTGGATTTCCTCTCAAAATTCCTCAGGAATCATCTATATTTAGCATAATTTCTAACTTATTCTTTGGGGATCAATGTATAAGATGATCTCTAAGGTACCTTTCAAGCCTAGAACATATTAAAAGTCTCTGCTTCTAATAATAGTTCTAGAAATATGTGGTTTCATATGTTTGCATACAAGTAAAGAAAAATATATTCTTGAAGAAAATTATAGTTTATATATACATTGACAAAACTTGGTCTGCGAAAATGTATTTTTGACTATTTAGTGTGAATTTGAAAATTAAGAGTTTGAACATGTAAGACTTTAAAGACCAGAAAAGGTCTTATACAGCACAAAATTATATTGACTAGAAAAATCCTAGTACATTAACTTGCATGGTATATCAGTTCCTGAAGAGACAGTGGTAAATAGGTTAACTAGTTCTGGTTCCACTAGCTTTGTCACTAACTCTCTGAGACTTGAGCAAGTCATTTTGCCCACTTGTATTTCTTCCTCCATAAAATGAGAGGAGTATCCTAGATCAGTGATTCCCAATCTTTTTGTTTTTCTTCTTCATCACAGTATAGTATCATTCTTTGCTTTGAGGAATTGAGGTTGACAAATGAAAGTGGAAAAATTCAAACTTTTTATTACAAATGGAAGGGCAACAAATTGTTGAAAAAATGACTGAGAGAATGAGAAGAAAGAATAAGCAAGGATTAATATGGATTGCTATAATAGTGTTTCTGCAAGAGAAGTGGGAATGAAGGAAGCAAAGAAAGGAAGGAAAAGAGGGAAGAAGGGAGAAAGGAAGGAAAGGAGGGAGGCAGGAATGAGGAGATTGTTGAAGGATAAGAGGAAATGAGGAAAGAAGCAAGGGAGGTTAGAAGGAAAGAATAAAAGAAAGAAAAGAGAGGAGGGAAATACAGATTCCTTTTTCTGAGAATCAATGTTTCTTTTGAAAAAAGATTGTTTTGGGAAGAAAAAGAAAATTGGAAAGATATGGGGAAAATAACAAAATGCTCAATACATGAAATAATCTGGAAGTTATATACAATTTACCACCCTTATGGATCTCTTCTCATAGCTCTTTAAGGTCAAATGTTCTTTATACTTTCACAACATCCAGTTCCAATTGTTTTATAGTGGTTGTTCTTTTTGATTTACATTGTTAGTTTGTTTATATTGTTTTCCTTGCTCTACTTTGCAAAAGTTTGTGTGAATAACAGGTGGGTAGGTGGCATAGTGGATAAAGCACTGGCCCTGGCGTCAGGAGTACCTGGGTTCGAGTCTGGTCTCAGACACTTTATAATTCCCTAGTTGTGTGGCCTTGGGAAAGCCACTTAACCCCGTTTGCCTTACAAAAAAATAAACCTAAAAAAAAAGTTTGTGTGAATGGTTTTTCCCAGGAAGTGTGAAGTCTCAGCAAATATTTTGCTTTAATATAAAGGAAAATTGATCTGCTTGTATACACACACACAGGCAGAAAGAATATTTATTTACTTTTCTGTTCTATTGTAAATGGTAGTGCTTTGTTGGATTTGGTACTTACCATATGCAATGCAACATGCCTGATGCTAGAGATTGACCCCAAGAAGTTTTAGGTCTAATATTAGACGAGAGATTCTATCCATAGATGAATAAATTAGAGGGTAAGGCAGTGTTAAGGTGAGGTCCAGACAAAACATTCTAGGAAAGCTTGAGGATGAAGAGTTCAATAATTCTCTATCATAGTTTACCCTTGACAGACTATAAAGTTTGAATTTCATGTGAGAGACAAGTGTTTACAAAGACCCAGTCACTGAACTAGTTATTCCCTGGGTACAGTCAATCAAGGTGATGATCCCTAACCTCTAGATATGTATGAGAGATCAGAAGATATACAGCTAAATCAACTAGGTCTAGACAGCTTGAATTATACAAAGGACAGTAGGGGCAGGAGGTCTAAATGAGTTGATTCTCTAGTCTAATTTAAGAACAAGAACAACAAACTCTCAGGACTTTTAGATAATCAATTTAGCTAGTGCTAGATGTCTGTCTTCACAAACTCCTCAGGTTTCTGTTTATTTATGTCATCTCTTCCTTCCCTTCAAGGTTTTCCTGATGTTCATTTTGTTGACTTATATTATGGATCAAGCTTGAGATGAAAAGAGGATGGGGAATGTGACTGACACTGGAGACCATTGACCTGAAGTTCGTAACAAATTTGTAAGATAAACAAGTGTAGCTGTGAAAGGGGTAGTTTCAAGGATAGTTTGGATACAGAAAAGATAATAACTGAAAATCAGAGTTGTAAATGACCTCATATTTCATTGTGTCTGACATCCTTATTTGATAGTTGAGGAAACTGAAGTTCATAGTCTAAGACTGAATTTCCCAGGGACACAGTTTCTCAATTTTAAGTCTGAGACTTAAATCCAGGTTTTTAGAGTTGTAAGACATATGTTCTTTCCTTTAAGAAAAGTTTATTTTAGCTATACCACATTTTCAAGATTTTATTTTGAATTTTACAATTTTTCTCCTAATCTTACTTCCCCCCCAAAGAAGGCAATTTGCCAGTCTTTACATTCTTTCCATGGTATACATTGATCTAAATTGAATGTGATGAGAGAGAAATCATATCCTTAAGGAAGAAACGTAAAGTATAAGAGATAGCAAGATCAGACAATAAGATATCAGGTGTTTTTTCCTAAATTAAAGGTAATAGTCCTTAGTCTTTGTTCAAACTCCACAGTTCTTTCTCTGGATACAGATGGCATTCTTCATTGCAGACAGCCCCAAATTGTCCCTGACTATTGCACTGATGGAATAAGCAAGTTCCATCAAGATTGATCATCTCCCCCCATGTTGCTGTTAGGGTGTACAATGTTTTTCTGATTCTGCTCATCTCACTCAGCATCAGTTCATGAAAATCCTTCCAGGCTGAATTCCTATCTCCCCTGGTTTCTAATAGAACAATAGTGTTCCTTGACATACATATACTACAGTTTGCTAAGCCATTCCCCAATTAAAGAACATTTACTTGGTTTCCAATTCTTTGCCACCAAAAACAGGGCTGCTATGAATATTTTTGTACAAGTGATGTTTTTACCCTTTTTCATTATCTTTTCAGGGTATAGACCCAGTAGTGGTATTGCTGGATCAAAGGGTATGCACATTTTTGTTGCCCTTTGGGCGTAGTTACAAATTGCTCTCCAGAATGGTTGGATGAGTTCATAGCTCCACAAACAATGTAATAGTGTCCCAGATTTCTCACATCCCTTCCAACAATGATCATTGTCCTTTCTGATCATATTGGCCAGTCTGAGTGGTCTGAGGTATATACCACATTTTCAGATGACTAGTTAGATTAGCTAATTAATTAGGGTAATAATTTTCTTAGTAATGAGAAAGCAAGGGAGCTTAAAGATTTCCTAAGATATTTTGGCTATCTAGTAGAAGATGTGCACTGGAAGGGGAAAATCCTATGTAAACCTGTATCTCTAATTATTTCTTGCAAATCCAAATGCTTTGTTGTCCTTTGGTCCCTTTGGATCATTCTAATTCTTCATTGGGGTCTTCTTGACAAAGATACTGAAGTGGTTTGGCATTTTCCTCTCCATTGCATTCTTTCTATTTCAAGTACTTAGAATAATGCCTGCTACATAGTGATTAATTAGTATTTGTTGACTTTAATGTCTTTAATGTGTCTTTAATGCTGCATTACCTCTATTATAGTTATTATCTAGTGAATTTCATCTTTGGTATCAATTGGAAATCCATCCTTCTTTGAAAGAAGGGTAAATATATTGCTACTATCCTCAAAAAACCCACACTTCCAAATGTGTAAATAAATGTATGTATAAGACATATGGAGAGTAGATATCAAATAATCTCAGAGGAGAAGAAACTAGAAGTTAAAAGGACCAGGAAAGGCCACCTGTTAGAAGATAGGTTTTAAAGACAAATCTTGTGAAGAATGAGCAAAGCTAGGAGAAAGAGGCAAAGATGGAGAATACTGTAAGCATGGAGAACAACTAGTGTAAAAATATTTTTGGGAGATGGAGCACTTGAGAAAATGCAAATGGGTCAGTATAGTTGCATCATAAAGTACATGGGGAATAAAGTTTTAAAAGACTGGAAAAGTACAAGAGTTCTAGGTTGTAAAGGGTTTTAAATGTCAATGGACTTTATAGTTGATACTGAAAGTAAAAGAAAAATACAGGAAATTATTGCCTAAGAAAGAGAGGAGACTTGATAATCAGATATGTGCTTTAGGAAAATCTTTCTATCAGATAAGTGGAGGATGGAGTTGCATTTGAAAAGTCTGATCCATGAAAATCAATTAGAAGGCTATTCTTTTTTTAAGGCATTGACTGTGAGTATAGAAAAAACATATTAAAAAGATGGCTTGAAGGCAAAGATAAAAGATATGACAATGGCTAGATATGTAGAGTGAATATGAGTGAAGAGTCAGGATGATATTAAGTTTGTAAGGCTTGGTGACTGAGAGAAAGTGTACCTTTGACAGCAGTAAGAAAGTTCTAGAAGGCAAGAGTGTATTTGAGAAAAGGAAAAGAGTTCTGTTTTATATTTGTTACATATAAGATGTCCTCAGGATAAATAGTTTGATATGTCTAAAGGGTAGCTGGTAATCTAAGACTAGAATTCAGAAAAGAGTTTAGTGATGGTTATAGAGAATTGATAATCATCTGATAAAAGATGATCCATGCAGTTGTTGAGATCAATGAAAAAAATGACAAAGATAGAGTCTTGGTGGAAACCTATGGACAGTGGATTTGATCTGGATGAAGATTCAGCAAAGGACCCTCAGAATTTGTCAGGTTGGGAAGAAAATAATCAGAAGAGAATAACGTCACAATGTTATAAAAAATAACTAGAAAGGAATGAGTATCTGGAAGGAAACGGTTATCAAGTGTCAAAAACTGAAGAGAAGTCAAGGAGAATTGAGAGAAGGATATTAATTTGGCAATTAGGCGATGACTATAAACTTTAATGAGAGATGTTTCAAGTTTAATGATGAAATTGGAAGTCATACTAGAGATGGGTTAGAAGCAAATAAGAAGAGAAATGAAGATATTTACTCTACATTTAAAAAAAAAATAGTCCAGAAGACAAGGAGAGTTACAAGATGACCTGGATGCTGTTTTGTTTTTGTTTGTTTGTTTTTGATTTATTTTTATGTTGCTTTTAGAATGAGGAAGACATGATTAGAATGCTCAGAGTTGTAAGGAACTAGACTGAAATGGAGCCTCTGAAATTTAATAGTGATGCCATCATGAGTAACTCACTTAACCTCTATGTAACTTTAGCAAATTCTTAGAACATGTATTAAGAGGAAGATGGATAAAAATCTACATCATTGAAGGAAGTTCCCATGACAAATGATTTATATTGAGGAATTTGTATAGTCACATTTGAACAAATTTCATCTCATACTAGTTGCAAAATAATTAACAAAGAAACTTATAAAGGAGGAGTAACAGACCCTCACCTGACTCTTTGCATTTTAACCAGATTTTATCTGTATAGAGATATTAGGAGACAAGCAAATGGAGCTCATAGAAAAAGAGAAGCAGCATAGTACAATTGAAAGCACCTTAATTCAAATTTTGAAACCATCCAATCTAATCAGCCTAGGGCAAGTCACCTAATTTGTTTGAATCTAAATTTGCATGAAATGGAATTAATAATTTGTTGTTCAGTTATTTCAGTTAGGCCTGCCTTTTTGTGACCCTATTTGTTGTTTCTTGGCAAAAATAACAGAATGGTTTGCCATTTTCTTCTTCAGCTCATTTTATAGATGAAAAAATTAAGGCAAGCAAAAATTAAGTGACTTGTCCAGATTGCACAGCTAGGAAGTGCTTGATATCAGATTTGGGCAAATGGAAAACTCTTCCAAAAATAGAATTGACCAATTGGAAAAGGAGTTGCAAAAGGTAAATGAAGAAAATTATTCTCTAAAAAAAGAACGGAATCTGTGGAAACTAATGACTTCACAAGACAACCAAAAGATTGAAAAAATAGAAGAAAATGTTAAATACCTCATCAGCAAAACCAGTAACCTTGAGAATTAATCAAGGAGAGATAATCTAAGAATTACTGGTCTTCCTGAAAACACTAAAGAGGAAAAAAAAAGCCTGGGCTTAATATCACAAGATTTAGTGATGGAAAACTATCCTAATATCAAGGAACCAGAGGGCAAAATAGCTATTAAAGAATACATTGATCGCCTCTGGAAAGGGATCCTAAAATGAAAACACCAAGGAACATTGTGGCCAAATTCCAGAACTATCAGATAAAAGAGAAAATCCTGCAAGCAGCCAGAGAGAAACAATTTAAATACCAAGAAGCCCCAGCAAGGATTATGCAGGACCTGGCTGCATCAACATTAAGGGATCAAAGGGCCTGGAATGAGATATTCCAAAGAGCAAGGGAACTTGGAATTCAGTAAAAAATCCACTATGCAGCAAAGCTGAGTGTTTTCTTCCAGGGGAAAAGGTGGACATTTAAAAAAATGGGAGACTTCCAATATTACCTGATGAAAAGACCAGAGCTAAATAGAAAATTTGAACATCAAGCAGAAGTCTCAAGAGAGATGCATGAGGGGCAGCTAGGTGGCACAGTGGATAAAGCACCGGCCCTGGAGTCAGGAGTACTTGGGTTCAAATCTGGGCTCAGACACTTAATAATTACCTAGCTGTGTGGCCTTGGGCAAGCCAATAAGATGAAAATGGCTATATCTGCAGTGACGGACACTCACGACATATCCACTAGACTGCTGTCCAGTAAGATGAGACTGGCTATATCCCTACCTGGGAGAAATACTCAAATAGCTCTAGAGAATTGTAATTGTATTAGAGAGAATATACTTAGCCATAAGTGAAGGACACTCATGACTTTTCTGTGTCTCAGATAGAATGATTTAAAAACACTTCCTCCTTAAAAAAGGGGGAACAGGAAGGAGATGGGAGGAGGGAGGGGATTGAAAAGGGTAAATCTCTTTACATTAAGTTATACAAGAACTATGGTAATAGAGGGGAAGAAGGGAGGAGATGAGAAATACCTAAATCTTCCTCTCATCAAATTTGGCTTAAAGTTAACACACTCAGTAATCTTAAAATAATCTTACATTTCAAGTATTAAAAGGGGAAGATGGGAGAGGTGGAAGTGACAGGGGGGGGAGAAAAGGAGGATCTAACAGAAGGAAGGGAAGGGAAAAGGGAAAAAGGGAAAGGGGAGGGGGTGAATATAGGAGGGCAAACACACTGAAGGGGTGGTATTTAGAAACAAAATACTGGGGAATATGGATAAAGTGGTAAAAAAGGAGAAAAGTACAAGCAGAAGGAAGATAGCAAGGAGGGCAATAAAGAATTAGTTATTATAACTTTGAATGTGAATGGGATGAATTCTCCCTTAAAACATAATCAAATGAAAGAGTGGATTAAAAACCAGAATCCTACAATATGCTGCTTACAAGAAACTCATTTGAAGCAGAGAGAGAGATACATATTGAGTAAAGGTTAAAGGTTGGAGCAAAATATATTTTGCTTCAGCTGAAGTGAAAAAAAGCAGTGGTAGCAATCCTTATCTCCAATAAATGAGCTGCAAAAATAGAAAGCCTTAAAAAGAGATAAGGGAAGAAACTATATCATCCTAAAAGGTACCATAGATACTAAAGTGATTTCAATACTGAATATGTATGCATCAAATGGGATAGCATCCAAATTCTTAGAGGAGAAGGTGAAAGAACTACAGGAAGACATAGATAGCAAAATTCTACTAGTGGATCCTCAAATGGGCAAATGCAAAAAGAAAATGATTCTCTTGAAACTACACTCCTGCTCTCAGATCTAGATAAATCACACCATAAAATAAACAAGAAACAAATTAAGGAGGTAAATAGATTGTTAGACACCTAGATATGATAGACTTATGGAGGAAATTGAATGGGAAATAGAAAGGAATATACCTTTTTCTCTGCAGTACACAGCACTTATACAAAATTGACCGTGTACTAGGGCATAAAAACCCAATAATAAATTGCAGAAAGGCAGAAATAGTGAATACATATTTCTCAGATCACAATGCAATAAAAATCATATGCAATATTGGGCCAAGGAGATGTAGACCCAGAACTAATTGGAAACTGAATAACTTCATTTTAAAGAATGAGTGGATCAAACCAACAAATTATAGAAAGAATTAATTATTTTATCCTAGATAATGACAATAATGAAATAACATAGCAGAGCCTATGGGATTCACTCAAAGTGGCTGTCAGGGGATATATTATAACTTTAAAATGCTTACATGAATAAATTAGAGAAAGAGGAAATCAATGAACTAAATATGCGACTAAAAAATAGAGAAAGAACAAATTAGAAACCTCAATTAAATACCAAATTAGAAATTCTAAAACTTAAAGGACAAATTAATAAAACTGAAAATCAAAAAACCCTTTTGAAATAATAAATGAAACCAAGAGTTGGTTGTATGAAAAAAATCAATAAAATTAATAAACCTCTGGTCAATTTGATTAAAAAAAGAAAGAAAACCAAATTGCTTATATCATAAATGGAAAACGTGAACTCACCACCAATGAGTAGGAAATTAAAGCAATAATTTGGAATTACATTGCCCAACTCTGTCCCAATATATTTGACAATCTAAGTGAAATGGATGAATATTTACAAAAATATAAGTTGCCTAGGTTCAATGAAGAAGAGATTAAATACCTAAACAATCCTATTTAAGAAAAAGACATTCAACAAGCCATCATTGAACTCCTGAAGAAAAAAATCTCCAAGGCCAAATGAATTTACAAGTATTCTACAAAACATTTAAAGAATAATTGGTTCCAATTCTATATAAATTCTTTGGAAAAATAGGGGAAGATGCCTGATTCTTTCTATGACACCAATATGGTGCTTACATAAACAAGGAAGAGTTAAAATAGAGAAAGAAAATTATAGACCTATCTCCCTGATGAATATAGATGCAAAAAATTTTTTTAGGTTTTTTTTGCAAAGCAAATGGGGTTAAGTGGCTTGCCCAAGGCCACACAGCTAGGTAATTATTAAGTGTCTGAGACCAAATTTGAACCCAGGTACTCCTGACTCGAGGGCCAGTGCTTTATCCACTACACCACCTAGCTGCCCCTTATGCAAAAATCTTAAATAAAATCTTAGCAAAACGATTACAACAAGTTATCATTAGGATAATACATTTTGATCTCGTAAGATTTATCCCAGGAACTCAGGGTTGGTTCAATATTAGGAAAACTGTTATTATTATTAATTATATCAATAACAGCCCTATCAGAAATCATATGATCATATCAATAGATGCTGAAAAAGCTTTTGACAAAATACAGCCCCCATTCCTACTAAAAATTCTAGAATATAGGAATAAATGGACTGTTCCTTAGAATAATAAGCAGTATCTACCTGAAACCATGAACAAGCATCATATTCAATGGGGAGAGGCTAGAGGCATTCCCAATAAGATCAGGGATGAAACAAGGATGCCCATTATCACCACTACTATTTAGTATCATATCAGAAATATTAGCTTCAGCAATTAGAGAAGAAAAAGAAATTGAAGGAATTAGAATTGGGAAGGAAAAGACAAAACTCTAACTCTTTTCAGATGACAAGATGGTATCCAAAAAACTACTGGAAAAAATTAGCAATTTTAGCAAATCTTCAACTTTTCTATATAAATGACTAGGAAGATAAAGCAGGAAGAACTAGAAAGAGAAATACCATTCATAGCAAAATATCTGGGAGTCATTTGCCAAGGCAGACTCAGAAACTTTCTTTTCAATTTCAAAATACTTCTCACACAAATTAAATAATCAGATTTAAATAACTGGACAAACACCAACTGCTCATGGATAGTTTAAGCTAATATAATAAAAATGACAGATCTATAAAACTAAACTACCTGTTTAGTGCCCTACCAATCAGAATTCCAAAAATTACTTTAATGAGTTAGAAAAAGTTGTAAGTGTTCATATGGAGAAATAAAAAGTCAAGAATATCCAGGGATTCAATGAAAAAAATTGCAAAAGAAGGTGGTTTTGCCTTATCTGATCTAAAATTATATTATAAAGCATCAGTCATCAAAACTTTCTGGTATTGGCTAAGAAACAGAGTGGTGGACCAGTGGAATAGAATAGGTGCAATAGCAGGAAATGATTATAGTATTTTGCTGTTTGATAAACTGTAGGAATCCAGCTATTGGGATAGAAACTCTCTCTTTGATAAAAAATGCTGGAAAAATTGGAAGTTAATATGGAAGAAACTTAGATTACACCAACACCTCACACCATATACGAAGATAAGATCAAAATCGATACAGGATTTAGACATAAAAACCAGTATTATAAACAAACTAGAAGATCAAGGAGTAGTTTACCTGTCAGATCTAGGGAAAGGGAAGCAGTTTAAGATGAAGAAAGAAATAGAGAACATCACTAAAAGCAAACTAGATAATTTTGATTACATTAAATTAAAAAGCTTTTGTACAGACAAAACCAATATAACCAAGATCAAAAAAAAGTAGTAAAACTGGGAAAGAATTTTTACAACTAATGTTTCTGACAAAGGACTCATTTCTATAATATACAGAGAACTGAGTCAATTTAAAAAAAAAACTATTCTTCAATTGACAAATGGTCAAAGAATATGCAAAAGCAATTTATAGATGAGGAGATCAAAGCAATCCATAGTCATATGAAAAATTGCTCTAAATCATTACTTATTAGAGAAATGCAAATTAAAGCTTCTCTGAGGCACTACCTCACACCTCTCAGACTGGCCAATATGACCAGAAAGGACAATGATCATTGTTGGAAGGGTTGTGGGAAATCTGGGACACTATTACATTGTTGGTGGAGCTGTGAACTCATCCAACCTTTCTGGAGAACAATATGGAACTACACCCAAAGGGCAACAAAAATGTGCATACCCTTTGATCCAGCAATACCATTACTGGATCTATACCCTGGAGAAATGATGAAAAAGGGTAAAAACATCAGTTCCCCAAAAATATTCATAGCAGCCCTGTTTGTGGTGGCAAAGAATTGGAAATCAAATAAATGTCCTTCAATTGGGGAATGGCTTAGCAAACTTTGGTATATGTATGTCATGGAACACTAATTGTTCTATTAGAAACCAGGAGGGATGGGAATTCAGGGAAGCCTGGAGATATTTGCTTGAATTGATGCTGAGTGAGATGAGCAGAATGAGAAAAAAACATTGTACACCCTAACAACGACATGGGGGAGATGATCAACCTTGATAGACTTGCTCATTCCATCAGTGCAACAGTCAGGGGCAATTTGGGGCTGTCTGCAATGGAGAATACCATCTGTATCCAGAGAAAGAACTGTGGAGTTTGAACAAAAAACAAGGACTATTACCTTTAATTTGGAAAAAAAAAACTGATAATTTATTGTCTGATCTTGCTATCTCTTATATTTTATGTTTCTTCCTTAAGGATATGATTTCTTTCTCATTACATTCAATTTGGATCTATGTATACCATGGAAAGAATGTAAAGACTGGCAATTTGCCTTTTGTGGGGGATGGGGGGGAGTGAAATAAGATTAGGGGAATTGTAAAACTCAAAATAAATAAAATCTTTATAATTCAAAGGAAAAAAACTGAGAACCTCTCCAAGGTCTAACTTGAGAACTTTACAAAATGATTCTGGTATATAGGAGACACTGACTCAGGACTTTCCTGCTCTCCTGTCTCCTGAGCTTTTTTCCCCCTTTCCCCACAAGAGACAGACCTTCACTGAAGATCCTTACAATGTTTACTCTTGAAAACTTTTTGGATCTTCTCTTTTTCTTGGTGGGATCTATATCTTGAATGTCAGTGAAGAGGATTCATTCATCTTTGGTAGGGAAAAGCTCTGGGAGCATTTTAGCTTCACATTGCCGTTTTAGCTCTGCCTTGGAAGACTGGATCAACTTCATAGTTCTTTCTCTGAATGTGAATAACATTTTCTATCATTAGTCTTTTGGAATTATCTTGGATCATAGTAGTGCTGAGCAGAGGATCATTGCTCAGTGGTGCTGTTACTGTGTACAGTGTTCTGGCTCTACTCACTTTTTTTAGCAACAAATCATGTAAGTTTTTTGAGGTTTTTCTGAAATCTGCCTGCTTAATATTTCTTACAACCTATTATATTCCATTACATTCATACATAACTTGTTCAGCCATTTCCCAATTGATGAGCATCCCCTCAATTTCCAATTCTTTGCCCTACCATAAAAAGAACTGCTATAAATATTTTTGTACATAGAGGTCCTTTTCCTATTCTTTTTATGATATCTTTCAGTTTTGAAAAATTATATTTTAGGTTTTTGTTTATTTTTGCAAGGCAAATGGGATTAAGTGGCTTACCCAAGGCCACATAGCTAGGTAATTATCAAGTGTCTGAGACCAGATTTCAACCCAGGTACTCCTGACTCCAGGGCCAGTGCTCTATCCACCACCACCTAGCCACCCCTATGACATCTTTCAAATGCAATCCTAGTGGTGCTTTTGCTAGATCAAAAGATATGCACAATTTCATTGCCTTTTGGGTAGAATTCCAAATTGCTCTCCAGAATGCTAGGATCAGTGCATAACTCCACCAACAATGGTTTCCCAATTTTCCCAAGTCTTATTCAACATTAATTATTTTATTTTTCTGTCATATTAGATAATCTGATATGTATGAAGTGATGCCTCAGTTATTTTAATTTTTATTTCTCTAGTTAATAGTTATTAGAGTACTTTTTCATATAACTATAAATTACTTTAATTTTGTCATCTGAAAACTACCTGTTCGTATCCTTTGACATTTTAAAAATTGTGGAATGACTTGGATTGTTATAAATTTTTCTCAGTTCTCAATATCTTTCAGAAATGAGATGTTTATCAGAAACATTTGTAAAAATTGTTTTCTAGCTCTCTGCTTTCCTTATGATTTTGGCCACATTGGTTTTGTTTTGCAAAATCTTTTTAATTTAATGTAATCAATATTATCCATTTTTCATTTCATAATACAATGCCCTTTATTTCTAAATCACCTATCCATTTTGACCTTATCCACATTGATTTTCGCCTAGCTTCTACCATATTATATCCCAATCCAATTTCCAACTAATGAATAGTGAATTCTTATCCCAGCTTATCAAAAAGTAGATTATTATACTTATTCACTACTATTTCTTTTGTACTCAATTTATTTCACCAATCTAGTACAAGATGGTTTTGATAATTATCTTTTTATAACAGATTTAGATCTGGATCACTAGGTCATCTTCTTTTATATTTTTTTCATTAATTCTCTTTACATCTTTGCCCTTTCTTTTACTCCAGATGAATTGTTACTATTTTTTTCGAGCTCTATACAATAATTTTTTGATAGTTTGATTGTTATGGTACTTAAAAAGTAATTTGATTTTGGTAGGATTGTCATTTTTAGTATATTAGGTTGTCTTACCATAAACAAGTGATATTTTTCCAGTTATCTAGATCTTACTTTATTTGTGTAAAAAGTATTTTGAAATTGTGTGAGTGTAGTTCTTGACAAGTAGACTCCCAACAATTTTATATTGGATATAGTTATTTTAAATTGAATTTTTCTTTCTATTTCTGGCTACTGGGTTTTGTTGGTAATATATAGACATGCTGATGATTTATGTTCATTTTTATATTCTGCAACTTTGGTAAAGTTGTTAATTATTTCAAGTAGTTTTTTTATTGTAAGTATCCCATCACATCATCTTTAAAGATTATTGGTTCCACATTGCCTTTTCTAATTCCTTTGATTTCTTTTTTCTCTTATTACTAATCTTTCTAATACTATATTAAATGATAATGATGATAATGGGCATCTTTGTTTCACCCCAATCTCATTGTTAGGGATTCTAGCTTATCTACATTATAGATAATACTTATTTTTGGTTTTAGATAGACCCTACTTAACATTTTTTTTTAGGTTTTTGCTAGGCAATAGGGTTAAGTGGCTTGCCCAAGGCCATACAGCTAGATAATTATTAAGTGTCTGAGGCCAGATCTGAACTCAGGTACTCCTGACTCCAGGGCGGGTGCTCTATGCACTGTACCACCTAGCTACCCCTCTACTTATCATTTTAAGAAAGGTTGCATTTATTTCTATGCTCTCTAGTGTTTTTAATAAGAATGGGCACTATATTAAAAAAATTTTTTTGCAGCTATTGAGATAATTATATTATTTCTGCTGCTTTTGCTATTGATATGGTCAGTTATTTTGATAGTTTTCCTAATATTTAATGAACCCTCTATTGCGGGTATTAATCTCACCTACTTATAGTGTATTATCCTTGAAATAAAATACTACTTTCTATTTGCTAATATTTTATTCAAAAATTTTTGCATCATTTTTCATTAGAGAAATTGGTCTATAATTTTCTTTCTCTGCTCTGGGTCTTTGACTTCAGTACCATTTTTGTGACATAAACCAAATTTGATGGAACAGAACTCCATCAAATTTTTAGAAATAGTTCATATAGAATTAAAATGAATTTTTCTTTAAATGTTTGATAGAATTCACTTGCAAATTCATTTGACCCTAGAGATTTGTTTTCTCAGAGATTCATTAATGATTTGTTTAGTTTCTTTTTTCTATAATAGGGTTAAATATTTTATTTACTTTTCTGTTAATATAGCAAATTATATTTTGTAAATATTCATCAATTTTACTTAGATTGATCATTTTTATTGGCATATAATTTAACAAAATATCTTCTAATTATTGATTTAAGTTCCTCTTCATTCGGTGTTGAATTTACCCTTTTCATTTTTGATACTAGAAATTTAGCCTTCTTTTTTTTCTAAATCTAATTTTTTCTATTTTATTTTTTTCTTAAATTCAGATCTTACTTTTATTTATTAGTTCAATAGTTTCTTTGATTTCATTTTATTAATCTCTCCATTGACTTTCAAAATTTCTAATTTGATGCTTATTTGGGAGTTTTTAATTTGTTCTTTTTCTTGATTTATAAATTAACTGATGTCTTCATTTTATTCATGTATTTAGAAACATAAAAATTCCCCTAAGTACTGCTTTGACTGTATACCATAAATTTTGTTTTTTTCTCATTTTTTTATTCTCTTTGATGAAATTATTGATCATTTCTATGATTTGCTGTTTGACCCATTCATTCTTGAGGATTTGATTGTTTAGTTTGCAATGTTTTCATGGTTCTGTATTACATATAATTTTTATTCCAACAATGTTTGAAAAGGATGCATTAAATATTTCTCTATATTTGATTGTAAGGTTTTTAATGCCTTGAGAATGGTAAATTTTTGTATAGGTACCATGTCCTGCTGATAAAAAGGGTATATATATATTAAGATTTCTCCAGAGCACTATCAAATCTATCTTTTCTAAAATTCTAGTCCCTTTCTTAACTTTTTTCTTGTTTATTTTATGGTTAACTTATACCCACATCCTCTGTCTAAATACAGACCCAATAGAGATACAGTTCTTAAGAGTTACTAGTATCATCTTCCCTGTATGTAAACAGTTTAATCTTATCATAATCATGTATATTTTTTCTTCATGTTTATCTTTTCATGATTCTCTTCAACCTTGTATTTGAAGATCAAATTTTTTTTTCAGTTCTGATCTTTCATCACCTGTTTCATTAAGGTCCCCTATTTCATTAAAAATCCATCTTTTCACTTGTGCTGGACAATCCCATCCATATCCAGAGAAGGACATGTGGAGTTTAAATGCAGACTAAAGTTTGCTATCTTCAAATTTTAAGTTATCTTATGTATTATGTCATTTTTCTCTAATTGTTTCCTTCTATTTGGATTTGATTCTTCTTTCACATCATGTATAATATGGATCTATGTTTAGCATAGTTATATTTGTAGAGTTTATTAATTAGCTTTCAGGGGGAAGGGGAGGGAAGGGAGGGAGGAAGGGAGGGAGAAAATGTAAAACTCATAATCTTGTAAAAATGATTACTGAAAACTACCATTCCATGTAGTTATAAAAAATAAATAAAATATTTAATTTTTTTAAAAAAATTCATCTTTTCACCTGGAAGATTGTGCTCAATTTTGCGGGATAGTTAATTCTTGATAATCCGACTTCCTTTGTCTTCCAGAATATCAAACTCTAAACCCTCTGATCTAATAAAGAAGCCACAAATACCTTTACAATCTTGATTTTGGCTTTTTGATATTTGAATTTTCTTTCTTTCTGACTACTGACAATATTTTCTCTTTGACTTGATGGTTCTGGAATTTGTCACCAATATTCCTTGGAATTTTCATTTTCATTTTCATTTTTAGTAGGTGATCATTAGATTCTTACAGCTACTGTTTTACCCTCTAGTTCGAGATACTAGAATAGGAATGGGCAGAACAAAGATGTTGAGTCAGGGATTCCCCGAAACTCTCCTCAGACCACTCCAAAAACCTTTAAATAAAGAATGTAACCAAATTATATAATGGTAAAACCCTCAGAAAAAGTGAACCAATTTCCCAGCCCAAGACAACTTGGAAGATCTGCAGGAAAGATATGTTACACCAGGGGTAGAAAGCCTAGGCTGCACAGTCCTTGGGTCCCTGAGGGCATCTGGGTCCATGAAAGAAATGGCAGTTTTCAGACCTCTCAGCCCAGAGATTGCCAAGGAAAGCTTGGAAACTCAGCTGGAAAACTGTCACACCAGAGTGAGAGGGGGAGCTCAGTCTAGTGCAGGACTCAGAGCAGACTCAGCCCCTGGGGACAAGGAGCAAGCCTGGGGAATCACCTGACCCAGTAGCTACTTTTTTTAAGGTTTTTGCAAGGCAAATGAGGTTAAGTGGCTTGCCCAAGGCCGCACAGCTAGATAATTATTAAGTGTCTGAGACCGCATTTGAACCCAGGTACTCCTGACTCCAAGGGCAGTGCTTTATACACTATGCCACCTAGCCACCTCGCCAGTAGCTACTTTCAAAACACTCAGCTCATGGATAGATGGTTAGGGGGTCTGGGGGAGACTGCAGAGGTCTTTTTGATATCTATTCCTGAGACAGGATTCTCTGACTTTACCTGTACTCAGATTCAGTCTGCAGTCTGGTCTGGTCCCCAATCTCAGGAAAAGGAACTTCCTCATAGTTTCAGAGCAAAGGGTAGTGATTGTGGTCATTCACATTTCAGAGCACAGGTCAGGAGAGCAGTCAGAGCCCTTCATAAAACTTGAAGGAAATGAAGTCCCTGGGGGCTGTTCTGAAAGACAGTTACAGAAACCCTCAAAAGTTTAGGACAGTGTGTTCTACTCCCTGGAAACAGAGCCCCAACTTAACAAAGACATAAAATCAAGTCATAAATTGGAGAAATGAACAAAAGAACAGAAAAAGAAGAATCTGACCATAGACAATTACTTTGGCTCTATGGAGGATCAAAATACATACTCAGTAGACAACAAAGTCAAAGCTTCTGTATCCAAAGCTTCCAAGAAAATATGAATTGGTCTCAGTCTATGGAGGAGCTCAAAAAAGACTTTGTAAATCAAGTAAGGGAGGTAGAGGAAAAATTGGAGAGAGAAATGATAGAAATATGGAAAAATCATGAAAACCAAGTCAGCAGCTTTGTGAAGGAGATAGAAAAATAAACTGAAGAAAATAACGTCTTAAAAATGAGTTTAGGTCAAATGGAAAAAGCAGTCCAAAAGGAGAAGAATGCATTAAAAAGAGAATTGGGAGACTTCCAGAGTGGAGCTAAGGTGGTGGCATGAAGCTAACATGTTCTCAGAGCTTTTACCTACCAAAGATAAATGAAGCCTCTGCACTGACATTAAAGCAACAGATCCCACCAAGAAAACAGTGAAAATTTCAATGGTAGACATCGTGGAGGATCTGCAGTGAAGGTCTGGCTCTTTGTAGGAAAAGGAGAAGTAAAGCCAAGTAAGGTGGGAGAGAGGGAAAGCCAGCATGTGGCTTTAAGCCACAATGAAGTTCAGGTTCCAAAAGCTCTATAATAGCATAGATCCCAGCAGCTAGATAGCAAGCCAGCAGGAAGGTCCCAACTCCAAATGACATCTGAACCCTGGGAAAATCAGGGCAAAAGTCAAGACTGGGTTGGGAATAAACAACTGCAAAGGCAGAATCTGGAAATAAAGGAAAAAATAAACCTCTGCAAAAGGCAAGGTCTTAGACTACATAGATAAGATCTTGGCCAATGACAAGCCAGGGATCAAACCCCCAACCCAAGCATAAAAAGTTTGGAACTATGTTCCCTATATCCCAGGAGCAAAGCTAAAACAATACAGATGAGCAAAAATGTTAAAAGAGCATTCACTATAGAAAAACACTTTGCAGATAAAGATGATAACAATGCCATGTCAGAAGAAGAAATCAGTGAAAAATTAGTCTCAGGTGAAGTCTCAAAATAGTCTATGAATTGGACTCAAATCCAAAAAGCTCATAGAAGAGTTAAAAAATAATTTAAAAATCAAAGAAGAAAGGAAGAAGAAAAATGGAAAAAAGAAATGAAACTAATGCATGAAAATTACGAAAAACCGACTAAAGAAATCAACTCCTTTAAAAGTAAGAATAACCAACTGGAAAAGGAAAAATAAAAGTTAATTGAAGAAAATAAAACCTTAAAAATAGAATTGAACCTATAAAACTAATGAATCTCTGATACTAAAAGATTCCATCAAATAAAATAAAAAGGCTGAAAAAATTGAAGAAAACATGAAATACTTTTTTAGAAAAAACAAACGACCTGGGACTAGGTCCAAGAGAAATAATTTAGGAATCATCAGACTACCAGAAAGCCTAGATAAAAAGCCCCTGGAAAACATCATACAGGAAATTGTCAGGGAAAACTTTCCAGATCTGCTACAAGAAGAAGACAATATTGCCATTGAAAGACATTATGATCCTCTAGAAAGAGATCTCAGCATAAAGCTCCAAGGACTGTTATAGCCAAATTTTAGGATTCTCAAATAAAGGAGAAAATACTGAAAAAAAAATGCTGAAAGCAGTAAAAAGGAAGCAATTAAAACAATAAAAGCCACACAGAACTCATCAGTCTCAACATTGAAGGACCAGAGGACCTGGAATACCATGTATCTGAGGGCAAAGGACCTTGGATTACAACCAAGAATTTCATTACCCTGCAAAATTCATTGTATACTGTAAAGGGAAAAGAAGGATGTTCAACGAAATAGAGTACTTCCAAAATTTCCTGGCAAAAAGATCAGAACTGAACAGATAATTCAGTTGTCAAATACACAACCCAAGAGGTGCATGAAAAAGTAAATGAAAAGGGGAAGGACAAAACAAAACAAAATAAAACAAATTTTTTGTCAAAATCATTAAATTGAATATAACCCTAAAAGGGGAGTGTTATAACACTTAAAACTCTTGAAAAATTGTACTTCTCTTAGGATAATTAAAGAGTCAAATATAATTGAAGAAATTAGACTGAAAGGATATGGGTATGTTTGGATTTTGTCTCTCCACTGAACAGATCGAAGATGACATCACTATGTTGGAGACAAAAAGCCTGGATGAAAAGCAAGCATGTTTATTCTAAATGTGTCTCAGTTTTCTTTGATCTACTTTTACTCTGCTGTCTTCACAAAACTTTTCACTTTCTCTAATGAGGGCATCATAAGCTGGACTGTCAGTGTCTCCTATAACTTACAATAAATTTTAAAGTTCTTAAGTGAGACCTTCAAAGCATTCCAGTACATCCTGTACTTTGCAGATTCTTATAGTTAATCAAGTCAGGGTTGGACTTAGTCCATATTGTACTTAACAAATGGTCAAGAAACTTGGATGAGTTGGGGAGAAGTGTGAGAGAAAGTATATTTGGGGGGAGGGGTAGAAATAATTTCTGAAATGATGTGGCTTTGGATGTTATTTTGGCTCATGAGGATTGTATATCCTTGGAGAGTACTTGGAAAAGGGGGTAGGGTAAAAATGATAATAATTTGATGTAGTTTTAGACCCTTGAAAAGCTTTCTAATGAGGCAGAAGAGGGGAGGGTACTTAGAGACATTGAGGTAATCTGCTTATCAAACATGCAATCAATCAATCAATTGGGTTTTTTTGCTGTTTTTTTATTATATTTATTTTTTTAATTTTTGTACAGCTGATTTTTACACATTACAAAAATATTCTTGCTTAAGAGTAAACATAATATTCCCTCCCCCCCAAAAATATAGACCCTCATGAGCAATAAAGGAAAGGGAAATAATTATAATAAAAATAAAAAATTATAATAAATGTGCTTCAGTCTGTGTTCCAACACCACCAGCTCTTTCTGGGGTGGATAAGTCCATCACAAAAGCTACTTCCATATTTTTCCACCATTGCCATTGCTGATCGCAACTTCCTCCATTTGTACTTCCCCACTACTATATACTACATTTCTCTTTCTCTTTTCTCTCTGTCCCTCTTCTTAAATGTGCTGTAGGGTAGCTGACTGGCTCAGCAGACAGAACAATGGCCCTGGGGCCAAGAGGCCTCAAGCCCAGGTAACCACCCCAGAGACCTAGCAACCACTTAGCTCCATGGCCCTGTGGTCTCAGACAGACCATCCAATCCCAGCCCCTTGCAAGAAGTAAAAAATAAAATGTGTTATATCTGACCACTTTACCCCAAAGTTCACCCTCTCCTCCATCACTCACATCACCCCTTCCCCCATACCCCTTCTCTCCTTCCTACTCTCGATGTCTATACCCCATTGAGTAAATATGCTGTTTCCTCTCCCAGCCACCTCTGATGAGAGTGAAGGCTCCTTCATTCCCCCTCACCTTCCCCCCTTCCATATCATTGCAATAGCTCATTGCAATAAAAAACCTTATTATATGAAATATCTTAGGCTATTCCACCTCTCCTTTTTCTTTCTCCCATTACATTTCTCTTTTTTTCTATTGACTCCATTTTTACACCATATTTTATTTTCAAATTCAGCTCTCTCTTGTGCTTCATCTATAAAAGCTCCTTCTACCTGCTCTATTAAATGAAAAGGTTCATGTGAGTATTATCAGTATCATTTTTCTGTGCAGGCAGACATGCAGTTCATCATCATGATGTCCCTGATAATTTACCCTTCTTGTCCACTCTCTATACTTCACCTGAGTCCTGTATTTGAAAGTGAAACTTTCTGTTCAGCTTGGGTTATTTCAACAGAAACATTTGAAATTTCCTTGTTTCATAGAAAGTTCCTCTTTTCCCCTGGAAGAGAATGTTTGCTGGATAGTTGATTCTTTGGCTGCATTCTAAGCTGTTTTGCCTTATGGAATATTATATTCCAAGCCCTATGAGGCTTTAGTGTAGTTGCTCCTAAGTCCTGACTGCAGTTCCATATTTGAATTGTGTCCTTCTGGCTGCTTGTAATATTTTCTCTTTGAATTGGGAATTCTGGAACTTGGCTACAATATTCATGGATTTTTTGGGATCTTTTTCTGGGGGAGATTGGTGGATTCTCTCAATTTCTTTTTTACCCCCTGCTTATAGGTTATCAGGGCAATTTTCCTGTAAGAATTCTTTAAAAATGAGGTCTAGGCTCCTTTCCTGATGACTTTCAGGTATTTCAATAATTTTTAAATTATCTTTCCTGAATCTTTTTTCCATATTTCCATATGTTTTTTCAATTAGATGTTTCATTTTTTTCTTCTGATTTTTCATTCTTTTGGTTTTGAAGTATTGTGTCTTGATTTCTCACAAAGTCTTCAACTTTCTTTAGCTCCATTCTATATCTGAAGGATATTTTCCTCCGAGAGCTCTCTTATCTCCTGTTCCATCTGGCCAATTCTGCTTTTTTAAAGCATTCTTCTCCTCAATAACTTTTTGAACTGTTTTATCCATTTGACCTGTGCTGGTTTTTAACATGTTATTTTCTTCAGGATTTTTTAAAAATCTCCTTGACTAAGCTGCTGACTTAGTTTTCATGTTTTCCCTGCATCTCTCTCATTTATTTTCCTATGTTTTCTTCTATCTCCCTTACTTGATCTTCAAAATCGTTTTTTGAGCTCTGTCATAGCCTGAGCCCAACTTCTATATTTCTTGGAGTCTTTAGATGCAGATGTTTGGACTTTCTCATCTTCAGAATGAGTACTTTCATCCTCCATGGGATCATAGACAAAGTAATTATCAATGATCCAGTTCCTTTTTTTCTGTTTACTCATTTCCCCACCTGTGCTTGGTTTTGGGGTGCTTCCTGATCCTTTGAGTTTTATTGGGACACCCCCACAAGGAACTCAGTGAATGGTCTCCTGGTCTATGAATGACAACAAGCGCACCCCTCTTCCATGGGGCTGAGGGGGGGGAGTGTCTCTGTTTTATGGAGGGCCTAGACTTTGATCAGGATCTGAATTTGGTCATGTTCCAGAGGTCAAGGACAGACCTTGGAAGTCTCCCTACATTCCCTTACCTTCGGTGGGCTGAGCACTCAGTGTGCAGCTGCTTGGAGGCTCCTGCTTTGCCACTACTCAGGACTTCTTCCATTTCTTGGATCTGCGCTGAGTACTGTGACCTTGCTGAGGGCCTGGGCTTTGTGCTTGCTCTTGCAGAGGTCTCCCTGCTGAACTCTCAAGTTGTGCTTGATGCTCCCTGGCGTGCAGGTCAGGAAACTGCTTCTGCTGCTTGAAGCCAGTGCTCCTAGGCAACCTGGGGCTGTTCCCAGGAAGATGAAGCTCCTTTGTTGTGGTGGGGCTGCCCCCTAACCCCATGGAACAGAGTTTTTCCACTATTTTTCAGGTTACCTTGGACTGGAGAATTGCCTCACTGGATCTTTCTGTGGGTTCTATATCTGGAAAAATTAGTTAAGAGTCATAATTTTAAGGTTTTTGAAATATTTTGGAGAGAACACCTAAGAGAGGCTCTTCTGCTGCCATCTTGGCTCCACCTCCTACATCTGCTTTTTTAGAAATATCGGTTTTGTATTTCTTTCCCTTAATACTAATTCCTCATACTAAAAGTGATTAATCTGTGAGCATGTTTACTACAAATGTGTATGTACAGAGTTAATATTACTGTTTGTTGCTGAGGGGAGAGGGGATGGAAAGGATAATGGTAAGGAAGTTATGTAACTTAAAATATACATATATATATATATATATACATACATATGAATCTTGAAAAACTTTCATAACACTGATTTGGAAAAATAAAATATAAATAAAAAACTGAATTGGTCTAATGGAAAAGGAGATAGAAAAGTTCTCTGAAGAAAATAATTCCCTCAAGTGTAGAATGGATCTCAGGGATGTTGATGACTTTGTGAGAAATCAAGAAACAACAAAACAAAACCAAATGAATGAAAAATTAGAAGGAAATAGGAAGTATCTCACTGGAAAATGGATCCAGAAGATGTTATTTAAAAATTATTAGACTACTTGAATGAAAAGTGTCTAGACTTTTTTTCCAATAAATTCTCCAGGAAAATTGCCCTGATATCCTAGATGCATAGGACCAAATAGAAATTTCCTGAAAGAGATTCCAAAATTAATACTCTCAGGAATATTATAGTCAAATCCCAGAACTCCCAAGTAACAGAGAAAATATTACAAGAAGCCAGAAAGAAACTATTCAAATATTAGGGAGTTAAAGTCAGGATAAAGTAAGCTTTAGCAATTTCTACATTAAGGACTCATAGGACTTTGAATATGAAGAGCTTGGATTACACCTGAGAAGCAGCTATCCAGCAAAACTGAACATACTCTTTTGGAGGAAATATGGATATTCAATGAATTTGAGGACTTTCAAACTTTCCTGTTGAACAGAAAATTTGATCTTCAAATACAGGGTTCACGTGAAGCATAGAGAGAGTGAATGGAAAGAGCAAATTATGAAGGACTTAATGATGTTGAGTTACTTGTATTCCTGCCTGAGAATATGATACTTTTTTAAAACTCAAACGAATCTTCTCATTTATTAGGACAGTCAAGAGGAGCATATATAGTCAAGGAACAGGAAGGAACTGAATATAAAAGTGTAATATATTAGAAAGATGAAATTAATGGTGAGGAAAGGAATATACTTGGAAAAAGGGAAAGGAGAGGTAGAATGTACAAAATCATTTACATAAAAGAAGCAAGAAAAAGCTTTTGCAATGGAGTGTAAAGGGGGATGGTGAAGGGGAATGAGTGAGCCTTCACTTTCATCAGAAGTGACTCAAACAGGACATAACACACATACTCAATAGGGTATAGAAATCTATTTTACTGTAGAGGAAAATAGGAAAGGAAAGGGATGACTGAAAGTGGACAAGAACAGGAGGACGGTGGGGTGTAGAAATAGAAGAGATGAAGATCATGGGTGAGGGTAGTCAGATAACAATGCACTTTTGAGGAGGGACAGAATGAAAGTAGAGAGAGAATAGAATAAATGTGAGTGGGGAGGAATAGAATGTGGGGAAATTCAGTTAGCAATAGCAGCTGTGGAAAAATATTGAAGTAATTGTTCTGATATATTTACCATAAAGAGTGATATCCATGCTAATGTCAGAGTTGATGGTACTTGAATAGAGACTAAAGTGTACTTTTTTCCTTTCACTTTATTTTTCTTGAGATTCTCCTTCTTTGAGAAGGGTTATGTTTTCTTTTACAACATAACTACTGTAAAATGTGAAGATATTTCAAAAAACAGAACATTAGGATAGTTTCTTTGATAATTTGGAGTTGTTCTACAGTCTCTTTTTTTTTTTAAATCATGACTTTCATGTAGTCCAATAGTTCTTAATTATCTCTCCAGGATCTATTTTCCAGGTCAGTTGTTTTTTCCAGTGAGGTATTTTACATTTTCTCCTATTTTTTCATTCTTTTGATTTTTTATTTGATTTATTCTTTTTTAAATTTATTTTTATTAAAGATATTATTTGAGTTTTACAATTTTCCCCTAATCTTACTCCTCCCCCCCCACAGAAAGCAATCTGTCATTCTTTACTTTGCTTTCATGTTGTACCTTGATCCAAATTGGGTGTGATGAGAGAGAAATCATATCCTTAAAGAAGAGACAAGAAGTCTAAGAGGTAATAAGATATCTGTGTTTTTCTAAATTAAAGGGAATAGTCCATGAACTTTGTTCAAACTCCACAGCTCCTTATCAGGATACAGATGGCACTCTCCTTTGCAGACAGCCCAAAATTGTTCCTAATTGTTGCACTGATGGAATGAGTGAGTCCTTCAAGGTTGATCATCACTCCCATGTTGCTGTTAGGGTATGCAGTGTTTTTCTGGTCTACTCATCTCACTCAGCATCAGTTCATGCAAATCCTTCCAGGCTTCCCTAAAATCCCATCTCTCCTGGTTTCTAATAGAACAATAGTGTTCCATGACATACATGTACATACATGTATGCTAAGCCATTCCCCAATTGAAGGACATTTACTTTATTTCCAGTTCTTTGCCACCACAAACAGGGCTGCTATAAATATTTTTGTACAAGTAATGTTTTTTATCCTTTATCATTATCTCTTCAGGATATAGACTCAGTAGTGGTATTGCTGGGTCAAAGGGTATGCACATTTTTGTTGCCCTTTGGGCGTAGTTCCAAATAGCTCTCCAGAAGGGTTGGATGAATTCACAGCTCCACCAACAGTGTAATAGTGTCCCAGATTTCCCACAACACTTCCAACAATGATCATTATCCTTTCTGGTCATATTGGCCAATCTGAGAGGTGTGAGGGGATACCTCAGAGAAGCTTTAATTTGCATTTCTCTAATACTTAGTGATTTACAGCACTTTTTTATATGACTATGGATTGCTTTGATCTCCTCATCTGTAAATTGCCTTTGCATATCCTTTGACCATTTGTCAATTGGGGAATGGCTTTTTGTTTTAAAAATATGACTCAGTTCTCTGTGTATTTTAGAAATGAGTCCTTTGTCAGAATCATTAGTTGCAAAGATTGTTTCCCAATTTACTACATTTCTTTTGATATTGTTTACATTGGTTTTATCCGTGCAAAATCCTTTTTAATTTAATGTAATTGAAATCATCTAATTGGTTTTTGGTGATGTTCTCCAACTTTTCCTTAGTCATAAACTGCTCTCCTTTCCATAGATTTGACAGTTAAACTAGTCCTTGATCTTCTAATTTGCTTATACTATTGTTTTTTATGTCTATGTCCTGTAACCATTTGGATCTTATCTTAGTAAAGGGTGTGAGGTGTTGGTCTAATCTAAGTTTCTTCCATATTAACTTCCAATTATACCAGTAATTTTTATCAAAGAGGGAGTTTTTATCCCAATGTCCAGACTCTTTGGGTTTATCAAATAGCAGATTACTATAATCATCTCCTGCTTTTACACCTAGTCTATTTCACTGGTCCACCACTCTATTTCTTAACCTGTATCAAACAGTTTTGATGACTGATGCTTTATAATATAATTTTAGATCAGGTAGGGCTAAGCCACCTTCTTTTGCACTTTTTTTCATTAACCTCCTGGCAATTCTTGACTTTTTATTTCTCCATATGAATTTACTTACAATTTTTGCCAACTCATTAAAGTAATTTTTTGGAATTTTGTTAGGTAGGGCAGTAAACAGATAGTTTAGCTTTGATAGAATTGTCATTTTTATTATATTAGCTCTACCTATCCATGAGCAGTTGATATTTGTCCAGTTATTTAAATCTGATTTAATTTGTGTGAGAAGTGTTTTATACTTGTTTTCAGAAAGATTCTGAGTTTGTCTTGCCAAATAGACTGCCAAATATTTTATATTGTCTGAGGTTACTTTGAATGGGATTCTCTTTCTAGCTCTTCCTGCTGTTTCTTGCTAGACATATATAGAAAAGTTGAGAATTTATGAGGGTTTATTTTATAACCTGCAACTTTGCTAAAATTGCTAATTGTTTCCAGTAGTTTTTTGGATGATTTCTTGGGATTCTCTATGTAGACCATCATGTCATCTGCAAAGAGTGAGAGTTTTGTCTCTTCCTTCCCAATTCTAATTCCTTCAATTTCTTTTTGTTCTCTAATTGCTGATGCTAACATTTCTAATACAATACAGAAAACTAGTGGTTATAATGGGCACCCTTGTTTCACACCTGATCTTATTGGGAATGTGTCTAGCTCCTTCCCATTGAATATAATGGTTGTTGATGGTTTCAGATAGATGCTGCTAATTATTTTAAGGAACAGTCCATTTATTCCTACACTCTCTAGTGTTTTTAAAAGGAATGGATCCTGTATTTTGTCAAAAGCATTTTTCAGAATCTATTGATATGATCATATGATGTCTGATAGTTTTGTTGTTGATATAATAGAGTATACTAACAGTTTTCCTAATATTGAAGCAAACCTGCATTCCTGGAATAAAACATACTTGTTATGATTACTAATTCTTTTTTGCCCTTCGTGCTATCTTCCCTCTCTTTGTATTTTTCCCCCTTTCCCCCCTTTATCCATATTCCCCAGTATTTTGTTTCTGAATACCACCCCCTTCAGTGTGTTTGTCCTCCTATATCACCCCTCCCCTTTCTTTCCCCTTTCTCTTTTTTTCCCTTTTCCCTTTCCTACCTTTTTTATCTCCCCCTGTTCCCTCGCCCCCCTTCCCTTTTTCCATCCCCCCTCCCCCTTTCCCCTTATAATACTTGAAAGGTTAGCTGTTTTATAAGTTAACTGAGTATGTGTAGGTTGACTTTAAGCCAAGTCTGATGAGAAGAAGATTCAGGTGTTTCATATCTGCTCCCTTCTTCCCCTCTATAACCATAGGTTTTTTGTACCTCTTAGTGTAATTAGATTTACCCCATTCAATCCCCTCCCTCCTCCTGTCTCTTTCCTGTCCCCCTTTTTAAGGAGGTAGTGTTTTTTAGATCATTCTATCTAAGTCATAAAAAATTCTGAGTGTCTGTCACTTCTAGTTCAGTATATTCTGTCGAATAGAGTTAAAATTGTTGAGTTATTAGAGTCTTTCTCCCAAGTGGGGTTAAAGTCAGTTACATCTCTTTAGATAGCTGTCTCATGGATAGGTCATGAATGCCCATCATTTCTGGCTAGGTATATTCTCTCTGTTAGTTACAATTTTCAAGATTTATGAGAATCTTTTTGCCCATGCTGGGATATAGCCAGTTTCAACTTACTGGATAGCAGGTTTTTTTTTCCTTTTAGCACCCCCCTCTTTTAACACTTTCATGTGTTTCTTGAACCTCCTGTTTGATATCCAAATTTTCTGTTTAGCTCTGGTCTTTTCATCAGGAATTCTTGGAATTCTTCCATTTCATTAAATGTCCATCTTTTTCCCTGGAAGAGAAGGCTCAGCTTTGCAGGAAAGTAGATTCTTGGCTGCATTCCAAGCTCCCTTGCTCTTTGAAATATCTCGTTCCAGGCCCTTCAATCCCTTAATGTTGATGCAGCCAGGTCTTGCGTGATCCTTACTGTGGCTCCTTGATATTTAAATTGTTTCTTTCTGGCTGCTTGTAGGATTTTCTCTTTTATCTGATAGTTCTGGAATTTGGCCACAATATTCCTTGGTGTTTTCATTTTGGGATCTTTTTCTGGAGGGGATTGATGTATTCTTTCAATAACTACTTTGCCCTCTGATTCCATGATATCAGGGCCATTTTCCATCACTAGATCCTGTAATATTAAGTCCAGGCTTTTTTTCCTCTTCAATGTTTTCAGGAAGTCCTATAATTTTCAGGTTGCCCCTCCTTGATCTATTCTTGAGGTCAGTGGTTTTGTTGATGAGGTAGTTTACATTTTCTTCTATTTTTTCTATTTTTTGATTTTGTTTAACTGACTCTTGCTTTTCTCATGGAGTCATTAGTTTCTGTAGACTTCATTCTTCTTTTTTGGAGGGGGGGAGGAATTTTCTTCATTAACCTTTTTCAACTCCTTTTCCAATTAGTCAATTCTACTTTTGAAAGAGCTTTCCATTTGACCAATTGAGGTTTTGAAAGAACTATTTTCTTTTTGCATTTGCCCAATTGAGGATCTGAGAAAATTATTCTCATTTTGTATTTGTCCAATTGATGATGTGAGAGATTTATTCTCATTTTTTAATTGTCCAATTGTACTTTCCAAGCATTTGTTTTCTTGTTGCAAGGTATTAATTGTCTCTCCCAAATTTTTAAGTTCCTTCTTTATTTCTTCAAGGAAGTCTTTCTGTGCTGGAGACCAGATCATATTCTCCTCAGAGGTTCTAGGACTTTCTGAGTTAGAGTCTTTCCCTTCCAAGAATTTTTCTATGGATCCACCTTTCTGCTGACCCTTCTTCATTTTGCTAAGACCTTGAGTTGGGGAGAGGCTGGTTCACAGGGGCTTGGGATTGCTAAAGCTTTACTCACTGAGTGCAATTTCTCTGGCTGGCCAGTAGGAGCTGTTGGTTGCTTTCTCTGGAGTGTCTGTGACCTTGGTTAAGGCCTTCTCCTTTTGCTTGTAGGGAGGAGTTGGAGCTATTGAATTCTTTTGCCTTCAATCAATGGTGCTCTTTACCCTGGCCTGAGGTCATTTGTGAACTGGGCTGGTTCTTCTGCTCACACACCTGTGCCTGAGGCAGAAGTAGTTTGCATTTGTTTGTTCAGGAAGAGGTCTTAGCTGTAATGGAGCCTCTGAGCTGTAATGGAGGCGTGGACTCTGAGTTCCTCAGACCAGAGGAGACCAAGGATGGTGTACTGAGCTCTCCTGCATAGGAACTCTCCCCCCCAGCCCTATCCACAAGCTCCCCGGGGGGACAGCACCAACACCAATGTCTCTGCTCCCTAGCTGACTCAAGCCCCTGCAGTCTAACCCCACCACTGATGCAGCAGGTCTGGCTCTCAGGCCCTCAGACTTCCAGTTCCAATTCAGCTGTTAATCTGGTTGATCCGGGGCTGATCTTCCAGCTGAGCCCAGACTCACCTGCCTGAATTCGTCCAGTGTTGCTAGGGGAGACAAATCCTGAGGTAGATTTTTTCTCCTGGCTTTTCTTTCAGGGTTTTGTGGGTCAGATGTTTTTTAAGAGGTTTGTTTCATATGATAGATGGGGAAAGATCAGGAGATTTTAGACCTGTGCCTGTTTTCTCTCTGCCATCTTGGCCAGAAGCTGATTTGATTTATTCTTGATCTCTCATAGAGTGATCAGCTTCTACTTAGCCATTTGAAATTTTAAGGACTTATTATCTTCAGTACATTTTTATACCTCCTTTTCCATTTAGTGAATTCTACTTTTTAAGGAGTTCCCCCCCCTGCCCCAAGCACCCCCATCCTGTATCAATTCCATTTTTTAGGGAGTTATTTTCTTCCATCAAATTGTGTGCTTACTTTTCCAAGTTGTTGACCCTTTTTTTATAATTCTCTTGAACAACTCTTATTTTTTCCTAGTTTTCTTTTGTTCCTCTTACTTGGTTTATAAAATTATTTTTGAGTTCTTCTAGGAGGCATTTTTGGATTTGAAACCTTCACTTTGAGGTTTCACATAGGTCTTTTGATATTTTGGTTCAAAGTAGTGTCAAAGGAAAAATGTGTTAAAAGTGAGGCATTATGGTACAGTGGAAAGATTACTATACTTGGTGTTATAGGATCCATACTCAAATTCTGACCCTTTCACTGACCTGCTCCCTGTGAAACTTCTCTTGCCTTAGTTTCTTCATTTGTAAAATGAAAAGTATTAGACTAAATGACTTCTAACCCCATTTGAAATCTAGTTCTATGATACTATGAAAGAAAGAGGAAAGGAAATGACTGGAATTTGGGAAGGAGGTTTGTAGTTAGACAATGGGAGATAGACAGTTGGAAGTCTGTTGGATGAGTGATTGGTTGGTAGCTGGATATAGCTTGTACTACATTCTTTCTCAGGTTCCTTTAAGCTTTGAACTTCTGTGGCTAGTCCTCAAAATTCCAAGTCTGATTAGAAAGCAGACTGGGTGGTTACACAGTTTATTAGGTCCTGGCACATAGAAGCAGTATCATATAAAATTTACTGACTATCTAATCTCATATGCTATTGAATTTGATGTTTCTGGCACCTTTTTCATTCTTGTTTTCTTTCAAAATCCTAATTTATAATCATTTTAGTACAAATAAGTATTCTTGGGGGCTGTAGGTTATTATTGCTTTTTCTGTCACAAATCTTCGTGGTTTGATGATGCACACTATCTTTACAGAACAACTGTGTCTTTCATTTTTTTTTTTGGTATTTTTCCTAACTAGTTCAAATAATTTCATTTAGTTGAACATTTATTAAGCATCTAAGTCTAATAGAGATAGTGTGGCATGGTAGATTTAGAGTGAGGAATTGAGTGATTTAGTATCCTATCTCTGGCAGATTAACCTCATGATTTTAGGCAAATCACTTCACTCTCTGAGCCTCAGAGTCTCTAAGACTTAGTTACTCTGAGCTTGACATCAGGGTTGGCCTAAGGGAAGCCACATCAATACTCACAATATTACAGATCCTTAATGTATTGAGATATTAGCTGTGTGTGACTCTATGTTAGGAGCCCAGAATCTCAAGATGAGTAACAATACATTTTAGTCTAATAAGAGGTAGGATTTCATTTTACAAATGAAGAAACTATCCATCCAAAAGCAGAACTTTGACCATTGTTACTAAGGAAATTTGACAAGAGAATGCTCACTTTCTAATATGGAAGGTCAAAGAAATGATAACCACTTTGCATTGAAGTGGTCATTTGCAAGAGAGGGTGGACTGGTTTCCAATCTGCTCATGAGCACACATTAAATCTGAAATATATCATTTAGGATGCATACATATCCTTCTGAGATTATTTCACTCTTAATTCAAATTTTGTGTCCATCCCTTCCCCTGCAATCATGATTTTAAAAAAGGAAGAAATTAAGAATTTAAGAGAGATATGTGCAGAAAATTTTGGGCAGAGTATTTGGTCAAATCTATGGAAATGTTTTGGTTCTGCTGGATCTCGGTCTGACAGAAAAACAGAACAAAACAAAACAAATATTCTTATCAACAGAGTAGAAATAAAGTATAGTACCACTAGGGGGAGGAAAAGTGTTAATTTCTAAAATGAACAGGGAATTTTACATTCCGTAAATTGATGGAAGGCAAAGGGAATGCAAGCAAATATAAAGGGAAAGGAAATTCCCTCATTTCCTCCCTCTCTTCTTTCCCCCTCCCCCTCCTTCTCCCTTCCTTCTCTCCCTTCCTCTTTCAAACCTTTCTTTTTCCCTCCCTCCCTCCCTCCCTCTCTGTTTCTCTCTCTTCCTTCTTTCCTTCCATTTCTAAAAATCAAGTAAAGCCTCTGTTTTGGAATGTTGCCCTATTAACATTTCAGATTACAAGTTGTTCATAATACATGTGTAGTTTTACATGCAGTCTTTTTTTATATACTATGCTATGTAAATGCTTTCTTATTCCATAATTTAAAAAATAAATAAACATTTAAAAAATCAGATTATCAATGAAACTCTCATCTTCTCAGTATCTTCTGTCCCTGGGACTTTTCATTGCATATTATGGGAGAAGGTGGAATGTAGAGATTGGAGAGTTAATTTATTCATATTCCTGACCTATTTACTCTACCCCACTCTTCTCCCCAACTTCCAGCTTCTTTTTATGTATCATCTTTTCCATTAGATTGTGAGATTCTTGAGGGCAGGGGTTCTCTTGTGTCTTTTCTATAACCCCAGAGTTTATCAGACATTTAAATGTTTATTGACTAACTGACCATGTCATCCAATTGTTCATGAATAGCAAAACTAAATTTCAAGTATATAAGGTTTCTGACTCTAAGTTCAGTACTCTACTAACTACATTCAAATCAGAATATCTATTTGAAGTAAACAAACCTTAGCAATCCACTTTCCTCTTAAAAATCTTGTTTCTATCAGTGTGGGGAATAGTAGAAATAACTTCTTGACTTAGGGAGAACTCATTTTTGGATCTTGCCTTAATAGTACTAATTACATTCAAGGTTCATTTGAAGTCTTCATTTCTTCCTTTCTGAAGGATATAATGACCAAGATTAAATTAATTTAATTAATTGTTGTAAATGTGATCTCTCACAGATATATGCCAGCATGAGCTGTGGTCCTCTTGTCCCTATCCCCTACTCTATCTTCTCTCATCACTTTTTCCAGGTTTCTGGTAATTTTCTCCTTCTAGCACCTATAGGCAAGGACATAAATGTTTTTTGCTCCAATTGACCCTCATTTCCTGTCCTGCCTTGATAGGGATAGAGAATGAGTCACAGAGTAATGTAGGTTTGACTATTTATACTCTCTTTTACTGGACCTCCGTTTCCCCTTTTTTAAAGTTCGGAGGAGTTGAACTTAATAATTTCATGCTAATTGCACAGCCCTCTGAGAAGTAGGTACTATAGAAGATCATATTATCCCCACTTTACAGAAGAGGAAACTAATCCTCAATGCTTATATGACCAGACCACAGTTATGTAGTCAATAAGTAGTACAAGTCAGAAATTTGAAAAAACAAAAACAAAAAAAAAGTCCATCAAGTTAATCGTAAATCTAAGAACAGAATTCAGATCTCAATCCTCCTGGTTCAGCTTTCTTTCCACAATGTCATGCTTCCTATAATGGTAGGCACTGTTGAACTATTAGAATGATAAGTGACCTGTACAGGTGAAGAAATAAGGGAAGAATATTAAATGTAACTCATGAGAATTACTCTTATACTCAAATAACATTTGTTCATTCTCAACTGGCAAAATAAATTTTCAGGCATTCAATTTGGTTGTCACCTTTAAATGAACAAAATTAAAGGGAGTCCTGATGATTGTACCTAAGGAAGGGTACAAAACACAGACTATTAAAGAAAACAAAAGCAGTTGACTTGATATGATTTCTATATTGTAAAGTATTATCTGCCTTGTTATCATCTGCCTTAACATGTGTTAAGTGTGCTTGAAAGAGTTAATTTGTCTAGAAGCTTTAGCCTTCTTTTAGACAGTCTAAAATCTTCCTGACAGATATCACCCATTTCATATTCTTATTTCCCAGAAGACCTTTGCTTCCCCGGGTCCATATATGTGAATTATCTAGAGTGCAGCTAAGTGTCAGCAAGTCACACAAGCTTTTTAATTAATGGAATTCATAAGTGCTAACTGGAACTTAGTATTATGGAGCCCACTTCTTTTGTCTGACATTTATATGATGCTTTTAACTTTTCAGGGTGGAATCACATACATTATTCCATTTTATACCCCCAATGAACCTTGAGGAAGTTAGAATAGGTGTATTAGCTCCATTATTTAAAAACAAGGAAACTGAGGAATGGTGAAATTGGGAGCCTGCTGCAATGGAAAGAATATAGGACAGAAAATTATGACCACTCTATTCTAGGCCAAGCCACTTACATTATATGTGGCCTGGGCACCTCTGACCTTCATTTCCTCATCTCTCTAAATGAGGGTAACCTGGAATTATTGAGCTTCAGAACTTAAAAAGAGGTCAGAGATCCTTTAATTCAATACAGTAGTTTAACAATTTCCTTTGACAAGCTGAAGGACTTAAATGAATGTAAAAGCATATGAAACCATGATAGAAGAGCAGTCAATGAAGAAACCAGACATATGTTGCCTTAAGGACCTTGGAACTTTTATATCTGATTTGTGACTGAAACCTTCCACACATGTTATCTCTCCTGTTAGAAGTGATCTCTTTGATCTTTCATATATTAATACAGTACTTTATACATAATATACACTTAAGTGTTTTTTTATTCATTCATTCATTCATTCATTCATTCATTCATATTTTTGTTGTCATTGTTCAGTCATTTTAGTTGTGTCCAACTCTTCACAAACCCATTTAGGATTTTTTTGGCTAAGATATTGGAGTGTTTTGCCATTTCCTTCTCCAACTCATGTTTCAGATGAGGAAACCAAGGCAAACAGAAATAAATGATTTGACCAGAGTCACATAGTGAGTATCTGGGCCTGGATTTGAATTTAGATCTTCTTGACCCCAAGTACAGCACTCTATCCACTGTGCCACTTCACTGACATAAATCAATTTTGTTGTTCAATTGTTTATCAGCAATGTCTGACCCTTCATAAACCTATTTGATGTTTTCTTGCCAAGATACTGTAGTGGTTTGTCATTTCCTTCTCCAGATCATTTTACTGATGAGCAAACTGAGGCACACAAAGGTAAGTGACTAGCTCAGGGTCACACAGCTAATAAAAAGTCTGAGGCCAGATTTGAACTCAAGAAGATGGTTATTTCTGACTCCAGGGCTAACATTCTAATCATTGCAACTACCTAATTTCCCCTTCTTTTCTTAAGACATAAACATAAAGGGTGAGGGGATATTATTGTAGTGTCTAGTTGTGTGAAAGGTTGTCACATAGACGAGAGGTTAAGGATCTTTGATTTGTTTGGGACCAGAGAAAGATTCCAGTGTTACATAAAATCAAATGTCCTTTTACCTGAAAGTTTTCCAGAGATAGAATGAGATAGCTTGGGAGGTTGTAGCTTTCTTCACCCTGTAAGTTTTTAAGTGAAAGGAGAAGGATTACTTAGGGTTGTTTAGAAAGAGTTTCCTAGGTTAAATAAAGTAATGGATAAGTGGAATGGGACAGGTTCAAAAGAAATCACAGTAAATTAATACAGCAATCTACTATTTGACAAACCCCAAAACATCAGCTTCTGGGATAAGAACTCACTATTTGACAAAAATTGTTAGGAAAACTGGGAAATAGTGTGGGGAAAAACTAGGTATGGATCCGTATCTCACACCCTATATCAAAATAAGGTCAAAGTGGGTATAAGATTTAGCTATAAAGAGCGACACCACAGATAAAACAATATATAAAAAGATGAAATAATAAACTCAGAAATACTCTGCCTATCAGATCTATGTAAATTTATGGCCAAGCAAGAATTAAAGCACATTATAAGCTGCAAAATGAATGCTTTGACTATATTAAATTAAAAAGTTTTGCATTAATGAAATCAATGCTGCCAAAATTAGAAGGAAAGCAGAAAGCTGGGAAACAATCTTCACAACTAGGAGTTCTAATAAAGGTCTCATTTCTAAAATATATAGAGAATTGCATCAAATTTATAAGGTCACAAATCATTCCCCAATTGATAAGTGGTCAAAGGATATAAACAAACAGGTTTCAAATGAAGAAATTAAAGCTACATATAATCAGACAAAAATGCTCCAAATCATTATTGATTAGCAAAATGTAAATTAAAACAACAATGAGGTATCATCTCACACCTAGCAAATTGACCAAAATGAGAAAAAGGGGGAAATGATCAATATTGGAGAGGTTTTGGGAGGATTGGGACATTGATGCATTGCTGGTGGAGAGTAATATGGAACTATGGCCAAAGAGCAATAAAACTGTTCATACCTTTTCACCCAACAATTCCAATTGTAGGTGTATATCCAGAAGAAATTATAAGAAAAGGAAAAAAAAGTCCTATATGTTCCAAAATATTCATAGCAGTCCTTTTGTAGTGGCAAAAAATTGGAAATTGAGGGGATGTCCATCAATTGGGGAATGGTTAAACAAGTTATGGTACATGAATACTATGAAATACTATTGTACCATAAGAAAATGTAAATTAGGGTCAGACTCTAGAGAAGCATGGAATGACTTACAGGATCTGATGCAGAGTGAAGGGAGTAGAATCAAGAGAATAGTGTACACATCATTAACATTGTCAGATGAACAATCTTGATGGAAGCAGATCCTCTCAGCAGTTCAGAGAATAAGGACTATTGTAATATGCCAGCTATGGTTCAATGTTGCCCCCATACAGAGGAAGAAAAACAAACCAAAACAAAATACACATGCATATGAACACAAATAACAAACTCAACCCTTCAGAATCTGGATGAACAACTTTGTAAAAATTATCTCTTATGTATCTCTTTCCCTTAATCCTAATTGCTCATAACAAAAATAGCTAATCTGTAAACAAGTTTATCAGAATATGTATGTACAATGCTAACTTGACTGTTCATAGATGAGGGGCGGGGTGGGATGGGGAGGGAGGGTGAAAGGAAATTTTATAACTTAAAAATATGCATGTGCAAATGATGAAAATAAATAAAAAATGTACTTGGAAAATGTTGAACCAGCTAAATACAAATACAACATAAAAATGTTAATGGATTTTAAAATACTTAATTGCCCTTAGATGTTTTTATTATTTTAAATCTCATTAAAGTTTCATGTTCTTTAAAAAAAAGAAAAACAGTTTTCTATTTGGTATGGTTGAACTAGAAAATCTCTAAAGTTCTTTATTCATTTTAAATTTAATCAAAAAGACTGAATAAAATCACCCTCATCTTAGTTAACCCATCATTTTTTTTTGTCTAGGTCACTCTGATCTCCTTTAATAACGTAGATTTACAACCTTTAAAGCATTTCCAGCTTTTTTTCACACAATCAAATCTGAAATCTTATATTTAACCAATTTTGTTGAGACATGCAAATTTAGAGGCACCACTCCAAAGTTCACATTATTGATTTGTGCCCAACCTGTGGTGAAACATTTGAAGCTCATACTGATCCAATAATCTACAGTAAGATACTATAATTTCACTTTAATATAGTTATGTCATTTTGGTCCTTCTTTGAGAAAACAGGATAACAACCAGTATCTTACCTCCACAACCTTTTTTACATCTATCCTTCTTGGCTCTGCTCCTGACAGCCTAGACTTTGCCATCATTCCTCATATGACTTTCTACCCTGTAACTTCCCCTGGTACTTGGAACTTTCTTTCACTTATAACATTCCTTTATACTTTTTCATTTATGCTCGTTCTTTCATTGGTGAATTGCTCTATAATGGGGAGGAACTGAGGTCATATATATTTCTTCCCCTCCTGGTTCTGCTTCTTTCTTTTTTGGATTTTACTACAATGATTTCTCATGGTTCTACCCTCCCATTCTGAACTTTTCACTTATGTTTCATATACTGTTTTCCCAATTAGAATGTAAGATCCTTGAAGGCAGGGGCCATTTTCTTTTTTGCTTGTACTTTTATCTCCAGCACTTAGCATAGTTTCCATGTACATTAAGCACTTACTACATTCTTTGTGACTAACAGTTCATTTCTTTCTACTCACATATCCAGATATTAATTCAGGAACTAATTAGCTTTCTCTTCTACTCTCTAAAGCTATGAAAATAATCTCCACAAATATTTATATTCTCTATAGCTACCAAAATTATCTCCCTAAGGGGCAGTTGGGGATGCAGATATAGAACACTGACCAAAAGTCAGGAGGACTTGAGTTCAAATCTGACCTCAGACACTTAATACTTAGCTGGCCAAATCACCTAACCCCATTGTCTTGCAAAATCAAAAAAGAAACAAAATAAATTATCTCCCTAAATATTAATCTGACAATGTCACTCCCCTGCTTCAATGACTACTTCCATTTCTTTCTTTGGCTCTAAGATAAAATATACAAAGGCCTTTATTTGGCATTTAAAATTTCCTTCACAATCTTGATCCAAGCAACCTTACAAAATTACAAAACATTATTCCTCTTCATATACTATATTTCAGGCCAACCTGCTTATATGCTATTTTCCAGAATGCCATTCAATCTTCCCATGACTGGATTTCATAGTCTCACTTATTTCTCTTAGAATTGATCAAATCTACAAAAGTTCACTTCTTGTTCCATCTACTGAGGAATTTTTTCTTCAAACTTTTAATGTTAGTATTGAGTACTTGCCTTCTTCCATGTCCAATGTACCAAAGATTGCTGCTGAACATCATCCTGATCTCATTCAACAATGAGAGCCACATTCTAAACAATACTCATCCAAGCAGAAAAACACCAGCATTTCTGGGGTTCTCAGAGAGCTGGTGACATCTTTTTTTTTTTTTTTGCTACTTAAGTTACCTTCATGGATATCAGAGCTTATCTCTTTAATCTAGTGCAGTGGACTGTATGGATTTATCTCTTCAAAGAGGAAATCTTCACTTTCCTTCACTCTTTCATTTCAAAGCAGTTCCAATTTCAGTTCAATTTCAAATACATAAGCATGCCTTTAATTGTAAATAAGAAGCAAAAAGAATAAAATAATTTGTTAATTATATAGGTCTCCAAACCTAGGCAACCCCCAGGTGTTTGTTGGAGCTGGTTCTAACCTTTCTGTGAAAGCAAATTTAAAAATTTTCAATGTGAGTATTTACATCTCAGAATTTGAAAGTCATGATAAATTAGGGCTTTGTTTATGTTTTTGTTAAGTGTCTGGGCTGAAGAAAATGTTTAACAATATAGATTAAACTTAAAGTGTTTGTATATATATTCTCTCAAAGAGTTCAGGTATATGTTTTGAGCTCAGCAGCAGTGTATTGAAAGGTTCAAGGAATGGAATCATCAGTAGATTGGTGATTATAGTGATTATAAACTAATGATCATTATAACATAAATAATAGTAACTATCAACATTTGTTTACACTTTAAAGTTTGCAAAGTGTTTTAAATCCATTATTTTATTTGAGTCTCACAATACATCTGGCCCTTAACCAATCTATAGACATCTTTGAAATACAATATTTTAAGTAAAGGTATATAATTTTGGTGCTGCAATAAAACCTGAAGCATAGTGCCTGGTACTCAGTAGTCACTTAATAAATGCTTATTGACTAACTGATTGCAAACTTATTTCCAGCTAGCCCCATTGGAATCTGATTAATTCCCAATGTTGATTAGCAGCAGGAATCTCCAAATCATTCTTTCTACTTTCAGTTCCCCAAATGGTCCAAGTCTATCTAATCAGCATTTAGAATAATTGGGGATTTGACCTGGAGGGTAGATTCCTCTTCTGGATACTTTTTCTTAATTACCACTCTGGCTTCAGGTTTAAATAACTAAGTCATTAGTTGGGCTCTATGGAATTTCCTTATCCTTTCATTTTTTTGAGTTATTTTTTTAAATTTTATTTTCCTAGAAGTATGATGGAATAAAGACAGGTAGGCATTGGTATAGAAATAGTCTTCCAGTTAGCCATTCATTCTTCTAAAACAATGAACATTTCTGAAATCCATATTTAAGCCACACTTGCCCTGGGCTGTTGCATGACCCTTTATATATTGTCTCAGCTATGCAGGACTGACATGAGCCTGGGAGATATTTAGATATAATTCTGGTTTCACATATACAGTGATAGAGCTCTGAATGCTTGTGTTCTCTGCTCTGCCCTGCCGACTTTTTTTGCTGAGCTTTTCATCATATGAATTTCTCATCTGTAAAATAAGAGAATAGGGCTAAATGATTTTTAAGGTTAATTCGAATACTAAGATACTAATAATTTCAACTGTGCTAAGGACTGTTTAGCTTGCTTCCTGTTTTTTTTCTAAATGCATCCAATGATTCAAATGGCATGGTGCTATCATTTAGTTAGAGAACTGGGCTTAAAGTCAGGAAGTTTGGAGTTCAAGTGCAAAATATAACACATATGACTATGAGACAGATTTTTCACTTCTGAATGCCTCAAGCAACTTCAAACCTCTGAGTTACTGATAAATTATTGACCTAAGCAATTGGATAGACTAATGAATTAAATTTAATTCTCCCTACACTAAAACATCACAGCTCTGGACCTATTTATTTAAATCTTAGAGGCAAGATTTAAAAGACAATATAGCACTGTGGGCGGAAATACTTGGGTTAAAATTCTACCCTTGAAATTACATGTATAAGCCTGGACAAGTCACTTATATATATGTCCCTTAGGCACGTCCTTAGGGCTTATTTGCCAATTTAGATTGATTATGTATGGAGAGAATGTTTGTCTCTGATTAGGACCCTTCATATCTTGTGTGTGCAGATCAGGACTCAGGCCCTTTTTCCATAAGGTGGTTCTCCTTGATATAGAATGATTACTTCATATTCTGTGCCTGCATGAAGGGCAGAAATAGTGAGAATTGAGCAAAGGAGAGATCCTAGTTCTTCTGATTTACCACTTTTTCCAGGAGAGATGATCTTAAGAAGAGATATCTAGAAGGAGAAAAAGACTGTGGAAAAAACAAACATATAGAAGAACTCGAACTTGGATTATCTCTATTCTCCTAGTTTTCCTCTTCCATTCCAATTACTTATATTAGTCTTATCTGTTGAGATCTAGTTCAATCAATCAACAAACAACAAACATTTAAGCATCTACTATGTTATGGAAACTATGCTGAATCCAGGGTAAAAATGAAAGCATATAGCCTTGTGGAACAATTATTTTATTGGGAGAAATGACTTGGAGTCATTTGAGAAAAGAAAAAATACAAACAATCTTTGCAACTTCTGCCCTGGAACATTCTGTCTTGGTTAGTGAGTTAAAATTCAACTATCTCTCTGTATTTGGTAGGCCCCCAACCACTAAGTAAGACCATATTTTATATCCCATCTGTCCATCTGAATCAACCATCTTATCTCCCCTTAATCTCCTTCCCCTCCATTTGAGCTTAATAATCAAATAACTTCTTCCATATTATCATTATTCCTTGAAGAAGTAATATCAGTTTGTCTGCCCTATGGATTGACTCATAATTCCATATTCTTTTGATTCCCCTTCTCTCTTCCTCCCCTGGCTTTCACTCCCATATATATGTACTTTTTCACTTTTAAAAATTTGTATCCCTAGCAATTAGAACAGTGCTTGTAATATAATACTATATGTGTTTAATAGGCAATAGCATGTGATTTAGGAGGATGCACCAATAGTTGGTGACTCAAGTAGTATCTTAACTGAACTTTAAAGGAAGAGAAAACTTCCATGAGGGAGAGGGAAAGGGAGAGTTCATTCCCGGGACAGAGGACAATCTGTGCAAAGGCACAGATTTAGAAGATGGATGGTGATGTGTAAGGCACAACAAGTAAGCCTGTTTTGCTGGATCAAAGAGTGCATGACTTCTTCCATGAAGCCATAGGGGTAACTCTAGTCAACTATGATCTCTCCTGTTTCTCTCAACTCCTTTGTTCTTAGAATCAATACCAATGTAACCATCATTTGTTAGATCCCCCTATGTCTAGGGCCCTATTCTAGGAGATCAGCTTAGTTCAAAATTGTTCTTTACCTATTTCACAAGCTTTGAACACATCCTCAGACTGACTTTACTTCTCCTAATACCTAGAATAATACAGGGACATTTATGCAAAATAATAAGTTCCTAAAAATGATTAATAAATACCTTAAATAATGTTAAATACTTAATAATTGATTGCTATCCAATAAGAACTTAATGAATATTTAATGCTTGATTTGTGTCCAGTAGGACAATTTTTGAGGACAAATAATAAGCTCTAAAACAATTTTACACTAAAAGTCAGGACCAGAAAGTGATCTTTCTGTATTATACCAACAACAATTTGTAGTCCTGAGAATGCACTCTTGATAACAAATATTTCACTACATTTGGTTCAAGTGTTTCTAGCCTCTAGTCTCTTATCCTATAGGATCTGATGAAGTAAGATCCAGCAAATGTTCTGTTTTGACATTTTCTTCCAGATTTATGCTCTTTACAATGAGAATTCTTTCATAATTTTTTGTAACTAATACATTACTATTTGAGAGTTTTTTCACTTACAAAAACATACCTTAGCAAATGAGCTATGTTCTCCATCTAAATGTAAATTTACATACATTTTAGAACAGCCAGTGGGTTAGGTGACCTTACTAGGAGAGGTTGTGTGGTTTAAGAGGTGACCAAGTGAATCAGTATTTCCTTTGGCCAAGTAACTATTCTCTATTAATTTAGTTTAAGACAGATTGATGTAGTGAAAAGAACCTGGAACCAGAAGTCAGGATAACTAGGATTACAATCTAGTTCTATCATTAATTAGTTGTTTGCCCTTAGAGAAGTCTGTTTAATTCTCTGGGTTCCATTTCTTTACCTGTAAAACGAGGGTTGTGAAATAGGTGACTTCTAGATGTCACAGTTGGAAGTATGGCTACGTTTCTGACATAATGAGGCACTCAACTTATTTGTGAAAGATTGCATTTGCAGTTTTGAGGCAAGATGCATGAAATTCAAGCATCTCTGAGGTACTACCTCACACCTCTCAATATGACCAGAAAGGATAATGATCAATGTTAGAAGGAATGAGGGAAATCTGGGACACTAATGCATTGTTGGTGCCTATGTTCTGGTGAGCAATTTGGAATTATGCTCAAAGGGAAAGAAAAATGTACATTCCTTTTGATCCAGCAATACCACTAATGGGTCTGTATCCTGAAGAGATAAAGGAAAAAGAGTAAAAACCTCACATGGACAAAAATATTCATAGCAGCTCTGTTTGTGGTAGCAAACAATTAGAAATCCAGTGAATGTCCATTAATTGGGGAATGGCTGAACAAATTATGGTATGTGTATATTATGGAACACTATTGCTCTATTAGGGGATGGGACATCAGAGAAGCCTGAAAAGACCTGCATGAACTGATATACTGTGTGAGATAAGCAGAATCAAAAGAAAATTGTACACCCTAACAACAACATGGGGTGATTATCAACCTTATTGAACTTGCTCAATTCTATCAGTGCAATAACCAGGGACAATTTCGGGGTATCTGTGATGGAGAATACCATCTATATCCAAAGAAAGAATTGTAGAGTTTACACAAAGATCAAAGATTATTACCTTCAATTTTTAAAAAGTTGTCTACACAATTACTACATCATTTTGCTATCTCTAATATTTTATTTCTCCTTTGAGGATTTTTTTTCTCAACCCATTCAGTTTTGATATGTACATATCAAGGAAACAATGTAAAGATTATCAGATTACCTTCTGTTGGGGGGAGGGGAAAAATTGTAAAATTCAAACCCTTGCAAAAAAGATTGGTAGAAACTACTACTGTATATAATTGGAAAACAAATAAAATATTTGTATAATAAAAATAAAAGAGAAGCAGGATGCATGATCCTTGCTCAATTCCATCTTGAATATGTTCTGTGTGCTTTGTAGCATCAGACTATGTACTACAGATATCCCATAAGGAAATGCTGATACAATACAAGGTCCTGATTGACTATTCTTTCCAAAGGGAAATCAGTCAAAGTCACATGCATCATTAGGAAAGAAAGCAGGTAGGAGAAAAGTCCTGGGCCAAGCCAAGTCATTATAAACTTCTAAGATATTTCCTCCTCTATCTTATATTATCACTAAGCAACTTGCTTAAGAATGAGGCTGGTCTGATCATGTTATACCAACAGTGAATGTGGTGATAGGCATAAATGTTTATTTTTATCCAACTAGATAGTGGTAAAAAAAAAGTCCTGGTCCTCATCCTCATTGAATAACCCCAAGTGATATTGCTGAATAACTTCTCTGGCCTAACACAACTTGTTATTGTGCTGATTTTTGTCTTTGCTGGATTATCAGCTGAACTTGTTTATCCTCTATCTTTACACTAAACCTAAGGTTCCTTATATAGCTTGAAAAGTATTCTATTATGGCAGTATTTTGATTTTTAACAGTCACTATTACTGAATGATCTAAAAATCCCATAATGAGCCATCAGGGGGAAAATTGCCGTAGTGATGGGTTAACACTTGAAAAAAAAGGTTTGAGTCCCCCCTGTAATTTTCTAGGCTCTTCTCACCCCAAACTGGGACAAAATGGGTGAGAAAGTTTGAAAGAAAAGAGGCCCTTTGAAAAAGGCGATGATCTTGGCACAGCACAGTAGCAAATAAAGAAAACAACATCATAGCAGCCAGTCTTCATTGAAAGGAGCTAATGTAGCAGAGGATAACACAAGACATCTGTGTTCATCTGTGTAGCTTTCAGCTTTGGCAAGAGCTGATGACATGTGGAGCTCCCGTCTGACCCATCTGGCTGACTCGGGGCAACACTGATGGGAGCCATAGACAGCCTTGCTGGGTCCGAAACTCATCCAATTCATTGGTGATGGAAGAAGTGGGCTATTGGGGAGGGGGGAGTTGGCAAGAGAAAAGACATATTGGGGCTTTGAGATGACAAGCATAAAGTGTCAAAGTCATCTTTTCCTTTCTTTTAGCAAAAGGCAACCAACTCATATTACTTCTCTTTCTGGGTTCCCTTGTAGTGAGTAGAAACTGATTTTTTATTGTTGTTTAAAGGTTCTCAGAGTTTTGATAAAACTGGCAAACATTTTTTTATCAAATATCCCCTATACAGTAAAGTTTATCTGTAATGTTGACTTTGGAAGACAGGATTGTAACCTATGAAGATTCACATTTAAACTCAGAAAATATGATTTATAAAATATGCTAATCCATAAATAACAAAATTCTATTCTTATTAGTATAGGAAATGGTCCATGATGATCAAAGTGTTAGAGATTCCTGCTTTGGGGGTGGAGAAGGAAAACAAAGAAGTAAAGGATAGATTAGGCTCAGTTAGGGGTAAAACAGTGTCTTCTTTTCTTCTACTTAACATATTGCCTCTTCTATGGAATCCTTTTCAAAGGAGTGAGGAAGTACTTATTGAAAATCAGGAGACTTGAATCCTTTTCAAAGGACTATCAGGGGACTTGAATTAAATGTAACTCAATAAGCATTTATTAATTACCTACTGTATACAAAGCAAGAAGTATTATGGTATAGTATCAGAGGACCAGTCCTAGAGTCACCAGGATCTCAGAAGGTGGAACAATATTATCCTCATTTTATAGGTATTGAAAGTGAGATACAGAGAGGTGAGGTCATATAGTCAGTACACAGCAAGGCTGGGAATCATAGGCAGGTTTTCTTGTTCTAATATCAGATCTCATAGTCATAGCATGTTTTAACTTTTTTTTAATACCACTTATCTACCATGCACCTACTAGATTGGAATGATCTATTCCACCATGAGAAATTTTTGGCTTAAATATTTGATTTCTTAAAATATTAATGTTTGAGGAGGACTGATGCTATGACTGTATAGCATCAGATCACTGAAGTTTTCTTTTTTGTTTTGTTTTTCTGGAGATTGAATTACTACTTTGCCAGGGATTTTGAATTCACCAAGCACATATTAATCACTTACTATGTGCTCAATAATATACTGCTTGGGATTTTTTTTTTTTTAGGTTTTTGCAAGGCAAATGGGGTTAAGTGGCTTGCCCAAGGCCACACAGCTATGTTTGGGATTTTAAGACAGCATTCTACTTAACCCCATTGCCTTGCAAAAACAAAAGAAAGGACAATATTCTAACAGGATAAATAACATATCTGTGTGAATAAAAAATATGGGAGGGAGAGAAAGAGAGAGAGAGACACACACACAGACACAGAGAGAGAGACAGACAGACACACAGAGACAGACACAGAGAGAGAGAGAGACAGGGAGATACAGAGATAGGGAGAGACAAAGACAGACAGAGACACAGAGAGACAGACAGGAACAGACAAAGGAAGAGAGAATTACATAGAGAGAGCATCAGAGAGAGGGAGGGAGAGAGAGAGAGAGAAAGTTTGGATATTAGTGATCAGGAAGTTTCATGTAGGACACAGCAGTTACTAAGCTTTAGCATATGTTAAGGATTCTGTGAGGCAGTGGTAAAGAGAATTCATGGGCATTGACTGCAAAGATACAAGAAGATGGGAGATAGAATGATGCATGTGTGCAATGGCAAAAATTTTAAGTCCTAGAGAGGAAAAGTGAATTGCACTGTTAACAAGTAGTAAGTAGATTTGGAATTTGAACCCAGGTCTGTTGACTCCAAATCTAGTACTCATTTCACTATATGATCAAAAGAACCTTATTTGAGTCCATTTTGGAGTTTTGAATTGCCTCTTCTGCAGGTCTCTGAAAATTCTCCTTGTCTTTTTTTTTGTTTGTTTTTTATTCACTAAGGAAGGTCTACTTCCAGTTTTCTATCAGAAATTTTTGGAGAACCTTGGTGTTCCCCAGGTTTGCTCCATGAACTGCAATACAGCATCTGGAAGTTCAGACCAATTTTCAAGTTAGAATTTCCTAGCAAATAACATTCTGCCCCAGTATAATATCATCTAACCAGATTCCCCCAGTTGGCAGGCATTTAGATAATCTGCTTTCTAATTTTTTTGCCCCCTTCTGGAGGATTAATCCTTTGGGTCTATCCAGCCTGCTGTGGAGTTTCAGGGAGTGAGCCAAGTTTGAGGAAATGAAAGGGTGAAATGTGGTCTCTGCTGTTGTGCCAAGGACTGAGCATATGAGAAAGTGAAATTGGTTAATAGATGAGGACAGGTTGGGTGTACTCTAGTGATAAATTGTTTCTCTCTTCCAGACCAGGGAGCAGCAGTGCTGCACATATGGTACACTGACATATTTGTCCCTTCTGTGCTCCACGTTTGGGAGCTGAAAGTCAGGGATCTGATTGCTATTCATAATTTATAAGGTGAGGTCTGTTAATATAGGCTTTGGAAAAAACACACAAAACAACATGCCTTTGACCTACATTTGCTGAGGTCTCTGTTGAGTGAAGAGGCTTCCGTTTTATACACAGTAGCACCTTTCAAACAGTGAGTATCCAAGCTGCTCCACAAGCATCTCAAAGAGTTCCAGGTGCTTCCCTATGCAGGGAAACAAACTCAGAAGTCTTTTTTTCTAATAACATTCTACTTTCTGAAAACTTCTGTGATAATAAGAGTTCTATTTCCTTCCTCCAGAACCATGAAAACCTCTAAATCTGAAGCAATAATATTTATAATTCATATCTCAGAACTTCAAGTTCTGGGTTTATATGGACTTGATCCAATCTTATGGGAAATCCACCAAAATTCACTTTCTTGTTTTGCTCATTGTGAATCTACCTAGATTTCCTTCTGGGCAATATCTGGATATAGATGTAGAAATAGGATTCCAGATTTTTTTTTAGATCTTCAACAAGTACTCAAGAAAACTAATACATGTGTGGTATATATAGGACAATTTTTGTTTCATATGTTTTCAGAAAACATGAAAGGTTTGTAATAAGTCAAAACAATGGATAAAATTATTCATCTTCTCAAATTTTTCACCTTTCCAAAGGTCCCTATGTCTTCTGATCTCATAGTACCACCCTGTGATTTAGACTCCCTTGAATGGAAAAATGAACTTTGGGTTCTTAGGGAAGAAATCTTTCCAATATTTCAGTAAGTTTCTCTCCATAACAGGAAACCATACAGATATCTAAACATTTGGTATGACCCTATGGAGTTCCCTTAAAAGAGGAACAAATCTGGGCAATTTAGAAAGACAATCAATCCTCTTACCTGAAATTTCCACTGTACAAATAAAGCACACAATATTAAAGGGGAAATTTCAGTTTTCTTCCTCTTTTTCCCTTTCTTCAATTATGACTTTAGTCCCTTGCTGCTCTACCATCTCCAGGGACTGTATGTATAAATCACTTCTCACCAAGATTCTGGTGCTGCTCAGGTAATTCTTCTTCAAGACAAAAGCAATAGGAAAGTAGTCACATTCTGAATAGTTTTAGTGATAAACCTTATCCTCAGAGAACAGATGATAAAGCATATTTCCCTTCTCTTGGTAGAGAAGTGGGGTATGGGAAAAGCCTTGGATATTATATAAAACATAGCCAGATACATTTATTTTTTGTGTGGTGGTTGATTTATTTCTTTTTCTTTAATGTTACAGGGAAAGTTCAATTGAGAGTAGGTTATAGGGGTGGCTAGGTAGTGCAGTGGATAGATCACTGGCCCTGGAGTCAAGAGTACCTAAGTTTAAATCCGGCCTCAGACACTTATTACCTATCTGTGTGGCCTTGGGCAAGTCACTTAACCCCATTGCCTTGCAAAAATCTTAAAAAAAAGAAAGAAAAAGAGTAGGTTATAGTGGAAAATAATAATAATAATAATAATAATAATAATAATAATAATAATAATAATAATAATACAATCAAGAAAATAAAATTTACTCAAATTCTCAAACGAATTTATGATATCAATGATGTAGATATTACTTCTGGTAACATAGACCACAACATATTCTTGCCTGTCTTTCTTATTCAACTCTTCCCAAGAAGTTTGTTTCTTCCCATGAGATCAACACAAGGGAACCACCCAATATGCTGAAAGCCTCACTTGATTTCTGATATTCAAAGGATAATAGTGAAGGAAAGGATCTGACAAGCAGCTGACAGTACAGTAGATAGAGCACTGGGCTTGGGGGTTAGAAAAACCTTAGTTCAAATTCAACCCCAAGCACTTAATTTCTGATGTATTTTTTTCAACTATAAAGTGGGGATCATAACATATATATATATATATATATATATATATATATATATGTAAAGCAAGCTTTATACTTGATAACATATATTATATATATATATATAGATATAGATAGATAGATAGATAGATAGATATGTATATGTATAGCAAGCTATATACTTGATAAATAGCAGAAAGAAGGCCCTGGAATTAAGAAGAGCTGGGGAAAGTTTCCTATAAAAGGTACACTTTTAGTGTACTTAAAAATAAGTTAAGGAGGGTACTAGTCAGGGATGAGGGGGTAGAGAATTTCACGCATAGAGAACAATCAGAGAGATTACTGAGAGACAGATGTAATGCTTTGTGGAATAGTTAGGAGGCCAGGTCCTTGGACTGAAGAGAATGTACAGAGTAATAAGGTATAAAATGACTAGAAGGGTAGGAGTTAGATATATTATGAGTAATTTTGAAAGCCAACAGAATATTTTTGTATTTGATCTTAGAGGAAAAAAGAAGGGAGTTTATTGAGTATAGGAGTAATATGGTCAGACTTGTCCTTTGGGAAATTCACTTTAGTGACTGGAGAATGGATAAGAGGAAAGGATTGTGAGGTAGCTTGATTTGCCACCAGGTTATTGTAATATTCCAGATATGAGATGACAAGAGCTTGCACTAGACAGGTGTCAGTGTCAGAGGGAATATTTGAAAGATGTTGCAAAATTAAAATTGACCTACCTTGGTATCAGATTGGAGAGGGAAGTGGTAGGGAAAAGGAGAGGAATCCAGGATGATTCCTAGTTTGGGAGCCATATGAAGATGTTGTTGGCCTCTTCAGTTACCGGAAAGGTAGAGGGAGAGAGGGTTGAGGGGGAAAGAGAATGTTCAAAATAATAAAACTTATTCCCTTCTCTTCTAATAAATCAACCAATCTTGCCATGTGGTTGGGTCATCTTTTTCTTTCCATATGGCTGACCATACTTCTATAGCCTTTGTCCTCCTTAATCTTCATAATTTTTGTTTGTAATATGCTACAGCTTAATCATACCCACTCATATACTTCTGCATTGTCCTTGGATGATTTTGACTATAATTTTTCAGGTATCTACAAACAAAATCATCCCAAGGACATGTAAGGAAGAAAATGGAAAGAGTACATAAATAAAAAGAATATGTAGATGATACAGCAAACTATTTTTGTTATCAAGAACTGTAGAACCATCACTCTTGGACCCTCATATAATTATCCTAAATGTGCTTAGAGAGGAGATAGAAATTTCATAACCAAAAAAAGCAAACATCTGAATTGGACCAATTGGTGCTAGAAGTGAAACAATTATGAAGACACCTGAGGATCGATCAAAAGGAGAAGATACAAAATCTGTCCAAATAATTTTAAACCTTAGTAAAATTAAAAGCTAACCTATACCTACTATAATCTATAACAACTTACCTATGGGTCTAATTTTTTATTTAATCAAAATATTTATGAGAATTACCTATACATGAATCAAGAGCAACCCTGATGGAGGAATTCCTAGGGAACAGGTTTTCTCAAGTGATATTAATGATATAGTTCACTTCTTTATCATTTCACAATTGATTGAAAGAGCAAGATACCAATGCACTTATTTTTTATGATTAAGAACAAGCATGTTATTTGTCAGAATAAAATGCTATAATAAAAGCTCTTTCAACAAAATTGAATGCTTTTCAGTGTTCATATGTCAAAATCTTTGGCGATTCCTTGAAAGATATAACAATGGAAATAAGCTTGATGAATGGCTCACTTTTCATAAACATCATAAGAGCATAAAACAGTGAGATATATATGTATATCTTTGTCTAAGGTGTTCGCAATTGTGATGGAGATTTGATATAGAATCAAAGTTTAAGAAAGTCTCTCTCTGGATGACAGGGCCCTCCAGATGCTCCATTATGATGTTTGAGCAGTAAGCACTGAATATTTTCATATATATATATATATATATATATTTATATGTATATATATTTATATATATATAATATATGTATGTATATATGCATGCGTGCATACATGCATGCATGTTTATGTATATGTATGTCACATTCATAACAGGAACCCATATAATATATACATGGATATACAATATGCATATATGTATGCATATATGCAAATAAGGGCATGTAGGTAAATATGAATGTATATATATGTACATGCACACTTCTGGGTATACAACATATGAATATACATGTATACACATGTACATATATAAATAATCATGCAATATTTTTGAAATGAAATAAATAGGCATGAATATTAATGTTATTGTATCAATCATAATCCTTTTTCCATTGAAATATTCTATCACATTTTTTATTTTAAACTACTTTTGATGTCAGGTACTAGATTGACCACTTTTTCTGTATAAAGAATAATAACTGACTGCTTTCAAGTTTATAACCTCACAGCAACCTTGTGAAGTAAGTGGTTCAGTCACTACTTTTTCCACAAAAAGACAGTGAGCTGACACAGTGGACAGAACACTAGTCTTGGAGTCAGGAGATCAAAAGTTCAAATCCTATGTACTAGTTGGGTGACCCTGGGCAGGTACTTAACCTTGATTACCTTGCATCCAGGGCCATCTCCACTCTTCTTGATCCATATCTGGCCATTGGACCCAGATGACTCTGGAGAAGAAAGTGAGATTGGTGACTTAGCACAACATCCCCCTCACTTAAATCCAGTTCATGTGCTTGTCATCTTCTTCGAAAATGAAGGACAAAAACATCATTATTCACATAACAATATATAGAATTTTTATATAATTTCAAATTTTGCAAAACACTACAAATATCATCTTATTTTGTTCTCACAATACTGAGAGGTAGGTGCTATTATTATTATTATTATTATTATTATTATTATTACCATTTATAGATAAGAAAACTGAAGCAGAAGTTGAATGACTCATCTAAAGTCCCATAGCTGGAATTTATTTAAAGCTATATTCAAACTTAGTTTTTACTGACTAGTTCTAGAGCTCACATCTTCTGCCAACAAAGCTATCTTTAAAGAGACTGAATTTCAGAGTGTTTAAGTTACTTGCCTAAGAATAAGTAACAACCATTAAATATCAGACTGAATTAACTTTACTTTTTAATTTCTTTTTTATGTGTAGTATTTCCTCAGTAGATTGTGAGCTTCTTGAGAGCAGGAGCTATCTTTTTGCCATTCTTTGTATTAAGACACTAACTTAGTAGGTCCTTATTAATGATTTCTTGAAAGAGGAAATATTATCATTGGTTTTTGAATTTGCAAGGACTCATATCTTGTATTTTTCAGGGCAGTTAGATGGCACAGTGGATAGAGTACCTAGAGATAGGGCTTCTGGTTAGTAAGGCCTGAATTTAAATTTGATCTTAGATACTTTACTTACTAGTTTTATGACCCGGGGAAAGTCATTTAATCCTATTTGCCTCAGTTTTCTCATCTGAAAAAATGAGCTAGACAAGAAAAAAGCAGCAAGTCTCCAGTATCTTTGCTAAGAATGTCCTAGATGTGGTGTCACAAAGAGACAGACATGACTGATATGACCAACCAAGAACAACTTAGAAAATATTATCATTGGCCAAAATGAAAATCATCTGGTAGCCAACCTACTAGTTATGTGTATCTTTGAACTTTGCTCAGCTGATACATGGCTGAAAGACATAATGACCATTGGTGATTTATCCTTGAAATCTTTCCTGTTTGGCAGGGCTTTGAAAAATATGTGTTTCACTAGCATCTGTAATAAGTAGCATTGTCTCTATGTAGTGAAATTTTTGAGAAGTTTCAAATGCTGAATTTATTTCTATTTCTTTGTCTTTCCCTTGATTGAGTTGAAAAGATATTAACTATTTGATTAAATAGGAAGAGTAGAATGACTCCAAATTTTGCCACATAATCAGTAAACTTTGAGATTGGTTGATACTGAGTCTAGAATTATAAATGAATTTTACTCATTATGCCCAGGTAAGCAAATCCAAGCTAGGGTATAGTATTTTGGGTGAGGAAAACACCTTTCTCTTTTGGGAATTTGTTTTTAGTTTTTGCAAAGCAATGGGGTTAAGTGACTTGCCCAAGCTCACGCATCTAGGGAATTATTAAGTGTTTGAAGCTGTATTTGAACTCAGTTCCTCCTGACTCCAGGACTGGTGCTCTATCCACTGCACTACCTATCTTCCCTTCTTTTGGGAATCATTAGAGAGTTGCTTAAGACCTAGATAGAATCACTGACTGAGCAAGGTCTGAAAAACTTGTGATTGAAAAGTGGACTTTAGTTCATGTACCTCATCTCTAGTATACTATTTCTGAATTTGTAGATTCTCTAATTACTTCCAATTAGGCTATAGGAAATGAATTCTTATAATCTGAAGTGTGAGTATGTGGAAGCTGGAAGTAGAAAGGAAAGAGGGAACAGATACTGGTTTTATATAGTTATGGTGGCAGAGGGAGAAGAGGAGAAACAAGTAGGGTGATTATGATGTAGATTGCTGGCCCCAGTGGGTCAAACTAGCTTAAAGAGTGAGATCAGAGGACTGAATAGTTCAAGTTGGGATTTAGTGATCGACCAGTAAGGGGTTTCAAGTGGTGTCAAACTCAAATAGAATCCCTGTAGACAACAAATTGATTTAGAAAATCACAAATAAACATTCTTTGTACTTTATTTTTTAATTATTTTTAAAATATTTCTCAATTTTAATTTATTTTAATCTGATTAGGCCTGTACTTGGGAGTTTAAATGGCTGATTACTGCCCAAAGACAGTGACTTGGACACCACTGGTCTATAACATAGCAGACATTGATTATCTTAAAAAGAAAGCAAGTTGTTCTAGATTGACTCTATGTCAGTAGAGGGTTATCTTAATATTTATTATAATTCCTTTTCACAGTAATTGACAGCACATGTTTATCTACACTGTAAAGTAGAAAGATAAGAATTGAGTTCATATCCTAGTTCTGTTATTTATTTAGCTTTGTGAACTTAGACAAATCTATGAACCTTTATTTCTATCTGTAAAATAGGTAATAATGATTTGCTCCATGTTCTTCATGAGGCTGTTGAGGTGAAAGTGCTTTGTAACCCTAAAAACAATATAATAATGCCTTTATTTTTAGGTTTTTGCAAGGCAAATGGGGTTAAGTGGTTTGCCCAAGGCCACACAGGTAGGTAATTATTAAGTGTCTGAGGCCGGATTTGAACTCAGGTACTCCTGGCTCCACGGCCAGTGCTCTATCCACTGCACCACCTAGCCACCCCATAACAATGCTTTTACTGAGGTTTCTATCATCATAATTATTATTTTGATACTTAGGGCAGAGCATTGTAATGAGAAAACATTTTCATTGAAAACATTAAAAACATTAAAACACTAATTACTAAAATATAAATGATAAATAAATATGAAAAGCACTAAAATACTAACGTACTATTATAAATTATTATACATGATCATATTTGATTCTCACAATAACCCTTGTGAAGTTTCTCTTTTATATGTATGCATGTATGTATATAGATTTTTGTATACTATCTCTCTCTATATATAAAATGTACAATATAAATACATTCATATACAATATACATGAAGATAGCTAGGTGGAATACTGGCTCTGTAATAACAGGAAGGTTTGTGTTAAAATTCAGCCTCAGATACTTACTGTGACCTTGGGCAAATCACTTAACCTCTATCTTAATTCATTGAAGGAAAAAAATGGCAAACCACTGTAGTATCTTTGCCAAGTAAATGCCATATGAAGTCACAAGGAGTGAGTTATGACTAAATAACAACAGTATATATCATATATGTATGCACATATGTGCATATACATTTATGTATAGCACCCCTTCTGGGCCACTCACCCTTTGCTCTCATGCTTGTGAGTTCAGTGCTGAAAAGATAAGTAAGCTTGTAGTTCAAAGTCAGGTATTCTGCAGTTCCTTATTCCCAACACATGCCCCTACAAATATGCTTTTCATTAATAGACTCAGGTCTTAGCAAAGACATTTTGTTTAATGCTCAAAGGGAATTGAAGGAATAGAAGTTCTAAAACATCCCTGTTCCTCCTCTTTTCCTTCCCCACCCAAGATGCAAGTTCATACTGTGTCCAATGGAAGTATAGAGCAAAAGCTTAAAATAAAATGGTAGCAAGGTATATATGGAGGGAATGTATATGGTCAAAGCAACTCACAATTCTGGAACTGTAAGACCTTAATATTCCTCAAATTCTTCTTATAAAGTTCTTATGAAGTTACTGTTGCATCTAGCATCTATGTCAGATGGTGACTTTTTCTGATAGTATGTGACATCTCTGTTGGGCAAGCAATTCTAATGAACTGAAGTGATCAGGGTGCTGTAATTGGGACCGCATCCAGCTTGAGGATCATTTTCAATCATCCAGGATACTGATGTGCTTTTTTTTTTCCCAGAACAATCAGAGTTCCTTATGTTTGAATTAGAATTAATTTCTTCCATGACTCTGAGTTTTGTCAGATCTCAGTCAGATTGTAGAAAAACTATCTTTTCCTTTTAACAATTCAGTAGTATTTTAAGGCTAGGTCCCCTGGGTCAGAGAGATCATTCTAAATCAGAGTGACCATTTTAGTACATTTCCCAAAGCTTCCCCTCTGCAGGCTAAACCATTATGGATAATATTGATCTGTCATATAATCACCAAACAGTCCTGTGGTTTAGGGTATCCTGATTTTTTTAATTCTCAGGTTCTCTTGTTGGTTTATGTGAATGACTGGCTGGGCAAAAATCATAGAAACTATACATATTTTGGGGGCAAATAAATTTTGTTTCCTAGACAGTTTATTTTATTTTCAGGTTTATCTTTAAGTATATATATATATACATATATAATGTTGAAAAGATGTTTGGAATAGTAATATTTGGAATAGCAATCTTTTTCTTCTATCAGAATATAGGAACATAGTTTTTTTTGGAACTGGGAGGATGATGTCAAGTCTAATTTACTCATTTTATAGAAGAAACTGCATTTATTTTAATTAAACTCACAAGAAAATTTTAGCATGCTGTGGGGAAGGGATAGCCTTATATAGCCTAACAATAACTCTATGTTTGATATGGATCAATACCTTATAAGGATATTATATCAAGGAATACCCAGAATAGGAAACATCCTCTCTATCAATATTGGTCAGCTCCTTTTCAGTAGTCTGGGGAAGTAAAATGTCAAGGCATTCAACCCAGGGTAACATAGAGAGTATGGGTCAGAAAGGAAATCTGAACCAAAATCTTCCTTACTTCAATATCAGCTCTCTAACCTCCACACCACACTGCATCTTGTTTGGCCTTGAGAAAAGGGTTGGTTTAATCTCTCTCATCCCAGGTGAGACCCATATCTGAAAATTAATTACATTGCCAGTAACTTCCTTTGAGAAGAGTGACCAAATCAAGCCACTCGTTTCTGCAGCTCTTCCAGTCAATCCCCTCCAGTGCCCTCCAATTTATTCCCACCAGCCTAAGCAACTTCCTCAGTGTTTCTGCAGATGGACCAGGAGAGTTATGCTTTCATGCAGAGGCTCAGGAACATCTGGCACACTTGTGGTGGCTTTTGTCAGGGGTCCAAAGCAACCGGAGCTTTCACACAGCAGAAGCCAGAGGGAATTACCCACAGTTGGAACGGAAAAGAGAACAGCATTAATAATGCTCTTCTACAACATTTGCAGAGCTGAAGCCAGCCTTATTTATTATTCTTTCATGACTCTCCCAAATGAGGCATTAACAAATTCTTGGAGAGGTTGTTTGGCTCAGGAATATACAGAGATACTCCCAGGTAGAATCAAAGCCTATCCTGGGGGGTATGGGAGCTGGGAGGGAGAAGAGATACCAGGCCAGGGCCCAGAGAAAATTGTACTCACGTGTACTATAGGAGAAAGGGAACTAAATTTGAAGTCAGAAAACCTAGGTTTGGTCCAGTAATGCTATTCTCTACAGTAGAGAAGAGTCTCTATTCTTTCATGAAGCAAGGCTTGTAATTAGGCATACTCTGCAGCTGAACAAGAACAAGTTCCACATTGGGGAAATTGGACCTGAGTCCAGATGGGAAGCTGAGAAAACAACCTAAAAGCCAGGCCAGGTTTCAATCAGTGTTGCTCAACCACCAGAAACACCAAGAAGCTGATATTCTTCTACATCTTTTCATAAGACAGATGGACTGATTGGGGATCACTAACTGTATTTTGATTTGTTGCTTGATTGTCCCAGCTTTCATCTTGTCCCAGTGCTGACTTACAAAAATGATCCCATCATAAATAAATTCTAATAAGCCTTCCTCCAACTCACTGGTCCTTTTTAATCTGCAACTCAAGCAGTTGTTAGGAAAATGACTCTAAAATGGACATCTAGGGCAAATGTATTCAAATGTACTACACATGTATTCAAGATCACTCTCTAAAATAGGATTCATTGCCTTTCCTATTCCACACCTTCTCCAAAACATCTAATCCACAAAGATTTTGACTGAATCCATTCTTGACATTTCTCTACCCTTTGCTGTGTCTGTTGCCACATCAGTCAGCTCCCTTCTCTTCACTCATTTAGTCAGCACCTTATTTCACAATCTTACTACCTCTTGCCTGGAATACTGAATTTCATCAGAAGTGGTCACACTATTTCAAATGCTCTGCTCTCTAATCTGTTTGTCTCACAACTACCAAAATAATTTTTCCTGAGGCATGCATTTGACCATGTCACTATCTTACTCAAAAGTATTCAGTGACCATCTGTTGCTTCTGGGATAAAATATTAACTCCTCAGCCTAGTAGAGGAGGCATCATGATGCAATGGAAAAGTATTGTCCTAGGAGTCAGTGGGGAAGTTCACCTAAACTACTAGATGATTCAGTGGATAGAATGCAGGGCCTGGAGCCAGGAAGACCTGAGTTCTAGAATGTTGTAAGGATCAAATGAGATCATATTTGTAAAACTTGGTGCATCATGGACTCTATATAAATTTTATTCCCATCCCTTCAAATCCTATCTCTCAATCTTACTACCTATATGACTTTGAATGAATCACTTAATCTTCCTATTTCTTTGTATTATATAAAATGAGAAAATTGGACTAGATGTTTTCTGTAATATCTTCAGCTCTAAATCTATGATGTTTAAATTCCCAGACTTCTACTCCATCCAAAATCTAGTCTCAACAAGTTTTTCTAGTGTATCACCTTTTAAAAAATTGCTCATGTAAGATCTAAGTGGGGCAATAGAATTATTTCTAAGGTCCAGATGATTTTTCTCTTCAGTTTTAGGGAGTCTATTTTCTAAATTCAGTCACAATCATGCTGAGCCCCAAGATATGAAAAATTGCTAAAATTCGGGTAAAGAATGGTTCTCTTTTTAACCTTATATTCATATTTCTCTAGTTAAATTTAGTTTACTAGAAACATTTGAGTAAAAAATTTGCAACTTATATTATGAACGGATAGTAATGAATAGGAAAAGTAGAGGAGTTGAAACACCAAGCATTTATTAAATGTTTCTTATGTTCTAGGCATTGTGAAAAGTATTGGAAATACCAGCAGAAATAAAAACAATATCTGCCTTCATGGACCTTACATTCCAATTGGGAAAAGACATAAAAAGAAACTGAAAAATAGCAGAGATGAAGCGGAGAAGGAATACCTGAGTGGGTACATGGTGGAGAAAGCAGTCTGATGAGTCAAGAGTGGAGTTGGAAGAATAGCAGAGTGGGCATGTAGCAGACCTAAATAGTTTCTTAAAATTGGGTGTTCCAGGAGAAACTGATCAATTAGAGCAATTAGGGCAAAATGATATATCCAGATTGAGAAGGAAACGAGATCTTTCCAGGTTGAGAAGGATGTAGGGGAATGGTAGAGAAGGAATGTTAGGGGGAAAAGTCTACCTTTTCTTGAATTTCCTTGAACCAAGGTCTTCCCATCAAAGAAGCATTCAGAATCAAAGGCTTTCCTTGATATCTACCTTCTCTGTCACATCTTTACATGTGAATCTTTTGGGGTTTGGTCCAATATTTAATATAATACCTTTGATTGATTCAAGGAGATATACAGATCCTATTTGTGATTTTATGATATAGTCAAAAAATGTATTTCCCATAACCAAGACAACAGAGCCTTATGGGAAGAATTTCAATCCTATGTTTAACTAGTGTCTACCTTTTTTTTAACTCAACTTTGTACCTAAACTATATTGCAAGATATTTTAGAAACTGGATGTTTCATATCATTACCTTTGCCTTAGATATCACTCATGTTTGCAATTAACTCTTTTCTCATATTTGATAATTCTTTTCTTTTTTTAAGAATTCTGTTTTAAGTACCACATTCTCTATGAAGTCTTCTTGGACCCCCTACCATCCTTTAGTACTTTTTCCCTTATCAAGTCACTTTGTATTTCTTTGAAAGAATGATGATAATAGTATATTATAGGACACCTATTATATACCAGTCTTTGCTACATGCTGAGGATACAAATAAAAATAAAATGCCTCCTCAGCCTCATTCTAATAGGGTGAGACCACACATAAAGGCTATTAGAGGTTGGGAAGAGAGCTTTAGTATGGAAAGTTAAAGAAAGTGTGACAGGAGCTACAGAGAAGCAGATAATTATTTCCTTGTTAGTACCAAAGGGTAGTATTGATTGAATTATATCTGAAAACAAAAAGACATGTGAGAGCTGAGAAGATAGGATAGGTTGTATGGCAAGATACTCAAGGATCTTGGTTGTGGGTATATATGAATTATCATATTTCAACAAGTTTAGTATTTCCTTTGAGATTTCAAATGATTTTATGTAAGATATGTATAGGCCCACAGATAGATACATATGGACTGTCTAAATGCATAGACATGGCTGGCTTATAGGTAGACTGGATAGATATATCTGGAATCTGGTCTTATCTTCCCCTAGGGAAATTTAATTTCTATTTTAAAGAAAGCAGAGAATGAAGGAGGTAATTTGGATATTGTTCCTTCCCTTTCCTAACTCTGAGAGGTATTGGGTTAGTTTTACATATCTATATACTCCCTATTTTGGAAATCTAGGGATATGATTTGGAGATGGATTAAGAAGGAAAGCCACTTCCCTAGTCACTTTTTATACCTCTTATCTTAATTCCTTTATACCACAGGCTGTTTACACAAAAACCTATCAAAAATAGCCAATAGTGAACAAGTTTATTATCCAGGCCAATAAGAAATAGTAATTGGAGAAGTTATAAAGAAAATAGACAAGAATAAATGAACTCTTTATGTGGGAGTGAGATGACAACTTATCTCAGACTAAGAGAAAGACCCTTTTATCACCCAATACATTTTCTCTCTAAAACCACTAAGGAAGCAAGATGACAATCTGAGTCATTTCTCAAATGAGCATTTCTCAAAGATTTTCCATAAATCTTTCTTATAAGAAGTTTTAGCACTGGGGGCAGAGCTTAGATGGTGGAGTGAAGGCAGGAAATCCTAGAACTTTTCCCCCAGATCATTCCAAATGCCTTCAAATTATGACTCTAACAAAATTCTAGAGTGGCAGAACCCACATAAAGATTAAGTGAAATGATTTTCCAGCCCAAGACAACTTAGAAGATCCACAGGGAAGGGTTATAGTGCAGCCCAGGTCATGCTGGTCACCTGAGCAAATCGGCTCCAACCAGTCAATAATAGCCCCTGGAACACCTGGGTCCCTAGCTGCAGGGTGGTTTCCAGACTTTTCAGCCTAGGGATTGCAAAGAACAACTTGAAAGGTCTGTAGAAAAATTCTGTCACACCAGAGTGAGAGGCTAGTCCAAACCAGTGTAGACCTCAGCACAGTGCCAGTCCATGAAACCAGAAAGAGGTCTGCAGAGCTCCCAGCAGCTGCTTCCCATGCACTCAGCCCATAGACAGTGAGGAAGTCATGGGAGCCTGCAGAGGTCTCTCAGCCATCCCTGGGGCAAGACTCTGTTGTTTGTTCATACTCAGATCTGGGTTATAGTCTGAGGCCCCATACTACCATTGCAAAGCAGAGACCCTCCTCACAGTTCCAAGGCAGAGGGGAGTGCTTGTGGTCACATTTGGACAAAAGCATGGGTCAGGAGAAAAGTCAGAGCCTCTCATAATATCCTGAGGGAATTGAAGTCTCTGAGGGGGGTGTCCCTAAAAACTGCTACAAAAATCACCAAAAGGTTGGAAAAGTGTGTCCTCCCCCTTGGAAGCAGAGCCCTACCTTTAAAAAGAGTTAAAAACAAGTCATAGACTTTGTAAATGAGCAAACAACAGAAGAAAAAGAATCTGTTCATAGACAAACTACTTTGGTCCCATGGAGGATCAAAATGCACACTCAGAAGGTGACAAAATCAAAGCTTCTGTATCCAAAGATTCCAAGTAAAAGGTGAATTTAATTGAGGCTATGGAGGAGCTCAAAAAAGATTTTGAAAATCAAGTAAAGGAGGTGGAGGAAAAGTTGGGAAGAGAAACGTGAGTGATGAGGGAAAATCATGAAAACCAAAGCCAACAGCTTGGTGAAGGAGATACAAAAAAAATACTGAAGAAAACGACATCTTATAAACCCGTTTAGGTCAAATAGAAAAAATAGTCCAAAGGGTCAATGAGGAGGAAAATGCCATAAAAAAGCAGAACTGGACAGATGGAAAAGGGGATTAAAAAATAATTGCTTAAAATGTAGAATGGAGCTGAAGAAAGCTGATGACTGTGAGAAATCAAGAAACAATAAAACAAAACTGAAATAGTGAAACACTAGAAGAAAATAGGAAATATCTCATTGGAAAAATAACTAATTTGGAAACAGATCCAGAAGAAATAATGTAAAAATTATTGGGCTACATGAAAGTCATGACCAGAAAAAGGTCCTAGATTTCATTTTTAAAGAAATTCTCTAGGGAAATTTCCCTGATATCCTAGAAGCAAAGGGTAAAATAGAAAATGAGGGAATTCATCAATCTCTTCCTGAAAGAGATCACAAAATAAAAACCTCCAGGAATATTGTAGTCAAATTCCAGAACTCTCAAGTCAAGGAAACAATGTCTACTTTAAGGACTCATTGGGTTTATGATAATGATATTCCAGAAGGCAAAAGCACTTGGATTATAACTGAGAATCAACTATTTGGAAAAACTGAAGATATTATTTTAGGGGAAAAGATAGATATTCAATGAAATATGGGACTTTCATACTTTTATGTTGGAACAAGCAGAGTTGAAGAGAAAATTTGAGCTTTAAATACAGGACTCAGGTGAAACATAGAGAGGGTGGACTGGAAGGGAAAATTATGAGGATTTTAATGATGTTGAACTGCTTGGGAAATTAGTAGGTTGGGAAGTTCTCTATTTGGGAAGTTGATACTAATAACTCACATGAACCTTCTCATTTTGAGGGCAGTTGGAAGTAGTATATATAGACAAGGTACAGGAGGGAGCTGAATATGAAGGTATAATAGTTTAAAAATATAGAGTTAATGGCATGAAAGGAATGTACAGGGAGAAAGGGAAAGGAATAGTAAGATGGGCTAAGATATTTCAAGTAAAAGAGGGAAGAAAAAGCTTTTGCAATGGAATGGAAGAGGGGAAGGTGAGGGGGAATGAATGGGTTTTCATTCTCAGAAGTGGTTAAAGAAGAAATAATGTATACAATCAATAGGATATAGAAATCAGTCTTACCCTAGAGGGGAAAAAGGGAGAGGAAAGGGTCAGGAGAAAGGGGAGGGTGACAGAAGAGAGGGGAGATCATGGGAGAGGGCAGTCAGATTCAATAAGTCAGATATAACAGGGTAAAAGGAGAAAGAGAATAGAATAAATGAGGAAGAGGAGAAATAGGATGGAGGAAAATACAGCCAGCAATAGCAACTTTGGGAAAAATAATGAAGCAACTTCTCTGATGCATTTATGATAAAGAATGCAATCAATGGGGTCAGCTAGGTGGCACAGTAGATAGAGCATTGACCCTCGAGTCAGGAAGACCTGAGTTCAAGTCTAGACTCAGGCACTTAATAATTATCTACCTGTGTATCCTTGGGCAACTCACTTATCCCCATTGCCTTGCAAAAAAAACAAAAAAAAGAGAAAGAACTGATGGCATCTGAATAGAGACTAAAGCACACTTTTTCCCCTCCTATTTTATTTTTCTAGAGATTTCTTTATTTTTGTGGGGAGAGGGTGGATTATGTTTACTAAGAAAAGAAAACAATTGAAGTGACATGATAAAATAAGGTAAATAGATTAAAAAAAGAAAATAAAAGTTTTAGTACTAACTCTGTCTTCTGACTCTAAGCCAGTACTTTTCCATGTTGTCATTCTGCATCCTCCAAAAAATAGGAGAGCTTATATTTTATCTTAGAAACAAAAGGAAGACACTGAATATTTTTTAGTGGGGTAGTGACATGGTCAGTTTTATTTTGGCAACTGCATAATGACCAGATTAGAAAACAGAAGGTATAGAAGAAAAAAGAATGAAATTATAATTTTACAGGCAAGAGATGATAAGGTTATGAAGAATGTTTATAATGAAGTTATAAAGTTTTGCCTCAGCATTTTCTTTTAGGTAAGGGTCAAGCCTCTCTCATATTCATCACAAGATAGTTTTCCTGATCTCCTTTGGGTGGGAGCCAGATTTAGCTATATTGTAATAAATGGAGAGTGGTTGGAATTTTCTTCCTTTTAATGGCCATGTGATTTTACAAAAAGGTCTTAATACTTAGTCACTGCATTCTTCCTTTCTATTTTAGGTGAAGGAATTAGAATGTCCAATTTTTTACTGATTTTGATATGTCAGAAAATACTCTGTTGTTCCATCTTTATAGATTGCAGTCAACATAGCAATAATATCTCAAGATCTTTGGGAGTGACCTTTTGGGCCAGTGGAAGTTGAGGGTAGAACTCATCTAGTAGTCTTGTCAAATTTATATGTGAATTTGGTGGTAAATAATGTTGTACAGAGACTGAGGAAAGAATGAGACTTCAAAATGCTTAACAAAGCAGCAATCATCAAAAACATTTGGTAGAGATTAGAATAGAGAAAAGTAGATCGAAACTAAAGTAACAAAATTTTTAAAAAAATATTAATTTTTTTCATCCATTTGCATATGCTTATTTTCAAATTACAAAATTTCCTTCCACCCTCCCCCCTCCCACCCCCTCTCCTCAGCAGCAAAGAGATAAATGTTTTATTTTGTTTTTCTTCCTCTGAATGGGAATAACACAGTCCATAACTGATCTAATACAGTTGTCCTAGCTCTCTGAACGGCTGAAAGGGAAATAAAAATTAATAATGGTAAAACTCACTAACCCAGTGTTTGATAAATTTGAAAGCATAAATTATCTGATTTAATAAAAAAGAAAACTGCATAGGAATTGGAGGAAATAAGGTTTATGCTAACAAATAATCCATATTCCACAATAAAATGAAATGGAAAAAATTGCTTGAATATTAAAGATCATAGTATTTGATTATGAATTCTTGAACAAGAGTTAGAAAAAAGACAAAGTAGATAATTTTGATTATAGGAAATAAATTTTACACATAAAAGGAAATGAATTCATTCAGTAGAAGATAAAATATTTATATCAATCATACATGATAAGGAATTCCTATCTAAAAATATAGATAATAAAAATAAGTAAGGCCAATAACTTTTCTCAATAGAGTACTTCAAAATATATGAACAAATTGTTCTTAAATGAAAAAAACTTCAAACTATTAACAAATATGGAAGAATGATCCAAATCACAAATAATTGAAGAACATACTTCAAAGGAATCCTGAAATTTCACTGAGATTTAGCAAATTAAGAAGGAATTGATAAAGATAAGAATAGTTAATGTTGGAAAGTTGTAGGTAGTCACATAAATGCCAGAATTGTGAATTGGCACAACCATGCTGAAAAATAATTTGAAATTAAACAATTTTAGTCAGAAACAGACTCAAATTTTCATACCTTCTGACCCAGAGATTCCACTGCTAGATCATATACTCCAAGAATATAATTGAAAATTTCATATATATTTCTGGAAACACTTTTTCTGTGATAAAAATGAACTAGAAACAAAGTGTATTTCTGCCAAATTTGGAATGATCAATCAAATTGTGGTTCATGAATGAAGTAATATTGATATTTTTCAAGAAATGCTTTAGGAAATGAATACAGTGAATACCTAGGAAGGTGGAAAGATTTATGTGCACTGTTGTAATTAAGTGAGATAAGGCAGAAAATCAATATATACACTGAAGGAAATAATGGAAATGGAATGAAAAAAATGGCAAAACAATCAAAACTGAATATTTTGAAATTATTTTTTAGAAATGAAACTATAAGCATGCTACCAAATAAAAATGTATAGTAAAAAACATTCCCTTCACACTTTTTGTTTTTCAAAGCAATCGTGTTAAGTAACTGCTCAGGGTCACACAGCTAGGTAATCTGAGGCCAAATTTGAACTCACATCCTTCTGACTCCAAGGCTGGTGTTCTATCCACTGGGCCACCTAGCTGCCTCTCGCTTCATACTTGATAGAGATCAAGATTCATGATTATAGATTGCCAGATTAAATGTAACTCTTTGCTATAAGGAATAACCCTCTTGAGAGAGCAAGAATGCACATATAAGTGAATATTTAAATGATATAAAACCAAATGATATTTTAAAAAGTCTTTTTAAAAGATTGTTTAAAGGATTTCAATCCATGACTCTTGTCATATTGTAGCATTACTGATATTTTCTTTGATGAAATTAACTCTTATTTTCTTGATTTGTTCTTTGATCTACCTATTTCTTAGGAGTAGTCTCCAGTTAAATTTGTATTCTTTCTTCATTTGATCTTATGCTAATGGTGTCATCATCAATATAGAACGTGTTTACTTTATCTACTTTTCAGGTACTATTTATAAGATTTTTATGCTGTAATACTCGGGCAATTTTCATAACGGTAATATATAGAATGAGAATAAAATATGTACATATATGAAGATATATTTGAGAATATTCAGGGATTTCTAGAGAGCTAATATATCTAACTTTTCTAAAATCCTTTTCATATGCTTAATTTCTTCCTTGTGTCTTTATTGATTTTATCTTGGTCTGAAATTGACATAATTTAGGTCTCTAGCTCTTATAGGTTTTCTGTTTCTATATTCCTACATATTGTATATTCCTATAAATGGTGTTTTATATATAATATAAACATATATATTAAAAATAAATAATAACTAGCAATTGCATAGCAGTTTAAGTTTTACAAAAGTGATATTTGTTTATTTAATTTCATTTGATCTTCTAAATACTGGGATCATAAAACCGTGTCTTAGTCAGAAGTCAAACTGAGGTCTTTCTGAGTCTAAGTCCAACACTCTTATCCATTATCCACTATCCTGCTAAGTATATATCCAAATAAATGTTGACATTTTTTTCATTATCTATAATGGCTTTAGATAATTTCCATCTTCCATCTTTATTTTCTAATCATACTTATTTTTACTGTTTTCTTGACTGGTTGCTATCCTTGTTCTTATAATTCATAAAAGTTTAATATATTTTATGCTCCAAGTATGAGTGTGATAAATAGAATAAACTTATTTTGCTAACTTTCTCTATTTTATAGGTAGATTAATACCAGTGATTTCACTATTATAATTGATAATCATATACTTTCTTCCATCAATTCCTCATTTTCCCCTTTGTGTCCTTAAAATATCTATTCTTAGAAAATTTGGGCCATGTTCTTGCATATTTTGGGATTCTAGTTCCTATAATCTCTGGGGCTTATATAGGCTTCATTCAACCGTTGGTGAAATTCCAATGACTAAATCTCTCCTTGTAGTGCATTGTTTTCACCCAGAACTGTTTATATTTAAAACACATTATGTTTCCAGATCCCCAATGATGTTGGTGAAACTTTTCCCAGATCCCATTCAAATACTAAAAACAATAATATTCCTATCAGATATGGGATATTCTTTATTCCATCACCATTATACCCCCCTTCCTCCAATTCAGAAAATATCTTAAAAGTCTGCAGTAGCCTGGAAGTAATTAATATAAATTTCCTCCCTCTCTTTTGAATTTCATTTCCCCACAGAGCACTAAAGACTTTCAGACTTGAAGTTATGCATAATAGTATAGATACTTCTTAGAAAGGAAATGAATTTGAATTTGCCAGGGAAGTAAACCCCTTGTATTATGTTGAGTTTCTCTTTCATCCCAAAGACCCTCACTGATCTATATACTTATAGTAAAACACTAAGAGACTTATGCTATCTGTACAATGATATAATCTTAAGAATTGCTAGAGAATCAACTTCATTTATAATTAGTCACACTCTTTCCAATTAGCACACAAAAACAGAGGAAGGCAAATTTCAGGTCTTTTGCTTTTCAATATGTTGCTTGATTTCATGATTTTTCATCTCTAAGAGTTAGAACTGCTTCCCCTTGTCTCAGTAAAAAGCTAGAAAACAAAATTCTTGAACTTTAATTTTTTAATTTTTCTCCTTTCCATCTATGGTTAGGGAATGCTTTCTTCCTGGTGTGTGTATGAAGGAATGATGTCCAACTGAGTTGTTGCTATTAAGGTTCAGGGCAGAGTCCACTCCAGCCAAAGCTTTAAACACAAGTCTATTAGGTTGTTTTCTTTAGCTGTAGTTTATGGGGTGGTGAGGGTAAATGGGAGTTTTGGACACTTTGATCATCCATTGTTTTTTCAGGCTTTGAATTGTGCAATGATGTTTCCATTTTTTACTATTATTACTGAAATTTTAATTACTATGTTGGGCATAGTTCTGGCTGTTTTGAAGTTGTGGCTTTTGTGAGTTATTCTAAGTATACACTACCATCATGTTAATTCAATTTTACTAGTACCTTTTGTCCTAAGACATTGCTTCTCTCTGGAACTCTTATCTTCCTTTATGAAGTACATTTTTAAAATGGGAGCTCAGATACAATTCAGTTCATCTAATTCCTCTGCAAGTTTTCTTTACAACAACACTTTCAAGTGGGAATTCATCCTTTGTTTAAAGACCTCCCATGAGTCCAGTGCTGGACATTTTGATTTATATTGACTTGACCTACAGTCTATCAAACATACTTCAAGGTTTTTCTTTTAACATTTCAAGTGGTAAATAATTCAGGGCTTGTTTGCCCAGGGAGTCACCTGTCACCATATGCCTATTGTGATAATTAGGGCAATAGGATCAATATGACAGGAACTGATGACTTTGCAAGAATGAGTCAGAGAAAACCTAAGGATTGCTCTTTCTATGACCTTAACTGATATCTTGGGTTAGGACTCTTAAATTCTTAAAAGTTCATCTATAGGACATATGGGAGGGACCTTGGAGTTCATTTCTCTCACCTTGCAGTGGAGAAGAATGAAACTTTGACAAGTGACCCACCATTGTATCAGAGGTACTCTCATATATGAAGGAATTAGGCTTATTCTGAAGGTGCCATTTTGTCATATAGATTCTAACCTAGAAGTCTAGGAAATATATACATACATACATGTATGTATTATATATGTTGTATTTTACTCCTAGAATACTGAGATAAAATCCCCGCTTATAAGTATTCAATTATAAATCTCATAAAAGAAAGTTTTATTGAAAGAAGGTGAAAATCAAAATAAAAATCATTAAATGAACATCCATTAAAAACTTAAAGTTGCATATAACTGGTGATGAAATTTGGCTCTTCTATCAGATGTCCTTCTTTCCTCCTGCTCTCAGGATCTGGGTATATAGCTGGTCTCCTCTATGATGTTGTGTGGATCCAACCTCTCAGAGGGAATGGGAGAGGAAAAACTTATTTTCTCTTTCCTTTCTAATTTTTTTCTGAATTGGTAAGAGTGTATTTAGAATTCTATAATCTTTTCATTCCATCAATATCTTTCATTCAAGATGACTGTATACTTATAAGAAATCTTATTTTCTCACAATGGTCACTAAACTCACTCTCTCTTTTCTTTTTTTCATTCTCTAGAAGTTGTCATTCCCACTTATTATTATATATTGCTTCAGGCAGGTTATAATAAAGGCAGAATAAACAGAATTTTGTCCTAAGGTAGAAATTTGTCCAAGATCAGGATATTTGTTCCATGGTAGGAAATTTAAAGGAAGATCTAATACCACAATACTCCTCTCAGCAAAAAGGGTTAGAACCTTTTGAAAAGACAGGTTAGAGCTGTATTAGTAAAGAACCTGTAGCCAGTGGAATATGTGAAAGAATATCAAGAGTACTTGAAGAATAAAATTGGATCTTATTGAGTCCAATAATAGTTTGACTGAGTTGACAGTTTAGTGGAAAAAGTGAAGGAAGGTTTCACCTGCCAGGTTGAACTTTGGTCCAATAATAGGATGTTGAGGGTGGTTTAGCCCTGGACCAGAAACCTATTATTTGTGTTTTTGTTGTTCATTTGAGCTTTTCTTGGTAAGTGTGGTTTTTGCCTTTTCCTTCTTCAGCTCATTTTATAGATGGGGAAACCAAGGCAGGCAGCATTAAGTGAATTTCCCAGCATCACACAGCTAGTAAATATCTGAGGTAAAATTTGAACTCAGGAAGATGAATCTTCCTTACAATAGGTCTAGCATTCTATCCACTAAATCACCTAAGTGCTCCAGAAAGCTAGTGTATTCAGTGCTGATAGTATAGGCCCTTAAGAGATCATTTCACAGCATTTGACAAGAAGAGCCAAGCATTTATTAAACTTCCAATTGCATTTCAAATACTATCTCAGTTTATCCTCATAATAATCCTGGGAGGAAGGGGCTATTATGATTCCTATTTAAAGGCTGAGGAAATTGAACCAGATAGGTTGTGATTTGACTTGGATCATTCAGATAGCACATATCTAAGATGGATATGAACTTAGATCTTCTTGCCTCCAGGTGCAGTACTCCATTCCCTGCTCTAACTAATTGCTTCTAAGACAGAGGCAGCAGAGAGCTGACCAACTTGCCAGGTGAGAAGTTGGGGGATGAGGGTATTCCCACCCATGCGTCCATATTGGGAGACAAAAATGACTATAAAGATGGAGGAAAGGATATAATATTTCATCTCCTCCTGGAAAATCATGCTTTCTTAGGCAAGCCTTGTCTCTTTAGTCTCAAGATGTTTTTGTTTACTTGCATTTTTCCCCCCTCTCTGGTTTCTTAAACTCATTTTTGTCTGGGACAGAGGGTCGGAGTTGGATATAAGAAGACTAATTTGAAATTGTGATGGGCTCCTCTGGAAATTTCTAGTGGGTTACTTAAGAAATTTAAAGTCCTTGTGTCAGACAGGGGGTAGATTATTCTGGGTAGGGATGTCTCTCAAACTCATTTTTCAGTACCACCATAGGAGAGAAATGGAGGGACTCTTCATGTAAAACAAGGGAAGGAAATGTAAAAGGTGGGGGAGATCATAACCCCTTTATTAAGGAATTCCTTTTGGGGATTATATTGCTCATCTAAGGACCTTTGACTTTCTTTCAAAATTTTTCATTCCCAAATTGTTCAAACTTTTCTATGGAAAGGCATAATATTATGAGAACTTGAGTTTGAAACCAAGACATGATTGAGAAGACTCAAAGAGCACTTTCTCTGTTTAGTTGTTTGTTGCAAGTCAGGGTCTACTGCTCTGGAAAGAATATTATAAGGTCAGACAGATTTCCACAACTTGAAGCAAAGAATGCTAGACTTGAGAGTCAGAAGATCACTGTCATAGATTTCCTCTGATACTAACTTTATAATTCTGTTGTCTCTTTAAGTTAGATAACGAGGACTCAAACCCTCTTTCTACTTATAAAAGTCTATGAAGTCTATAAGATTTTTCTCCATTTCAACTCAGTCTCCATTTAAGGAAGAGCTGAATGAGTTGGATTAGGGAATCCCTAAAGTTCTTCACAACACTACCAAGAACTTTTGAGGCTTTTTTTTTTTGTTTGTTTGTTTTTGTTTTTTGAGGAGGGGATAGAAGTTGGTTTCAAGCGTATTTTCAGTCCCCTTCCCAAAAACAAAGGATTACCCCTTGGGAAAGCAATCAACAATTATCTGAATGTCTACTGATGTTTGGCATAATTCTAGGTGCTTATTGGTAATACAAAGACAAAAATGAAATAGTTTCTGAGCTTAAGAAATGAACTAACATTTTATCAGGAATTTCCAACAATTGCTTTCTTTTATGCCAAGTATCAATATTAATATAATTCAATGTAATATGATTCAATCAACATAATACAATATATTATAATATAATATAACACAGATAATTAAAATAGCATAATATAATATGGTTCTTATCCGTTATCAAAGAACACCAAAATGACATCACTATGTCTGAGATAAATTACTGTGTGTCCAACTGTGGTTGATTAGAACAATATGAGCTTGGAATGCTTTACCACAGGTTGGGCACAAATAATCCATGTTAATACCTAAAGTGGGTATTCTAAAATTATGAATGTCATGTTCCTTTTGAGCTACTGCAATTTTCCTTCCTCACAGAGTGCAGCATTCTCACTGATGAGGGCATGCCATGCTGGTTGGTCCTGTGCCAATATCTTTCATGCCGTACAAACAGTTCTAAAGTTCTTCAATGAGACCTGCAGGCTGTCCTGATATCTCTTCTTCTGACCCCTTGTGAGTGCTTGCCTTAGGTGAGTTCTTTATAAAATAGATTTCTGGCAGGATTACATCTGGCATTCTAACAACATGGCCAGCCCATCATAGTTGTAGTCTCTGTAGTAATGTTGGAATGCTAGGTAGTTTAGATCAAGAAAGGACCTCAATATCTGGTATCTTCTCCTGCCAGATGATCTTCAGAATCTTCCTAAGACAATTTAAATGGAAGTAATTCAGTTTCCTGACATGGCGCTAGACTGTCTAGGTTTCACAGGCATATTATAATGAGGCAAGGAAAATGGCTCTGTAGACTTTGGTAGTCATTCTAATAATAATAATATCCTCTGGCCACTGTTGGAGATAGGAGGACCAATCAGGAGGATAACATGGGACTTGTAGGTCACCTGAACACCTCTGAAGTCTCTGGTACTGGCAGGTATCTTTTCCACTCAGATCCTGGGCTTTGCCCAGAGCCTTGGCCTGTGTGACTTCCTCGGCCAGTCTAGGTGTTGCACCTCTGGGTTATAATATGATATATTGTAATATAAAGTAGTATAATCATGATACAATGTAATTAAAATATAATTATAACATAATGTAATATAAAAACAATATGATATGGTATATATGATATAGTATAGCATAATGTAACTAATATAATAAATATAAGGCAATATAATATAATAAATATGATAAAATATTAGATAAATTTAACATTTATAAATATCAATATTATACCTTAATATCTAATATTATATTATACATAATATTTACTATGATAAAATAATATATAATATAAAATAATAAAACATTATATACATAATAAACAATAAATTTAATATTTAATAACATTTAACAATATAGCATAATACAATGTAACAAAACATTATATGTTATATGATATGATATGTGTTACATCATAAATATAATGTAATATAATGTGGCATTTATATAGCATATACTGTATTACAGACCCTTTACTTATTCTCATAATAATGGGGCAATGCTGGTTGTATTACTAACTTCATTTTATAGAAGAGGGCACTAAGATAAAACAGATTAAGTGACCTGCTCAGATAGGAGTCAGATTTGTATCCAGGTCTTCTTGACTCTAACACTATGCTGTCTAGCTGACTGTCTGAAAACAAGTCACTTCAAAACAAAGGTATCAAGAATATTTGTTAAAATGGGGTGGTGGGGTGGGCAGCTTCTCATGGCTGTAGTATGTCGAAATTTCAGCCTCACCATGTGAAGAAGTATCACACCCTTTTCTCTTGTGATCCATGCTCAGGGGAGAACACCATGCATTTTTGTAAAGATACAGAGATTGAAATTTCCAAGTAACTTGTCTTGTTCACACAGATTAGTGAGTTGCAGAAGTAGGAGTCAAACTTGATCATTGAAAGAAGAGTACTGAAGTGCCAAGCCCATTGAACAGTCCTAAGTATTACGATGGCAGGGACTAGAAGTTTTCAGTGCTCATGGGAGCGGAAGATATTGGGGATGTTAAGGGAAAAGTTTGTCTTTTATCTCACCTTTAAATAACTACAATTAAATTCATGGGTAGAGGTTGTACTTACTCTTGAAATTATAAAACAATTTTGTCTTTTATAAGGTGAGGATGATGATGATAATGAAGTTTGCCCTTTATTCTTGAAGACCATGACATCTGGGAAGTATGACATGTATGTGAAAAAAGTATCATCTCAGTGGAAGAGGAAGATTATCAGATTAAGACTAAGGGTGGATCTTCCCCCCCGCCCCCCACTGCCATAACAAAGAGAATAGACCTACAAAACACATTCTTGAGAAAGAAATGAAAGGTGCTTAATATCACAGTACAAAAAAATGACAGACCTGGATATGAATCTAAGTTCTTAAAATATTCTTGTCATCTTGGGTAGTTATTTTTACTCTCCTGGGACTGGGTAAAATGTAGGGCATAGTATAGATGATCATTTCCAGCTCTAAAATTCCCTATTCTGTGCATTCCTTAGATTGATTCTATCAGGATTCAATTTAGTTCAACAACTTTTACTAATCACCTATTCTACAGTTATATCTGACTCTTCATGACTCCATTTGGGATTTTCTAAGCTAAGAAAATGTTATTTTCTCCTCTGACTCATTTTACAAATGATGAAACTGAGGCAAAGAGGGTTAAGTTTCTTGCCCCAAGTCACACAGCTAATGACAATCTGAGGTTGCATTGGAACTCAGGAACATGAGTCTTCCTGACTCCAGGTCCAGAGGTGTAGCCACTGAGCCACCTAGCTGCTCTCTCTTTATAAGCATCAGTGTTAAGTAATTAAGATATGAATGTGAATAAGAATTGATTCTTGCTTTTAAGATTCTTACTTTTGTTAAGAGATATAAGGCATTAATATAAATATATCACATAAATATGATATGTATAAAGTATTCTATAATAGTATTAAAATTTACCATTTTAAATAAATTTTGCAAAATTTTTTTCACATAATATCTCTTTTTGTCCTGACAACTATCCTGGCAGGTTCTATCATTATTATTCCCTTTTTACAAAGGAGGAAACTGAGACAGATAGGGATTAAATGACTTGACCAAGGTCAAATAGCTAGCCCATGACTAAGATGGAATTTGAATTCAGATTTTCCTGATTCCAAGTCCAGCACTCTATTTTCTACAGTTGTGAGGATCAAATGAATTAATATTTATAAAGTGTTTAACATAATGATTGATACATAGAGGGAGTTGATAAATGCTTGTTCCTTTTCCTTTCTTTTCCCATTCTCCTTGATAGCATCTGTGGAAATAAAGAGCATTTCTTCCAGGGAGTATCATGAAAGGTTTCATAAAAAAAAAAATGGCATTTGAGAGGGACCTTGAAGGTTAGTCAGAATACCAACTGGAATAGTTGGAAGGAAAAGGCATTCTAGTCATAGAGTGAGCAAAAACAAGGAGGTGAGGAAGACATATACTCAATTTTACTAATAATTCAGAACCCTATAATCCTGTTATTATTTTTGACATTAATGAATAAGAACTTCATTTACCTAATAACATTTATTACCTTTAAATATATTCTAAGTATTATATAGTTCTAATTAAAAATTTGACATCCCTACCTTCTGATGGTAAAGTTGATGGAGAGACTACATTGAAATGTATGTCTAGGGAACTATGGCAGGGAATACATGGCATTTTGGGAGAGAAAAAGTAATTTCTCACCAGTCAAGCCATAACCTAGAACTCCATTCATTTTAGTTTGCTATTTTTAGGAACTTTGCAATTGCTCTATCTAAATGTTATATCATAAATTATTGGTTATTACTTTTTTCAGAACAGTTCCCAGGTCCAATGACTTTTCAATTCGAATGGATTAGAAATAATATACTTATCAATACATTTAAAAGTCACCATATATTTATGAGAGTACAATTTAATTTAAATGTCACATGTTGGCACATACCTATCTTGATTACATCTATTTACTCTGGGGCATTGCAATTTATTTTGATATTCACAGACAATCTTTATTTATAAGCCTCTAATATTGCTAGGTTTGTGAATATTCATCCTAGAAAAGAGACTTTCTCCTACACACGCAGAAGAGTTTCTCTTCCACTCTGTAAGTAGTAGATAAAAACAAAGACCTAATCTCAGAGCTGATCTTCCCAAAGAGTATCTTAGGTAGTGGTTATAAATTGATTTTATTCACTGGAGGGAAATCAAGGAAGTGGGAGGAGACTTCATTATGGCAGAGTTCTTCAGATTTGAGGAATCAGGTTGCCTTAAAGAGCTTCATTATAGGCCTGTGGCCATGTTCCTTATAGTGCTTGTACCTGGGCAAGTGGTGGTAGGTCAGAGTTCAAACTACCTAAGGTCGTAGGCACAGGGAACATGAGTATGACTATGTCAAAAGGTGACCAGGAGCTAAATTCTTACAACCTCCTTTTAGAATCTTTGCTTTTTTCCTCTCAGATTAACCTCAGTCAGAGCTCTCCCGGCAATAGCAATCAGAAGTTTTTGACAGAATGGAAGTGGAGATGACTTGGATGGGTTAAAATAATCTTTCTGGACCATTGTCCATTATCTTGACTTATGTTTTTCCCTTGGATCCCAATGACTCTAGAAAATACAGGGAGACTGATTCCCTTAAATCCAATTCATTTTCAAATCTAGACATCATCCTCTTGATGTCATTGTTCCTCTTTAAGACTGAAGGACAAAAAACAAAGAGCACCAAATAAATCTTTTTGTCACCTTAGAATCTTATCGATTTAGGGGTTCAATTTTGGTTCTTTCTTATTTCTAATTCTTATTAATGTTCTTTTCCTTTTTTTCAAATTCTTCCACAATGGACTAAAGAATGATAAAAGTCACTTTTCTCTTCATATTTATTGTGGGTAAGAAGCAGGAAACTTGGGTATTAGATCCAGTTCTGTCATTAGCCAATTAGGAGTTTTACTCAGCCTCAATTCCATAATTTCATAGAAGAAATGAATTCAGATTATTTGAAGGGCTAATCTAGTTTAATTCTATATACCTACTAATTGTGGAGGTAACTTGATTTTTACATCTTTTAAGCATAATCTTTGCATATCTCAAATAGTTGCTTTTTTTCTTTGATTTTGATCCATTTTGGACTTGGTCTGAGTATATTAGCAGAGGATTAAAGAAAGGTTTTAGAGTTTCATTAAAAGAAACTTGATTTAAAGACCAAAAACTCGAGTTCAAATCCCAGCTTTGCTACTTGCTACATACTTTCTCTTAATTCCTCCACAATCTGCTAGCTAACTACTTTTGGAGCTCACAGGAGAGACCAAGCCTTAGGGAAACTTTGGCCCTGGGGACCTCTCATTCCTTTTTTTTGGGAGGGGGGGCTTCCTTTCCATGAATACTGTTTAAGTAAAGTCCCAGCTATGCTTCACTCTACAGCTTCCTCTCTGATCACTCCCTCTTTAACTTTCTCCCTACCTTTTCCTTCCCTTTTTCTCCACCCCTTCCTGTTCTAGAACCATAAACCAAGTGTCATTTTCAATATTGGGGTATATCATACCCTGTGGCCTCATTCATCATACACCGGTCTTGGAATCAGAAGTTCAAATCTGACCTTTGACACTTACTAGTTGTGAGAATTTGAGAAAGTCACTTCACCCTGACTGATGGCTCTGGAGGAGAAAGTGAGGCTAGAGACTTAGCATAGCACTCCCTCACTCCAATTTATTTGCTTGTCATGATATCATTTTCTTTTCTTTTTAAGAACAAAGGACAAACAAAATCATTTTTTTTAGTTTTTTTACAAGACAGTATAGTTAAGTGACTTGCCCAAGGTCACGCAGCTAGGTAATTATTAAGTGTCTGAGGTTGGATTTGAACTCAGGTCCTCCTGACTCCAGGGCCAGTGCTCTATCCACTGTTCCACCTAGCCGTCCCCACCTATAACTTTCTACGCCAAAGTGTCCCTTGCTGGCCAATAATCCTCTTCATATATGCTATCCTCCATTAAATGCAATTTCTTTGAAGTCAGAAACTGCATTCTGTTTGTATTTTTATTTATAGTACCAAATATATTTTTTGGTATATAGCTAAGTGCTTAAAATGTTTTTTCATCCATTCATCTACTCATTTATTCATTCATTCTATCTGCTTAATCTTAACAAAGTGACTTCACCTCTTTGTGCTTCAGTTTCCCTGTAAAAGGAAAGAGTTAGCCAAAATAGTCTCTGGACCCTTCTAATTTTGAAACCTAGAATCTATAAATTAAGGCCATCTACCAGACAATTCTAGTCCAAATCATTGATAATTTACATATGTGTATAACATATGTGTATAACATATGAAATTGTGAAGTGACAAATGGGGGATATTCTAATTTTAAAAATTGTAGGGAACTCTGGCAAATCTTCTATTTTGCATTTATCTTGTTTATCTTCATTAAGAATGAGGAGGGGGTGGCTAGGTGGCTCAGTGGATAGAGCACTGGCCCTGGAGTCAGGAGGACCTGAGTTCAAATGTTACCTCAAACACTTAATAATTACTTAGCTGTGTGACTTTGGACAAGTCATTTAACCCCATTGCCTAGCAAAAAAACCCCCTAAAAAATAAAAAGAATGAAAAGAGAGAGACTGAACAATTTTCTACTATTCATTGATTGGTTTTGATCACCAGCTTGCTGGTGGTACTTTCTGACTGAGGACTAATTTCCAGATGAACAATATTTATTTTTCATTAACTCTCATGCACCCGGCAGAAAGGGAAGAGAATTTGCCTTAAAGTCAGGAAGACCAAGATTAAAGTCCTACCTTTGACAGTTATAGGCTGGGTGACCCTGGAGAGACTGTGTAAACTCTCTGTGCTCTAGGCAAGTCTCTAAGGCTAGAGATTGAAGAATAGACAGGAATGTGCAGAAGTAGAAGAAATTCTTCAATGTCTATCACTAATTCTTATAGAACCCAGAAAGTGACAATATTACTGCAAACAGCTAAAGTGATTGGGAGAATACTTATTTCATGTAATTTAAGAACACACAGAGAGAGACAGTCTGAATGGCTGTCTGATTTAATTACAGGATGTAAAAACTGGTGAGACACAGCATATTCTGACAGCTGATGGAGGTCTTGACTGTATAGCCTTGTTTTCATCTTCATAGATGATTTAGACAAAGCTCAAGAGGAAACTCTGATGTGATCAAAGTAAACAGACACTTTTCTTTAACAGCTAGGGTAAATTACCAGGTGATTTTGATGGAAAATGGTGTCACTATATCATGATATCTTTTCCTGTCTTTCTTTATCTTCTTTTTTTCTTTCCCCTCTTAAAATGTATAACCAGTATTGTCTAATTGATGTTAGGAATATAAGCATGATCTCCTTTGAAACATATTTCTAGGTTGATAAATTCCTCACGTGTTGTCTACCTAGCATTTTGATTCATAAAATGACTTTTTTTTTTACTTGTTTGTTCATTAAAGCTGGAAAGAAATGATAAAGAAGCACTCCAGCTTGGGAGGAAGTGGATCTCACAATAGAGTTGTTAAATGTATTTTAGCCTATGGAGGGTAGGTCTATAAGTTATTTTCAAGAGCAGAGGTAATCCTGAAAGTATCACCTTCTTCACTATGATCCATCATCATTACCAACTATAATAGTCCATTGGAAAGGTGAATCGTCAAATCCTCATCCTCATATGAATACCTTGTGCCCAAAATTTGGAATTCTCAGTATCCCAGCTCACCTTTCTAGTGTTTATTTCATATTAATTCACTTCACTCTCCAATGAAATTAGACTGACTCACTAGCTTTTCCTAGTACTAGTTAGTTTATCTCAGATCTTCTTTGCCTTTGTGCTCTGTAAGAACCTATCCCTTCATCTAGGGAGATCAGTGAATATAGTGATTAACTTATAGTTAAATTCAAAATTGACTTTAAATACTTATGAATAAAGTGAACCCTAGACAAGTTACTTAATAAGTCTCTTTATAAGCTCAATAAGTCTATTTCTGCAATAGTAATGATAACAACTCCCTCCTAAGATTGTTGTGAAGATAAAATGAAACAATATTTATAAAATACTTTGCAAATTTCAAAACACTATATAAATGCTAACTAATGTCATAATTATACTATCATAATAAGTTTAATGATAACCTGGTAGAACCTCTACGTACAAAGTACAACCTGGTGCCATCTTCCTTAAGAGCACTTATTTTGATTATACCACTGAATAGTGCTCTTTCCCTCTTGAAAATAGTTTGTATTTACTTATTTTATATGTGTTATACATATTCCCCAACCCCCAGTGAAATGGAAGCTTCTTGAGGGTAATGAGTATTTAGTTCTTGTCTTTCTATCTTCAGAGCCTAGATTGTTACACATGCCCTTTAGCAAGGTACTGTAGCATGAAACCCTCCCCAAGGAGCCTAAAATGCATGTGATAAATGGGTATTGTTCCAGTCTACTGCCCCAGTACATTAACATATACTTTGTGCTTGCTGATTTCAACACATTTTGACTACATAGCATTTTGATCAAGAATGAGATGTGTTGGGCGACTAGGTGGCTCAGTGGATAAAGCACCGGCCCTGGAGTCAGGAGTACCTGGGTTCAAATCCGGTCACAGACACTTAATAATTACCAAGCTGTGTGGCCTTGGGCAAGCCACTTAACCCTATTTGCCTTGCAAAAACCTAAAAAAAAAGAATGAGATGTGTTGCAACACTATAGATAAATAAACCAAAATTACTCTTATATATCAAATTTATAGAAAGGGGATAAATTTATGATCAAGAAAGAATTAGAGCACATTGTAAAATGCAAAATGAATGATTTTGATAATTTTATACTAATAAAATCAATGCTGCCAAAATTAGAAGGAAAGCAGAAAGCTTGGAAATAATCTTCTCAACTAGAAGTTCTGAGAAAGGTCTCATTTCTAAAATATATAGAGAATTGCATCAAATTTATCAGGTCACAAGTCATTCCACAATTGATAAATGGTCAAAGGCTATGAAGAAATTAAATATATATACAATATTACACACATACACACATATATATATATAATCATAAGAAAATGTTCAAAATCATTATTGATTAGAGAAATGCAAATTAAAACAATGAAGTACCACCTTACACCTATCAGATTGGCCAAGATAAGAAAAAGGGAAAATGGTCAATGATGGAGAAGTTGAGGGAGGATTGGAACACAGATGCACTGCTGGTGGAGTTGTGAATGGATTCAACCATTTTGGAGATCATTGTGGAACTATTCTCAAGAAGCAATAAAAACTTTCACTCCCTTTGACCTAGCAATTCCAATTCTAGGCCTATATTTAGAAGAAATCATAAAAAATTGGGAAAGTCCCACATATTCCAAAATATTCAGAGTGGCTCTTTTTTGTAGTGGCAAAGAATTAGAAATTGAGGGAATACCCATAAATTGGGGAATGGTTAAAAAAGTTATGGTACGTGAATATTATAGGATATTAATATTCTATTAGAAACCATAAATGGTCAGCTCTACAAAGCATGGAATGATTTATGAGATTTGATGCTGAGCAAAGGGAATAGAACCAAGAGAAAAGTGTACACATTAACAAAAATAGTGTGAGATGTTCAAACCTGATGGAAGCAGCTCCTCTCGGCAGTCAGAGAGCTAGGACAACCATATTAGACCTGCTATAGACAATGTTATTCCCACCCAGAGGAAGAAAAACAAAACAAAGCAACAACAACAACAACAACTACAACAAAAAAACCTTTCAGAATCTGATGAACAATTTATAAAAATTATCTTTTATGTATCTTTTTCCTTTAATCCTGGTTCCTCATATTGAAAAATGACTAATGTGTAAGCATTTTCATAAAAAAATTGTATGTACAGTATTAACCTGCCTATTTGCTGCTGAGGGGAGGGGGGTGGTAAGGGAGAGTGGTAGGAAATTTTGTAACTTAAAAATATACATGTGTATATAAATGAAAAAATAACTAAATTAATAAAAAAGAAAAAAGTCAGATATAGTTGAAATGACAGATCAATGTTACATGTACAACATTGAACAAATTTCTTAACTTCTCTGTGATTCAGTTCTTTTATCTAGAAAATGGATATAATAATAGCAAAAAAGAGTGAGTTTTGTCCAAATTGGGGAATAAAGAAGAGAGATATGTCCCCATGTCAGAGAAGACAACAATCAGAAATCATCAGGAGCACAAATTTGGTCATTACAAAGAATATTTAGAGAAAAGAAAGTACAGAAGAGTCTTGGATGTTTTTCATGGCTAGTGAGCATTATATATTTAGATAAAGAATCAGCAAGCAAAAGAAACAAAGAATAGTTAGATAGGTAGGAGAATTAATAGTCACAAAAGCACAGAAAGAAGTCAACATTCCAGATAAGATGGTAGTCAGTAGTGTAGTCTGCTGTAAAGACATACAAAAGGAAGGAGAAAAATTTCCAGATTTAACAGTTAAGAAATCACACAAGGTAGTTAAGAGGTACATTGGATAGAGCACTGGCCCTGGAGTCAGGAGGACTAGAGTTCAAATTTGGTCTCAGATACACAATAATTACCTAGCTGTGTGACCTTGGGCAAGACAGTTAATCCCACTGCCTTGCAAAAACCTAAATTAAAAAAAAAATCATAGGTATCACTGGAGAGAATAGTTTTGGTGATTAAATAACGTAAGTAAGTGGAGATTCTAAAGCTGACTAGAGAATGATTTTTAAAAATGTAATTATCTTATAGAATAATTTGTCATATTTCACAGTGGTTTAATTTTTATAGCTAACACATAAATCTCCTTTGAGAAACTGTAGCTTAAACTAATACTATCTTTAGCATCTCAATTTGCCAGTTAGGTTTTTTTTTCTGTTTTCCCCTCCCCAAGTCACTCCGACATACTTCACTGCTTTAGAAATAGCCTAACACAAGTTGTGTAAGCTAATGATATGAAAATAAGGAGTAATGTATACTCAATTGTGCATAATAGGGTTGTAATTCCAGGGAGGGATGCTCCAGTGGCTTGCTAATGTTGCTAGGAATTCAGCCTGAAGTCGAGAGAGCTTTGGTTTTTCATTTGTTCTACTGCCAGACAATCACAGTATGGTGGGGTCCTTTCCCTGAGCTTCTGTCTGTAAAGCATGATCTCAAACTAAAATGAACTTCATTGATCTTCTGCTCCAGTTTCATCATTTCTCAGAGGGGGAAAGTTACTTTTCCCAAGTCATTTGATAGTAGAAAGTAGTAGTGTCAGAATTTGAACCCAGATTGTTCTAATCTAGGAACATTCATAGCTGAAAGGGTGAAATTTGGTAACACAGTGGATAGAATGCTAAACTTGATATCAGGAACACCCAAGTTTGAATTCTGTCTCACTTAATAACTGTGAGACCCTAAGAAAATTACTTTACCACTGTCTACCTCAATGTCCTCATCTGTAAATTGGGAAGATTGATCACAAAGTTGTAGAGATCAAAGGAGATGATGAAATGAAATGCTTTGCAAACCCTATAGAGCTGTAGAAATATTAAGTACTATTATTATCAATCAATCAGAATTAATTAAGCACTGAATATCTATCAGGCACTATGCCGGGTATTTGTGATATAGAAAGGGAAATAAAACACTTCCAATTCCTGAGATTAGTATCCTAATCTGAGAGACTGCGCGCGCGCGCACACACACACACACACACACACACACACACACACACACACACGAAGTAAAGGACTTATTGAAAGTAAAACAGTTTTGGGGGCAGCTAGATGGTGCAGTGGATAGAGTACCGACCTTGGAGTCAGGAGGACCTGAGTTCAAATTCGACCTCAGACACTTAATAATACCTAGCTATGTGGCCTTGGGCAAGCCACTTAACAGCATTTGCCTTGCCAAAAAAAAAAAAAACCCTAAAAAAAAGAAAGTAAAACATTTTTCAAGAAGGAAAATTAGGATTTGAACCTAGAGTTTCTGGGTCTTTTAACTTCAAGTCTTATCTTCTTCCTACTATCCCCCAAATCTTTCTGTTTGTAAGATTCCTTCTAGTTCTGTTTATTATATTATTATTAAGCATTAATTATAATGTATGGGCATTTAAAAATATAAACAGATTGCCAAACATCTCAGCAAAAGGAAAAAAATGCCTCAATAATGTACTTTTGTTGTCTTTTATGTTAGTTATGTCTGACTTTTTGCTATCCCATTTGTTTGTTGGTGTTGTTATTTTGGACAAAGATACTTCAATGGTTTACAATTTTCTTTTCCAGCTCATTTAACAGACCAGGAACTGGGACAAAGAGGGTTAAATGACTTGCCCAGGGACACACAGCTAGCAAGTGTCATAGTCTAGATATGAACTTATAAAGATGATTCTTCTTGACTCAAGACCTGGCATTCATCCACTGTGCCATCTTGCTGCCCATTATGTGCTTCCAAATTCTTTTAGTCTCTTTCCCTATGCCACCAATGAGTAAGCATCATTGTTGTTGTAGTTGTCATTGTTATTCTTGACATCTCATATTCTTCTTTAACTTTTATCTCATTTTATAGTATATTCAGACTCATTATTTAGGGATGGGAGGCCATGTGGAACAGCAAAAGCACATTGAATTTGGTATAAACTCCATAACTTTCCATCTATGTGACCTTGGGCAGTTGACTTCTCTCTATACTAATTTTCCTCCTTAAAAAATAATGATTCATTAGATTACTTCTGAAATCTCCAGGAATCTAATATCTCTCTCTAATCTTGTAGTCTCTTCTTCTTGGCCTGATCTTGACCTGGTCCTAGAGAGACACAGTGTTTTCTTGCTAAAACAAAACAATTCATTCACCTTGAAGTACTACAGTAACTTGTTCTTGGAAATCCTCAGACTTCAAAAGTCTAATAATATCTCCCAACTCTTGGCACAGAGGTGCTAGGCTGGAAGTATAGAATGAGACATATACATTTTTAGTCTTTGAAAATTTAGTCTGTTTTGTTTTGTTTAAATTGTTTAAAAACACTGATTAGTAACAAAAATAGGTTTCTATAGGTTGTGGAGTAAGTTAGTTGCTAGAAATGGAAGACATACAAAAAGAAAGAAAGCTAATTAATAAAACAATATTAAAAGTATGAAGAAAACCACAGTCCTGGAGGATATACAACAGGACAATTTTGTTCCTAATTTATTAAATTTAGCATTCATTTTTATAAATGTGCTAAATCATAGAAATCTTCCCTTTTTATATTGAAGTATTTGTTTGCTTATGATTATTAAGATCAAACTTTTTTTTTAAAAATGGTTCAATTTCTTCCATTTCAGATATTTACTGAAGCTATTCTGAGATTCAATTACAATGCATCCTATTCCAAAGACAGAAAGGTCCTTCCCCTATCCCAATCTTTTTGCGATTGGTAAAGTGAATTATGAACATCATCTCTTTTGACCATCACAACAATCCTAGTAGTTCAGTATGATCCAAATACTTTTTTTTTTCTGTTCCTCACACACTACCCATAATTTTCTATTTTTGTACAGACTGTCTTCCATACCTGAAATCTCTTATCACCACCTCATTTAATCCCTTCATTGTTTTTTTTTTTTTTTTGTTATTGTCAGTCTCCTGAAGTATATCCAAATTCATGTTCCATGAGGTTTACTTTGTAAATATACTGGAGTGGCTTGCCATTTTTCTTCTCCAGTGGGTCATCTCTTTTAGAACTCTCAACAATGACCTGTATGTCTTGGGTGCAGATAATCCTGATTGGCATAGCTCAGAGTTTCTTTTCTGTGACAAGGCAGTGATCCAGGAGGAGTCTAGATTCCTTTAAAATTTAGCTGGAATAAAATCTTCTAAATGAGACATTTTTCTGGTTTTTTCAATCATCAAGGGCTGCCTTCATGATGATATTTCTCATTAGGTTATATGCATTTTGTAAGCACTTGAATATTTATTTATCCTTCCCTTTATAGAATGTAAACTTCTTGAAGGCAGGGACTTTTTTGGTCTTATATAATTAATGCTTGACATAGAACAAGTACCTAATAAATATTTGATTGATAATTATTTTAACTTAACATATTAGGAAACTGAAACTCAGAAGTTTAGTAATGTACTTCAAACAGAGCCATATTACTTTTCTATTTCATAGGTGTGGAAAGAAGACAAGGCAATACTCAAAGGAGCTCCAAAACTTTCAAGATTTCAACTGGCCTATTCCTGAGGAAACTCAATATACATATTCAACTCTGGCTTCCCAACTAACAATCTGTGTTGAGCAACATTTGGTGACCTCTGACTCACTCTTCTCTTCCCCTCCCCTTCCTTGCTCAGTTCCAGTTGAATTGTCAGAGGGTCTATCACACATGCTATCTTCTATTTCATTGTATACTCTTACAGAAATTGCCCTTCTAACTGAGTTATGCTCCTTAAGATACAGATTTTTTTAGTCCAAATTGAAACCTAATAAAAGTAATGAACAGATGGTTTTTATCTTGTTTTTTTCCAAGTTCAAACATTATGGCTAAAACCTTCATAATTACGATCATCATTTTATCTGTGATGACTTAGGCCGATGACTTCATGAGCTTTGTTGTAGAAGAGGTAATATTTTTGAAGAACATTTTCAGTTTTGCTGGCAAGAGATTTTCAGCTTAAAAGACATATTGTTCCTTTTGGGTTTAATTCTTCTTGACATTTTGTAGTTCATACTGTGATCTATTAAAAGCAAGAACAGTTTGCTGGTTCTCCCCCTCTTTTAGCTCTCTATCTTCTGGTCATCCTTGTAACTGAATCTACAAGCAAGTAAAATTGATTCTTCCTCTGATTTTTGCTCCCTGAAATCCTTCTTAGTATATAAATTTACTGCTTTGATAATCAGATCTCTTTGACTGCATTAAGCTTAAGAGTTTTTTTTTAAAAGAACCAGCTCATAGGATGAAAGAAATGAGAAATCTTAAAGGTCATATAGTCCAATCTCTTAATTTTTATAGAAAAGGACACTCAGGCCCAAAGGGGTTCTCATAAGTAGTAAAAGCTGGGATTAGAACATGTCTTCCAGTACTAAACCAGTAATATTTAAAATGAATACTAAAAAAGTTTTTCATATTGAGATGGATACTAACATCTATGCCTTAAAATACATGAAAAAACTATGGTCTTATTGGCATGGAGAACTCCTGGTATGGAAACTTTCCACCAAAGTAAATGATGGTCCCCCTCCCCCCATCTATGACTAAAAAGTTAAGTCCTAGGGAATTGTACAAGTCACATTTACCTTGAGCAACTTCTTTGAGGTTACAAAACTAAGTAAATGTCAGAGGTAGGATAGGACAAGCAACAACTAACAGGTACTATATTAAACACTAAGGATAGAAAAACAGAAAAACAGGAAAGAATTCTTAAGTACCTTATATTCCAACAGGTTTTCTTCAATCTAAGCCTTGAGTGTCCACTTAACTAGGTTGCCTCTGTGCCCAATAAAAAATAAGTTATATTAAATAACAAATTCACTTAAAACAGTAAAAAATTAAAATATTTAAAAAATTAAAGGATAAATGTCAATAAGATTGTGTAATATTTTAACAAAGCTACCATTTGATGTGAAATATAAAATTATCAGTGGTTATAGTCATTAGGTTTGAGTGTGACAGAATAGTACAACTGTAAAAACAGCAAAAAACCCAGTAAAAATCAGCAAAAATTAAAACAGTTAAAATGAAAAGGCTAAATGTCAATTAGATTGGGTAATATTTTAACATAACCACTCTTTGGTGGGAAGTATAAGATTATCAGTGGTTATAGTCATTAGATTTAAGTATATGTCACAGTTTTATGATATTTCTATGTAGTTGACAAATGAAACAGTAAGAGGCAGTGATCCAGGAAGACAGAGATAGAGGAGACTGCTGTCAGTCAATATTATTTGCCAGAAATAAATTCTGAAAACTAAAAAAAAAGAATAACTATGAATGGATGTCAAAAATGCCATACTAAAGGAGAAATCATTAACATATGTTGAAAGTCAAAGTGTAGAAGAGGTTGGGAGAATAGAACTAAGGATGGAAGATAGACTAAGAAAGACTATATATAAAGAAATGATTGCCACTGAATGGCCTGCTTTTAATGATGACCTGGAAGATTTTTTTTCGCTTATAGTTGAGTTGTTTCAGTTGTGTCTGATTCCCCATGATCCTATTTGGGGTGTTCTTGGCAAAGATACTGGGATGGTTTGCCATTTCTTTCTCTAGCTCATTTTATAGATAAGGAAACTGAGATAAAAAGTGTAAAATGATTTGCCCAGGGTCTCAGAATTAGAAGTGTCAGAGAGGGGATTTGAACTCAGGTCTTCCTGACTTCAGGCCTGACTTTCTATTCACTGTATCACCTAGTTGTCCAAATAACTAGGTACATAGAACATATGTAGATAGTGGATGAAGATAATCTGAAAGGTGAGCCATTAGCAGCTGGAAATATAGACAAATCAGAAAGGCCTTCTGCCTAAGGTATTTCTTTTGTCTTGAAGAGAATATGGAAAATTAAGATGTGGAGATAAATATGTTTGGGAGAAATTTTGGAGAGAGGACTGGCAAATCTATGAGTGAATATTTAGAAAATTTAAAATGTAGTTGAGAGCCACTTTTATGGGGCATTGATATCCATTCTTGGCCCACCTCTATTTCCATGTGTTAAATTTTTATCTATCTTTCAACAAACCTTTATATAACCCCAGTCAATAAAAATAGTTTTCTTTTAGATTTCACATTAATGTTGCCAAATTAACTTGGCCTATACCTCTTTTATACACTTTTGGGATATTTATTTTTTAAAATATTTAATTATGGGGTGGCTAGGTGGTGTAGTGGATAAAACGCCTGCCCTGGAATCAGCAGTACCTGGGTCCAAATCCGGTCTCAGACACTTAATAATTACCTAGCTGTGTGGCTTTAGGCAAGCCACTTAACCTTGTTTGCCTTGCAAAAAAATTTAATCATTAAATTATTTTTAAAATATACTTTATTACTTTATTGGTATTATATATGTGTGTGTGTGTGTATGTGTGTGTGGTGGTGGTATTGCTATTCCCAGGATTCTTGAATGTTCTTAGGTGTTGATGAGGGTTGCTCAGCATCAGACATTGGAAATTGTGATGGAAATGATTCCCTTCTTCACACTTACTCCTTCCTTTACTGATGACTAGATGACCTGGGTTAGATGTAGGACCATTGGTCCATAGGGTGCTGCTATTCTAAAATCTTTGAACTCAGGCTCCTTCAGTCTCCATGGGGTAATTTTTTTGATTTAATTTCTTGGAACATGCTGCCTCAGGATACCATGCTGTTTTTGTAGGCTGTTTTGTTTACCCTCCTTAAACTACAACCATACAGCAGGCACTTCAATTCTTCGATTTAATGTGTTTACTTGTTGGTTAATTTTGTCTTCTTTCAAGATTGAGAACTCTATGAGGTCAGAGAGCATATATGAATTAGCTTTTATACTCCTTGTTTCAAGGCTATAGATATAATAGAGACTTAAGAGATATTTGTCAAGTTAGATTGAACTGAAATAGATATAATTGTAATTTACTTTTGTAGGAGGGGAAATTCAGTAACCCAATTAGCAATAACTAGTTACTGAACTAACCTTATATCAGAAAATCTTTATTTCATGAATTCCTTTCAGGATAATGTTTTTGAATGTATAAAATAAAAAGGATTACAAAGAAAGTTAATTTTATTGAAATATTAGTCATTTGAATATTAAATGTATAGATCTCTCTATCTCTATACACTTTATACACTATATATATATATATATATATATATATATATATATATACATATGTATATGTATACACAAATTCACAAACCCTAGCTTAGGAATATATGCTTTAGATGACATTATTTTCCAAATACAATTTCCTGATGCTGAAATATAAGAGAATTAGCAGACTTTATGTTGCTCCTCCCCATTAAATTGTTCAATTGGCTTTGCTTCCTAGAAATTCTTCTGTCACAGCCCCTCCTGTTTTCTCTGAGTTTATGTTTGTTCATTTTAAGGAGGGAGGAGGAGGGGAAGGGCTACAATTCAAAATTCCCTGAATCTATATCTGCTTAGGACTACATTGCATTTGGAGGTAATTGATGGCAGTTGTTTTTAGAGACTCAGCAAAAGCACTTTTATTAAGGTTAAAAGCATGTAGGAAGAATTAAACAGGCAGTGTGATGTCAAAAGATCTGATGTGTCTATTGAATATAACTTCTGAGCCTTCATAGTCTGAAAGAACTTAAAGCTATACTGCCCATTGCTTTGTACATTGAGGAAGGGAAGGTTTGATAACACAAGCTGAAAACTGAGTCATAGTTAGTTTGCCTTAGGATATTGGACAGTGATTTATTATTATTGAGGAACTTCATGAGTTACTCTCATTCAAAAATGAAAATTTGGAGACAAACTCATTTATTTAGGAATATGATTCAGATAAGTTGTGACAGACAAATTTTGATGTTCTGTTTTCTACCATTACTTATTCTATTCTGGTATGTAGAGGTACCAGACCTACCTCATCTAAGTTCCCTTCTCTCACCAAGAAACCCTAAAGACCAGGCAGATGAAGGAACTTTAGGGTAAGCTATTTGTTCCTGAGGACTTTACCTTTACATATACCTACATCTCTCTCACAAGTTATTCCCTAAATGAAGTACAAGCTCCATTAGATGTTTTGAAAAAGTAATTCAATATGATATGGGAAAATAGAAATAGTTCTAATTTTAGAGTCAATCAGGAAGAAACAATAGTTGATGATTCCCTGATCAATTGACTTCATAACATGAACACTATTGTTAGTTTTGGGGGGAGATGCATGTATTTAAGACATAAAGAACACAGAGGCAGATTGGCTTTTTTCATTGTTTCCATCAAAGTCAAAGGGTGCAGAAGGAAAATATAATTTGATATTTGGAAAATGAACAGTTGGCTGAGAAGGTGGTGTGAGAATGGAATTTGGATTTTTTTTTATCGTAATGGGTTGACAGATTCCTGGTCAGAGATGTAGTACATTTAGCAAAATTGCAAGAATGTATTTGTCAAGTGTCTAATAAAAATTTTAAATTCAACAGGTTAGAGGAAGGAGAAAACTGTATTGATTCATTTATCTATTCATGTCTATCTATCTATCTATCTATCTATCTATCTATCTGACTGTCTATTCAAATTAAAAACCACAGAGAGTATCCAAATAAGGAAGAAAAAAATCATCCCTGAGACATCTATAAAGTTACAAGGGACAAAATTCAAGAAAGAATTCACTAGTAATAGTGCTTCAATTATTTATATACCAATACCAAGAGTTAATACAGAAAATAAGAATTAGAAATTTTAATCCTATGGGAGCTCATTTTACCTTATAGGGATGACTGAGAAGATGGTACTATAGATTTTAATAAGTATAAAATACTCCAAAGAAAGAAAATACATAAAAGTGGAAGAGGTAAAATAACCTTGTATTATGCAGAGGGAATTCCTTTGAGGAAATCCAAGAGTTAATTGGAAACCTAAGAAGGAGTATTTGGTTGAAGGTCAGAGAAAGAAAAATCAGTAGTGATTTTGCCTGACACCTAGATTCAGGATTTCAAAAAATCTTAAGATATTAGAACATTGGGCTGACTCTAAATAAGGTGAAAATTGAAAAGATAGAAAAGTAAAGCTTTGTTTCTAGGCATAATAATCAACAAGATATTTAAAATGCAGAATATATGGACAGACAGTTGTTCTAAGAAAGTCAGTTCTTTGAGTTCAAGCCCAGTATCTATAAATCAATCAATCAATCTGCATTTATTAAAAACCTAGTGCCAGGCACTCACTGAAGTAAGTGCTAGACAAGTCAACATTATAATATGACAACCAAATAAGTTAATAGAGTCTGGGCTACATTAGGAAGAATAGACTTTTCAAGAATAGGAATTTGTGAATCTCTCTCTCTCTCTCTCTCTCTCTCTCTCTCTCTCTCTCTCTCTCTCTCTCTCTCTCTCCCCATAATGTTTGTTCTCCATTTTAGAAGAAGACCACAACATCAGGGAGATTATGTCATGATAAGCACATTAATTATATTTGAGTAAGGGATTTGAGCCACTAGTTTCACTTTCCCCTCCAGAACTATCTGAGTTCAGTGACCAGTTATGAATTAGGATGACTAGAGACAGCCCTGGATGAGAGGCAAATTAGGGTTAAGTGACTTGCCCAAGGTCACACAGCTAGTAAGACTTAAGTGTCTGAGATCAAATTCGAACTCCTGTCTTCCTGACTCCAAGGACAGTGCTCTATCCACTATGCCAACTAGTTATATGAATATGTCTATATGTGTAATATTTAATAAATATGTGTGCAGATATATCTGACAGGGCAGCTAGGCAGCACAGTGGATAGAGCACTGGCCCTAGAGTCAGGAGGACCTGAGTTCAAATTTGGTCTTAGACATTTAATAATTGCCTAGATGTGTGACCTTGGGTAAATCACTTAACCCCCTTGCCTAAAATAAATAAAAAATACATGAAATTACATGAAAAAAGATATATCTGACTTAAGAAACAAGGTAGTATAATAGATATAAAACTAAGACACTAGACTGAAAGTCATGAATACTGTAATTCAAATTCAATAATAGATAATTACTAGTGTTATCCTAGGCAGATTATTTAACTTCTCTGTCTTAGTTTTCCCATCTATAGAATGAGAGGATTGGACTAAATGTTCTTTGATATCCCTTCCATTTCTAAATCTATGATTCTATGAACCTGTTTAGAAATTACAAGTTTAGGATCTTTACCCATATTTGTGATCTGAAGTGGGTGAATAGGTAAAATTCAGTGCTACCAGATCTAAATATTAGGATAATCCTTCTGATTGAATTTTTCTGACTTTCATGTTACATGGAATCAGTTTATGTAATTGTTATTTTCTCCCGTTTCCTGAACATTGGACAGAGTACAAGCTAATTAGTTAAGTGATTACTTAATACTATTAGGATGTCATCAATTCTTCCATTTAATAAGAAAGATTTTTGATTGACTAAGAGTGAGTCAGAGAATAGAGAAAGAACCAATGAACTGAATCCAATGAACTTTTTTTAAAGTTTTTGCAAGGCAATGGAGTTAAGTGGCTTGCCCAAGGCCACACAGGTAGGTAATTATTAGATGTTTGAGGTTGGATTTGAATTATGATACTCTTGACTCCAGGGCCAGTGCTCTATCCACTGTGCCACCTAGCTGCCCCTTCCAATGAACTTTTTAGGCAAATTGGGGCAAGGGAGTTAGACAAGTAAAGGTGCTATTCCCCTCTGGACCCATAAGGAAGAGACCCAATAATGTGAAGGAAATTTTTTGGAGTGGAAAGAATTCTAGTTAAGAGTGTAGTATAAAGGAAAGAGCAGTGTGAATGCAACCAGAATACTTAAGCCAAAAATCTCTAGCTCAGACACTAACTGTCTAACCCTGGTCAAATCACTTCTTCCTGAGACTACATTTCATTATCTGTAAAATGAGAATAATGGCATTTTCACTGCCTCAGACTCAGGATGGTGGTGGTTGCTGACAGGAAAGCAGTCTGAATTTCTTAAAGTTGGAAATAAATATGAGCTGCTAAATATAGTTAAAGGCCATGCTATTTTACTTAAAAACTATTTTTAAAAGATTAGGTTCCATCCTATCTAATATTAAATAGATTTATTTTATATACACACTTTCAAAAATGTTTTTCTGATATTATCACTTTTTATTTTTTGATCCTGAATTTGTATATTCCTCTCTTTCCCTTTGTACAAACTTAGAAAATGTACCTTTTCAATTTATGAGGAACCAAGGTATGGAAGGAAAGAATGGAAGGTGTCATAGGAGTATTAGACTCTTATATATGGCAGCTGCAGCAGAAATTAGAGGACAGGAAATAAGAATTTTGAAATGCTTTGAACATTTTTTGAACATATCTTTGAACATAGTAGCCAAGGTGGCTCTGGGCTAGAAAATTGTGGAAAACCTTGAACTGGCACTTATGAATTAATGGAATTTAAAAAGCCCTAAATAAAGATGACAGCGATGCCATTTTGGAAGAAGAAGAAAGTGAAAAATTACTCACAATGGAAGTCTCAAAACAGTTCATGAATTGACTTCAAATTCAAAAGCTCATCGACGAGCTTAAAAAAAGAATTTAAAAACCAAAGAAGAGGGGAAGAAGAAAAATGGATAAAAAGAAATGAGAATTATGCAGGAATATTATGAAAAATTGACCAGAGAATTCAACACCTTTGAAACAGAAACACAAAAGGAAAGTGAAGAAAATAAAACCCTAAAAATTAGAATTGATCAAATAGAAACCAATGAATCTATGAAATTACAAGATTCCATCAAACAAGGTAAAAAAGGTTGAAAAAATTGAAGAAAATCTAAAATACTTTTTAGCAAAAACAAAATGACCTGAAAAATAGATTCAGGAGAATTATCAGAGTACCGGAAAGCTTAGATCAAAAAAGGAACCTAGAAAATTTTATGCAAGAAATTATCAGGGGGCGGCTAGGTGGTGCAGTGGATAAAGCACTGGCCTTGGAGTCAGGAGTACCTGGGTTCAAATCCGGTCTCAGACACTTAATAATTACCTAGTTGTGTGGCCTTGGGCAAGCCACTTAACCCCATTTGCATTGCAAAAACCTAAAAAAAATGAAATTATCAGGAAAAACTGTGCAAATATGCTACAACAAAAAGACAACATAAACATTGAAAGAATACACAGAAACTCTCCAGAAAGAGACTGTAGCATAACAACTCCAAGAGCTTTTATATCCAACTTCCAGAACTTTCCAAAGAGAAAATACTACAAGCAGTAAAAAGGAAAAAATAAATTAAATCTAAAGGAAAGACAACCAGACTCACCCAGGACCTATCAGCCTCAACACTGAAGGACTGTAGGACATGGAATACCATATATATCTGAGGACAAAGGACCTGGTATTACAACCAAGAATTTACCACCCGGCACAATTCATCATATATAGTCAGGGGAAAAGATGGATGTTCAATGAAAAAGACTTCCAGATTTTCCTTACAAATACAGCAGAATTGAACAGAGAATTCAATCATCAAATACACAACACAAGATATGTATAAAAAGGAAAAGGAAAAGGAGAAGAAAAACAAAACAAAGCAAATGTTAGTGAAGATCATCAAATAATTCCATTTCAGAAAAAGAAATTGCAGAAACAATCAATAAACTTTCTAAGAAAAAAAAGTCTCCAGGTTCAGATGGATTTACAAGTGAATTCTCTCAAACATGTAAGGAACAACTAATTCCTCTTCTACATAAAATCCTTAAAAACCACGAGAAGAAGGATTTCTGCAAGATTCCTTTCATAATACCAACATGATGCTGATACCTAAACCAGGAAGAGTCAAAACAGACAAAGAAAATTATAGACTAATCTCCTTATGTATATTGATGCAAGAATCTTAAATAAAGTTTTAGCAAGGATACTACAGCAAGTTATTACTAGGATAATGTTCCATGATCAGGTCAGATTTAAACCAGGTTGGCAGGGATGGTTTAACATAAAAAAAAAAAACACTCAACATAATTGAATGTATCAATAGCAAAACCAGCAGAAATCATGACTATCTCAATAGATGTTGAAAAATTCTTTGATAAAATACAACATCCATTCCTATTAGAAACACTAGAAAGTTTATGAATAAATAGTTTTCTTTAAATTAATAAATAGCATTTATCTAAAACCATCAACAAATATTATATGTAATGGGGATAAACTCAGAGCATTTCCAATAAAATCAGGGGTGAAACAAGGATGCCCACTATCATCATTACTATCAATTTAGTATTAGAAATGCTTGCTTTAGAAATAAGAGAAGAAAAAGAAACTGAAAAAATCAGAATTGGCCATGAGGAAGACAAGTTTTCAATCTTTCTAATGATATGAGGGTATACTTATATAACCCAGGAAAATCATCTAAAAAATTCCTTGAAACAATTAACAAATTCAGCAAAGTGGTAGGATGTAAAATAAGCCCACATAAATCATCAGCTTTTCTATATATGAACAACAAAGTCCAAGAGTAAGAGAGAGAGAAAAAGAAATTCAATTTAAAGTAACTATAGTCAACATTAAATACTTGGGAATCAACATCCCAAGACAAACCCATAAACAGTATGAACACAATTATAAAGCACTTCTCACTCAAATAAAGTCAAATCAAAATAAATGGAAAATGTTATTTATGTCAGTTGCTCAGGGTTAGTTCAAGCTAATATAATCAAAATGACAATTCTACCCAAATTAAATTACTTATTCATTTCCATATCAATCAAACTACCAAATAACTACTTCTCAGAACTAGAAAAAAATGTAACAAAATTCAACTGGAGTGACAAAATGTCAAGAATAGCAAGGGAATTGATGAAAAAAAATGTAAAGGAAGGTGGCCTAGCTCCACCAGATCTAAAACTATATCATAAAGTGGCAGTCATCAAAACTGTCTGGTACTGGTTACGAAAGGGAGGTAATGGATTAGTGAATTAGCATAGGTTCAAAAGAAACAATAGCAAATGACTACAGTAATGTACTGGTCTAAGAACTCACTATCTGACAAAATTGTTAAGAAAAATGGAAAATAGTAAGGCAAAAACTAGGCATAAATCCACATCTCACACAAATATAAGTCAAAATGGGTCTAAGATTGAGACATAAAGGGTGACATCATAGATAAATTAATAGACCAAGAAAAACTATCAGACCTATGGAAATAGAACACATTTATAAACAGACAACAAATAGAATACATTATAAACTGCAAAATGAAATATTTTGACTATATTAAATTGCAAGAAAAACTATCAGACCTATGGAAATAGAACACATTTATAAACAGACAACAAATAGAATACATTATAAACTGCAAAATGAAAGATTTTTGACTATATTAAATTAAAAAGTTTTTGCACTAATATCAATACTTCAAATTGCTTCAATTTTATAAGATTACAAGTCATTCCCCAATTGATAAATTGTCAAAGGATATCAATAGTTTCCAAATGAAGAAATTAAAACTGTATACAATCATGAAAACATTCTTTAAATCATTATTGATTAGAGAAATGAAAATTAAAACTACTCTGAGGTATCATTTAATATCTGTCAGATTGGCTAAGATTTGAAAAAGAGAAAAATGATCAATTTGGAGAGGTTGTGGGAGGATTGGTACATTAATGCATTACTGTGAATGGATCCAACCATTCTGGAGTGCACTATGGAACTATGCCCAAAGAGCAATAAAATTGTTCATTCCCTTTGATCCAGCATTTCCAATTCTAGTTTTATATCCAGGAAAAAATCATAAAAAATGGGAAAAGTCCCACAAGTTTCAAAATATTTATAACATCTCCATTTGTAGTGGCAAAGAATTGGAAACTGAGGGCATGCCTATCAATTGGGGAATGGATAAACAAGTTATGGTACATAAATGCTATGGCAGTATTATTGTTCTATGAGAAGCCATAAATGATTGAACTCTAGAGAAGCACGTAATGACTTACAGGATCTGATGATGAGCTAAAGGAGCAAAATGAAGAGAAGATGTACACATTTAACATTTTGAGATAATTAACCTTGATGGAAGCAGCTCCTCTCAGCAGTTCAGAGAACTAGGACAACCATATTAGACCAGTTATGGACAATGCTATCCCTATCAAGTGGAAGAAAAATAAAACAAAATAAAAAAATATTTCTTCATTATCTGATGAATACTTTATAAAATATATCTCTTAGGTATCTCTTTCCCTTAATCCTAATTCCTCATACTGAAAATGACTAATCTGTAAACATGTTTATCAGAAATTTGTGTATACAATGTTAATGTACACAGTGTAATGTATACAATGTCAATGACTGTTGCTGAGGGAATGGGAAGTGGGAAAGAGGGATGGAAAGAAATAAAAACATACATATGCATATAATGAATATTGAAAAACTTTTATAGCATATATTTGAAAAAATAAAATATCAATAAAATATGATTCAAAGTAGAACAAATTGCAGTCATTGTGAATATCAATGAAGATATTGCACAATTATAAATTTGTCTTAGGAACCCCTGGAGTTGCACATGACTGTTTGCTCCTGCAACATAGGAGTATTAGCAAATTCTTCAGCTTTTGAGTGCTTCTGTTCCCTTCTTGTTATTTTTCTGACTTTTCTGCTTGCTTAAAATGAGACAATATGCTATAGTGGAGAGACCACTGAATCAAATCAGATAATTTAAATTCCATTTCTGTCTCTGTTACTTCAATTTTTTTGTGAATTTTGAGAAGGCACTTCTCTCTAAAACTCAATTTCTACATGTGTGAATATAACCCCATGCCTCAAAGACTATTTTCATAAGACTCTCCTTGGTGAAAATGAATTCTTCAGTGATCTCTATCTATTTAAGGGGAAGAATTTGAAGGATCTTGAGAGAAGAGAGATTCAGGTCTTCTGAGTTTTAGTTTGAATATAGAAGACATTGGTTCCAATCTCTTCAGATCCTTAAAGGGGCAAAAGATTTTTAGGAAAATACTAAGATGTTGAAGAATTGACTATCTCTATATCTCTATCATTCCCTATCTCCAACATGTTCTACCAAAGACTTTGGGGAATTTTCTCTTGGGTGAAATCTGTTGGTTGAGATAAATTATTTCATTTCCATTATACTCTGTGTATTGTCTGCTATGTAGTCTCATATATCTACTTTCTCTGATTTCTATTTGCTATGTTTAGATAAATGGGTTTATTCATTATGTGATATGAATAATCATTGTGTAACTGGTATCTGGTAGGAATAGAATGAAGCCTTGTATATATACATATACATATACATATACATATACATATACATATACATATACATATACACATACATATACACATACATATACATATACATATACATATACATATACACATACACATACATATACATATACATACATATACATATACATATATATATATATGTATATATATATATCTTGGGCCACTCCATCAAATTTTCTCTTGACCAATAACATTTAAGAGAGAGATGCATATAATTTTACCCTGACACCATCTCTTTTTGAGGAGAGCAAAGTGATCATTTTCTCACATTAATCTTCTGCTTCCCATTCAAGCAGGAATCATTCTTCCCTTAAGAATGGTGGACTTGAAAACAGATAGGTGAGGAAACTGAAGAGATATATTTTCTTGCTTTAATGTGAGCCACACAGATTCAGGTGAACCCATGTAATCTCTCACATAGTAAAACAACCCCAAAATACATTTACCCTAACTTAAAATTAATGGATTAGAGTAAGTACATTATCTCTAAGGTTCCTATGAGCTCCAAACTCTTGACTTTGTATAAAACTTTTGAAATGAATCAGTCTAACATAGATGCATATTGGTGGGAAAGTCCCAAGTCACTTTATGTTCATGGTCACTACCTTTAGCAATACCCTCTCCCATCTCTTATAATTGGTTGTTTCTCATCAGATGCCCTAGAAAATAATACATCAAAATTTGTGTTGCTCAAATTTTATTTAAAGCTGAGGTGCTTAATCTTGTATGTGTGTGTGTGTTTGTGTGTGTGTTTGTGTATGAGTGTGTCATGGAGTTCTCTAGCTGTCTGTTGAAGCCCATGGACCTCATCTCAGAATAATGATTTTAAATACAAAAACATTCAGAAGATTATATAGTAAACCAGTTAGAGCGAAATATAATGAGCAAAATGCTGAAAAATACAAGTTTACTTACCTAGGTAGAAACACTTATTTAAAGAAAAGGTAAATAGAATCTAAATGTTAACTTTTTTGGAGGGGGAAGGTCTTAATATTTATTTTATGGTAATTGATTTCATTTTAAAGTAACTCGTGTGTGTGTGTGTGTGTGTGTGTGTGTAAAAAGTAAAAAGAAACTAATATGAATGGACAAGGATTGAAAAGTGTTTTTTTGTTTGTTTTGCTTTGTTTTTTCAAATTGACCCAAGAATGACTTATTTTCTGACTTTAATGACAAAGAGTGACTGGAGGAGTTTGTATGTGAAACCTATGGTATTGAATGATTTGTTTTTCTCCACTTAGAGGATTTTCTCAAAATTGTGTGAAAATTTCCCTTAGTGCTACAATAGTACTATATACCAGATGTGTAAATACATTGGATTTGGACTGGAATCTGTTTCCCCACTTTCCAGTACAGATGCCACCTCAGAATAACCTATAATTAAACAATCTCTTTAAATGAATTTCTATACTTTCAGTAGATCAGTAAATATCAAACAGAAGAACTAGTTGTTCCCACTCAGTTGAAAGTATTTATCCAACAGTTTTTATTTTTCCTTCATTTGGCTAATGTCTATGGGGAATTCTAAAGAAAAAAAAACAATGATTTTTGAGGGCTGTGATTTAGTCATTGTTGGAACTCCACCAATGGGAGATGGTAATACTTTTCTGATTTCATAAGCTAATGGGACCTGAAAAATTCCCTCATCCTATGGTCAAGGTAGTGATGAGTCTTTCTGAATCTAGCTATAGCTTTCTCCTCAAGTAATTCACATGGCAATCATTGGGTCCACATATGAAGACCTAATTGAATACATTTTTAAAAAGTTTGAATTCCAATGGGATGGACTTTGAGAAGACTTTGAATAGACTTTGAGAAGACATACAACAATGAAGTATCAAAGAAATATTTGAATAGAGGATAACCAAATAATAATTATTTATTGTGTTTACTACAATAACCCACATTGTATTCTTTACAAAGTATTTTCTTCACAATAGCCTTATGAAATAAGTTATGCAAAAATTATTTTCCTCATTTTATAAGTGAGGAAATTGAAACTCAAAGAGGACCAGTAATTTGCCCTTGGGCACCACAATTAGTGTCGGAGTCAAGACTCAAACAAATCTTTTGATTACTAGTTCAATACTCACTCTTCTTCTCTTTCTCCACCCTCCCCCTCACTGCTGCCAGTCAATTTTGACCCAGAGGGAACTAAAAAGGAAGCAAAGGGGAGAGAAGCTAAGTGCACCTGTTTGGCTCTACCATCTGCTGATTCTGATCGTGGTCAAGTCAATTTTACTTCTTAGGGCCTCTGACCTTTTAGCCCTAAAATGAAGGTACTAAATTTAGTTTTTTTTTCTAATGTCATTTGCGAATAAAAATCCAATGATCTATGACTTCATTAGAGGGTTTCCTCTTATACTAAACAGGTAGGGATAAGGAAAAATCTAGGATAAAGATACAGTGGTAGGAATGACCTTGAGAATATAGAGTGCTTATTGCACTCACATACTTCCCTATTATGGGGATCTGAGAATTTAAAAATCATCTATCTACACAAACTCCATTTTACTAAAGAAGGAATTAGGGTCCCAAAGTCATAAAGCTAATGTGGCAGAACCAGGCCATGAACCTGGGTTTTCTGTATGCATGCCCAGCATTCCTTCCATTTTTGTCATACTGATATTGCCAAGTGGTTCATGAGGGTTGCTGGTTGGGTGGTATTTGTAGAAATTTGAGAAAGACAGTCAAGGAAATTATAAGAAGATCAGGTTAGATAATCACCACCATTATTTTTTTGTCTTGACTGGGGATATATCTACAAATATAGATATAGATATATTAAAAATATACTTAAATAATTTATGTACACTAATACTTCCTTTGGTTTTTGTTCTCCATGGTAGAAATTATCACCCAGATTGCCTCTTTATTATATGCTTTCTTCTGCTACACACTCTTTTAGAGGCATTACCAGATTATTCCATCAAGGCTGCTTTGAATCAGAACCAAAAAATTCTTTTATGTGAAAGACTATTTAAAGATGTGATATTCAGGGCAAGCAGTTCATACTAACTCATTTTCTCACTGTCATTTTTCCACATCCTTAGCAGGAAGAGCTCTGATAGCTCAGGGACCCCAGAGGGAGCAAATAAATGTAGGGAAGCAATTTGGCCACTGGGTGACACTGTTGCTCCATTGACCATTATTTCTCCCATCAATCTCTGAGCCTGGAATTGGTAAAGAAACAGAGGGATTGGGATTTTAAGGTATTCCATACAAGAAGATTCTGGAGGTGATTTAATTCCTCTTTTGAGGGAGTCTTTCCAATCAAGTACTAGCTTCCTGTCCGTTGTCTTGGGGCTTCAGGAGATGAGTCCATATGTGTTTTTGCTTATATCCCCCAGATCAAGGGGCCACAGAGAAATAGTAACTTCATATGTCACACAGGGCTGCACTTATGCCCTCACTTAGAAGATTAGAAGTAAATTGAAGCACATGTCACTTCAAAGGGGGGTGCAGAAGGACATCTGCATGATTTGAAGCATTAATGAGAAAGTTCTGCTGGTCCCTGATTTGAACTGTATGGGAAAGCTGAGATGTGTAAGCTTGTAAGTTGAAAGTATTTGCCATGGAATTGTTGTTGTTGTTACTATTATTTGAATTTGGCTCTTCCCCCTCCTCCCAACTTAATTTGTTTCTACTTTGATTTTTGTGACATATTGTTAGTAAATGAAACTTTATTATCCTAATGGGAAGAATTTACAATCACACACACATAGAGGCACACAGAGAGACACAGAAACACAGTGAGACACACACACACACAGACACAGACACAGACACAGACACAGACACACACACACACACACACACACACAAACACACACACACACAGACACAAACATACAGAGGCAATTTAGCTCCAAGTACCCAAGGCTGGTTTTCAGTGGAGGAAATAAGCTCAGCTCTCATGCCTGGGGCTAGTCTTATCAGCCGTGACCATCTGTGCAGCTACAAACTAACTACCTAAGGCCAACCATGATTCTGTGGGCACTGGGCTTGGGACTCACCCACCAACATCCATCCATCTTAGACTGATCTTTTGTTTCAAAGGCTCTTCCCTCCAACTCCCCCCCACGGTTTCAGACCTCCCCTCCCCCTCCTCCCTCCTCCTCACATCCTCATATCAATCATTCCTGGCCTAATGGTGAGTGAGGTCCAATCATTCTCGTTTTTCATGGCCTGTCGGGAGGTCTGAAAGAAATAGAAGGCAGTGGAGGCAGATGCCCTCATGAAAAATGTAACAAGGAAGAATAAGAGGTTTCTCCTCTCCCTGAGATTCCCCCCTCTGGCTTCTCTCCCCACAGGCAGTGTGATGCCCTAGACACTGAGTCCTACTGGAAAGGGTCCTTTTGATTTTGAAGAAAATTCAGCTTCTGGTGGGCTAATGTGTGATGCTTGATGCACTTGGCTGTTGTTCTGAGAGGGGGGCTAAAAATGAAGTTCAGGCTAAATTGATGAAGTATCAGTTAATCTGAAGCTGACAGCAGAGGGGTCGCAGCTGCAATGAGCTGCTGCAGTCTCAGCTGCAGGGCTCAAGAGAAGTCAAAAACAAAAACCCAACAATAACAGTAAAAGTAAGCCATGTATTTTCTGCAACCCAGGCCAATTCCACTTGAGTATTAGCGATTTCTTTGAGCCCCCCCCCCAAATAGCTAGGGAAATAAGTAACATGGGAAGAATATATTTCATATTCTTGCTTTGCACTGTGGCTGATCAGCTTTCAGGGACCCCAAACACACATCACTCTTCCTCACTCCTTGGGAAGGAGGCAAGATTTGTTGTTCTTAATTGGAACAGGCAGTTGTACCTCCCAATGCAAATTTCCCTTTCTTTAATTGGCACTCTGAGTCATGTCTGCTCATTGCTACATTTCCTGTGACAGGAAGGGCACAAGAGGTAAACGGTATGTCTGCAGATGCCAGTTCATGTGCTGCTCAGGTGAAACTTTCTGGGGGTAGGACACTCCGGAGAAAAGGTTCAGCATAGATATGTGAGAATTTATGTGTTTATGCTTCTCTAGCCTTGTTCAGATGGACCTTGGGATTGCAGAATTTAGAACAGGAAGAAACAGGGAGAAAAATGGAGAGAAAATAATAAAAAGACAGCAACTAGACTTCTGGGTACTCTCCCAGAGGAGGAAATTCCCTCTACCAATGCACACTGGCATCTTCTCAACTACTTTAGTCTTAAAGTACAGAGAGTATCAAAAACTTAAGTGATTGCCCGTGGTCATACAGTCATGATGTCTCAAGAAGGGCTTGAACTTGAAGTCAGGTCTTCCTCAATTTAAAGTTAACATGCTATCACTATACAACCTTGCCTCTCAAAATAATAGTAATAATCAGAGTAACAACAACAGCAGAAGTTGCAGCAATAACAGTGGCAACAACAACAGTTGGCTGTTATATCTAAGTATAGCTCTTTAAAAATTTGAAGAGCATTTTAGAGCATCATTTCCTTTGATCCTAAATGCAAGCTTGTGAAACAGGGGCTAATGCTTCATGCAGATTTAAGTGGTTCAGTGAATAAATAACAGAGTTGGAGTTAAGAAGAGCTGAATGTGAATCCTGACTTCATCACTTCCTGGATACCTGATCTTGGGCATGTTTCTTAATCTTTGCCTACCTTGATTTTCTCATTTGTAAAGTGGGGAGAATAATAACGATATAGGATTATTGTGAGAAGCAAATGAGATACTGTATGACAAGTTATGCAAACTTTAAAGCATTGCGTAAATGCCAGCTATCATTATTTCCGATGGAAAAAACTGAAATTAAGAGGTTAAAAGATATGCCCAGGGTCACCTAAATAATAGATGGAAGAATACTATGTTTGAAGTCAGAAGATATGAGTCTGAATCCAGGATCTTGTCTAAGTAATCACTCAATCTGTTTTTTCCCTTAAAAATAAGAGTATTGAAGTAAATAATTTCACAAGGACCTTCTTTTGTCAGTCTTCTGGTACTAAAATATTTTCTAATTTTAAAGTACTATAAATATGTAGATAAAGTGTTACAGGAATGTGATATGACCAAGGTCAACCCCTAATTTTTATAGATGAGAAAAATGAATTCCCGAAAAGAGAAGTAGCCTATCGCATATACTGGAGATGGCAGAAGAAAATAGAAATTTTTTTTTGATTCACGACTCATGATTTCAGAATCTGTAACCCCTCAGCCTAATGGTGGATGTAACCCAAATAATTTGGGACTATATTTTTTCCATCCCAGATCTCCATAAGCACTGAAGTAATTCTGTGTGTTTAGAATTCCACCTTCCTTTTTGTGCTCATATCATCCTCTTTTTTTATGTGCTTATGCTGCATTTCTTTGTATCTCCATCCCATAGTACTGTTTTTGACAAATAGTAGGAATTTAATAATTGCTTCTTCACTTGAATAGAAGAGACTGTAATTGTATATGGAGAAATTAAGTTCTGGGAAAAGTGGAAAAATCTAACAATTTTAGGGCAAACAACTCATGGGATTGTTATACATTTTTCCCTACTTGGGATACAATACAATATAATAAATCAGTAGAGTATAATTCATAGAGCTCATTTGGAAATCAATGACCTGGGTTTTTGCCCCATCTTTGTCATTTGCTAGTGCTATGGTATTAGCCATATCTGAAGCTTTTTATCCTTTGTAAAATGGTACAAAAGGATGTATTAAATGCTGTAATATTAATATTTATTTAGTATTTTAAATATGTATACATATATATATATATATATATATATGTATGTAATGTTGTTTCATTTGATCCTCATAACAACCTGGGAGACTAGCCCTTTGTCCTCATCTTGCAGAATAGGTGGGCAGTAAATGACTTGTCCAGGTTTATACAACTAGTAAGAATCTGGGGCAAGATCTGATCTCAGGTCTTTATGACCTGAGAAATCTAAGAACTCTGAATTCTGTTTACTGCATCACTCACTGTCCTAAGCTCTAGAGAAACAAAAAGATGAGTGAAAACAGTCAGTTCCTGGTCCTCAAGAAGCTTATATTCTAATGAGGGAGACAATATCAGAGAATAGTAGCCAGCAATGGGTATTTTGATTTGGAAGAATAGTGGGTGGAGCTTTAGGGGAATATATTGGAATACTCTGATCAGTAGCAGTAGCAGATAGTGATTTGATTATGGTTCCAGATGTTGTAAAAAGGGAGAAAGAGAGTTGGGGGCAGAAGCTACTCATGGTTGCAAGTCAGTCAAAGAGAAGATGATAGGACAGTAAGGTGAAACATGACCTGATATAGTAAAGGTAGACAGTAGTCAGAATATTGGGCATCTAGGCCTGGAAAGATTTGGGAGGAGTAAAGAGAATCAAGATTAGATCAGCTGACAATGCAGTGAGGGCACTAGAGGATGCAACTACTGCAATGAGGATGAAATAGAGATAAACTTGCTTCTCTTCTAGGGCTGTTGTGACAGAGATTTGTAGTAAGAGCAATAAAATAACTTTTATTTTTCTTTGGAAAGACTAGTTTCTTTTTTTGATTTTTATTTTCTTAAATTTAATATTTATCTCTGAATTTTCCTTCTCCCCTTCTTAACCACCTCATTGCAAAGGCAAGGAATGCAATATCTATTATACAAATGAAGTCTTGTAAAACATTTCTAATTAGTTATATTGTGAAAGAAAAAACAGCAAGAAAAAAATGAAATAAAATATATTTAAATCTGCACTCAGACTTCAACAATTATCTCTCTGGATATGGATTGAATTTTTTGTCATGTTTCCTTTGTAATTGTTGCAAATCATTGTATTGCCCAGAGCAACTAAGTCTCTTACAGTTGATTGCTATTAAAATATTGCTGTTTTTATATAAATTGTTCTCTTGATTCTATTCACTTAATTTTATATCAGCTAATATAAATCTTACTAGGTTTTTTGGAAACTATCCCCTTTATCATTTCTTACAGTATAATAGTATTCTTTCACAATAGTGTATCATAACTTGTTGAGTCATTCTCCAATTGAGGGGCATCACCTAAGATTGGAAATGATCATTTCAATAAAGTTCTAGAAAATTTCCAACTAAAGCAAATTCATCAATGCTAATGATTTTTGATGATGAAAAGTTTATGTTATATAGTCTTTCCAGGATTTCCTTACTTTGGGTTGTCTCTAAGTAAGACACTTTTGGAAAGAACCATTGGACTGGGCTTGAGGAAAGTCACTTTATTTCTGTAGGTTTAGTTTAGTTACACTAAATTGTTTTTTAATTAGGAAGTTACACTAAATTATTGCTTAAAGTTACTTCAAGCACGAGTTTTGAGTTTTCAATAAACCCTGGCTGTGTCACTGAGTAGACAGACATTTGACTTTGGACAAATCATTTAAATCAAGTTTCAGCTTCCTTCTCTTAATAGAAGTATGACCTGGTGCATATAGTGATGGATTTGGCAATTGAGAGACCAGTATTTGAATATTCTCATAGTTGTTTCTTTGTGCCACTGTTTCCAGAACTGTAAAGTGGAGCTGAAAAGCCTAACATCTACCATCTTACTGTGTTGTGGAGATGAAATGAGATAATATAAGGGAAGCATTCTACAAAACTTAAAAGGCTATGTGGATTCTAGCTATTCATAATCTTAAATAAGTAAAATATTATCCTTTTTTAAAAACTTGCTATGAGGATCAGATGAGCTTGTACATCTCCAACAGTTTGTTAAGATGAAACATGCTATTTAAATAAGTTATCAAAGGCAAAAACTCACCCCCCCCTTAATTTTATCTATGACTTATCAAAGCTATTGTTTCAAGTTGTCATAAATGGACAGCCCATACATACATAGTCTTCATTCAGGAAGTAGCCATTTTACAGGTATCTATAAAGGATTTTCATCCTTAATTCCGTAGAGTTTTAAACCCAGAAAGGATCATAGAGCACATGAATCTTTGATTAAAAGGGAACTGAGTTGCCTGAGCTCTCACATAGACAGTGGCATAGCTTCCTGAGTTTACCATCTGATCCTCTTTCTAATCAATTATTTAATTAACAAGTACAGTCAATCCTCAGTTTTCCTGCATGGTAACATTCCTAGAAAATGGCTTAAAAGTCAAAAACTTAAATGTTGGTACATTGAAACCTTGGGAAAATAGGGGGGCTAGATTTCCCCACCAAAAACTTACTGAAAATATACTTTCCTGCAAATGATTATTCATAACAAAATATTAATTCTGATAATAAATACTTTTCCCTAACTCAATAATCACGAAGTGACCCATAAAATGCAGTATAGAAAGTAAAAGTGATAATATGCAAGGCATTTTTTATCACTAGAAATTCTCTAGAACTTTGTGACCTTTTGTGATATCTCAATTAAAAAGATATTATTTCACCTAATATTGACTTTTTCATTACACATAAAATCTGAAGTACTATAAATATTGTATATCAATTGAAAATTTTAAAACTAAGACACTTTTTAACCTCCATCTTATTTTCCAATGTGTCAGAAGGCATTATGACGGGCACTCTGTGTACTCTTTTACAGTAAACCTCTCTACCTTGGCCACCCTCTGAAAACCAAGCAAGAAGTTATAGGGACTTTAATCACTCAACCCAGAAGGCCAGGACCTCAGCATGGTCAGTTCCATGGTCACCTATCTCTAGCCCCTTTCTAGTGCTTCCAGTAGTCCTGAGATCAGAGCTTCGCTTTCCAAAAACTTCTTAGGGAGATTGTACTCTCCACCTAGCTCTAATCTGAGCTAGAAGGAATCAAAGGAGGTAGTCAAGTGTTGCCATTACCAACTTACCCATTTGTTCAGAAGATTCAAATTGCTTCATACTTAAGTAGAAGTGCCTCTACTGCATACATAACCAGTGCTGTTTGCCATACAAGAGTAAAATGAGATTACTAATAAAACTGCATGTATTTACTTGAAATCATGAAAGTTATGCTGGGGAATGTTGAACATAGTTTGTATTTATGTAATACCTCATTTTTGATAGGATTGGTGCTGGGGATACAAACATAAAAATGCAATATTCTTTTTTCTTGATGACTTGCAATTCAGTTAGGGAAAGAGAAGGGTATATTTGAGGCTACATGCAAAAAATACTAACTGGTGTGTGTGTGTGTGTGTGTGTGTGTGTGTGTGTGTGTGTTTATGTGGTGTTTATGTGAGAAACAGCAGAAGCTGAAGGTGGAGATTGGGAAAGGTGATCAGGTAGATTTTTAAACTGAATATGGAAGAAAGCTAGGTATACTAAAAGGTGATGGTGAGGAAGTGATGAATGGAGACAGAAGACTGAGTTTGATATATGAAAACCAGAAACAAGGTCAATTTTTCCTTACCACAATCTGGAACAGTGAGAAGTGTTGAAGCTAGAATGTGAAGGGTTTTAAATAACAGTACTATCTAACTGGCCAAAAAGCAAATTTAGGAAAATTCCCCAGGTTCAGAGCAATATATAACCCAGGAATGTGTTAATCCAATTCCTCATCTCATCATTAAGTCTATTAGGAGAGTGAGACTAAGACAGGGAGATGACGACTTGCTCTATAACAGACAAATTCTCATCAGCCATCAGCTCTGAGAAAACTTCACTGCTTATTACTGAAAAGATGTGCTGCTTAGATTCTAGTAACTTAATTTATTAAAGTTTATAAGTTTAGACAATGCCTATGGTCTTGATGAAGAAATTTGGAGTAGTATCTTCAGAGTATAACAAATCTCCTGCTTCTTTCCTCTGACTAGAGGCAGCTCTAGCTCTTAGCTACCAGAAATTGCCACATGGTTCGATAAAATAGGTCTTGGAAATTTCAGAGAATTTTCCTGAACGTGAAATTATCCTGCCCTGAACAAGGGAAGGGTCATGTCATGAGAACTGAAATTCATTTCTTTCCATTGTCCCCTAAAAAACTTTTTTCTTGGCTGCCAATTTTTGTACTTACAATGGAGGCTGGGAACACAAATTTACTTTCTTTAGGGTACAATCACTTTTGAACACTAAAGATCCCATCCTTAACTTTTAATATGAGTGACTTGTACAGGATCCCATAGCTAATGTCTTAAGCCAGATTTAAACTCAAGGAGGTGAGTCTTCCTGACTCTAGGCTCAGCATTCTATCAACCTAACTTCTTAACAATGAAACTTACATCAGGCTAATCTTTCAAGTAACTTAGAATTTTTAAAACTGAAAATGACCTTAGAAATGAGTGAATAAATCCATTTATTAATCATTGTCTATATATGTTAGACATTATGATGAACACTGGAGGTACAAATATAAAAGTCATAGTAGTAACTGCTTTGAGTTTGTTTAAATTCTAATAAAGGGAGACACATATACATTCACATATACATATAGATACACATACAAACATATACATATGTATATATATATATATATATATATAGGTGCACATATATATATGTTCATGTAGATATACATTCTGTATATTTTATACATCTCTCTGTAGCTGTATACCCTCCTATACACACATACAAGATCTAACTCTAATGCTAAATATATATGATATATAGATAAAGGTATTTTTATTAAGGAAGTTATAGGGCTGAAGAATAGAACCATAGTGTAGTTCATTGATGCACCTTCTCCAGAAGTGATATTGATTTAATTACAATTTTCTGAGCAACAGATGAAAAGAGGATGTCAGGTAGGCATGGGTTCCTCAAAGCGGTGTGAGAGGGGAATTGGTAAGAATGAAGTCTCTTTGGAATTGTAGAAACTGAGCTTTGGAAACAGAGGAAATTGTTTTAAACACATCATATCAGAGTCAGAATTTGAGCCTGGCTCTCCTTACTAGCCCTAACAACATTCTTCTCATTTTTGGTGAACAGCTTTCACAAAAACGAGAACTCTATCTTAGTGAAAGTATGAGAGGAGAAGAATGTTGACTTGGGGGTCACAAGATCTTAGTTTGTTCCTGAATTCTGCACCATACCAACTCTGTGACCTTGGAAAAATTACTTGAGTCCTAATTTTCTCATTTGTAAATTGAGGGAATTGAAGTAGGTGACATCCAAGGTTCTTTCCAGTTCTAGTTTTAGGAATAACAAAACTTTTACCCAAGAAGTTCTGTTAAATGAGACTGATTTATCTAAGTGCATTTACCCCTCAAAGTAATTCATTTTAATAGATATTTCTACTCACCCTAATTACTTTCACCCAGGAAAGGTTGTTGTTTTTTTTTTTTAATAGAAAAAGGATTTCCTAATAAGAGGGTTTTTATCTAAACTTACTTGATTTTATTAGGTATTTGAAAAATGACTTTCTTGGGTATACAACCTGTAGCCACCTCCAAGTAATTTCTGGACCACAAAGATCAGTGAGATGACACTTTATAACAACTTTAAAAAATATAGAAAGAAACATATCCTCTTTAGGTTAAGATAATTGGTCTGATGATGTTTTTAGCAGAGCAGTTAGCCTAAACAGCTTAGGGCCCTAAGTGATTAACAAAGTCTAATGGGGCAGGTCTTTTTGAAGTGTGGACCTTCTTTGTGAAGGGGATGACTGGACTCTATTTATGAACTTGAATGTGTCATCATAATTGGTCTCTGTATGGAGCCTGAAATTTAAAGAGTAAGAAATAAGTTGTCTGAGGGAGAAAAAGAAACATTAGTAATAAGTACTCACAATTCAAGTTAGGCTGAACTTTATAGAACATTTGCATGTTTCAGAAAAAAAAATATAAGCTTAAAGGAGTAGATGGCCAGATGTGTTAAGTTGGACTGATAAAAAAGATTTTTGTTATTGTTGCCAGAAACATGGCAGAAACCTTTTCATTACGATAATTATAGACACAGTCCTTCATCAACAGACAAGGAGTTCTTGTCTTTAAGACAGTGATTTTCTTTAAAGGAAGATAAATGGCTTAAAAATATAGTTTGCATGTGAATCAGCTGTGAAAATACATTAGCCTGTATTAGTGAGTTGTAGCTGAACATACCTGTTTCAGGGAAAAAATTGACAACATATGTTTAAGAGTGATAAGAGTTGTGTCTATTTTCTGGTGCTATATGTACATAAATTAAAGAAGAGTCAGGGTATTGACATGTAAATTAGCACCAAAGCAAACAGAGGTACTTGGCGGGCCCATTTACATGTCAATACCCAGCATGCCTTTCCAGACCAGAGTCATTTGATTGCTTTGCTCTTGTCTGAGCCAAGGGAACAAATAAAAACAAATAGGCATACTTGTAGATGTAGTAAATTCCTTGTTACATTTTTTTTAAACTCAGAATTGTGAAAAATTTCCTCCAGTTTTAAGTTATTTTTGTGTGTTTAAAGAATATGGAAGGAATGAATGTAGCTGTTTACATATTTGGCCTGGAATGCAAATTAATTAACCAAATAGTTTATGATTCATCTACTAGATAGCCCTAAAATACTACTTCTATATATCTAAGGAAAATAGCTAAGCCATTTTGAATGGGCTGATTTGTTAAACTCCCAAACTTCCAGTGTCTTGGGTAAATCAATTTCTGCTCTTATAGGTTCCAGCTATCCTTCAAGGTCTAACTCCAATGCAAACTCCCTGTGGAGTTTTCTTTGATCTAGGGTCAGACAGGAGTGATCTTTCCCTTATTAGAACTCAGGATATTTTTGTACTTGTCTTTATACCACTAAATACTTAGCATATTTAAACCTGATTCATAGTCCCAGTTAGACACTAAGTTCCTTGAGGGCAAGTATCATTATCTTCTTTATTCTCTTTCCATCACTTTCATATCTGGAACATATTACATATCAAAAATGATTATGAAATGATTGTGGAAGGAAGGAGGTAAGAAAGGAAGGAAGGAAGGAAGGAAGGAAGGAGGAAACCAATCTAGAGAAATTAGCATTCAGAATAGATTCCATTGGGTGGACTTTGCGCTAGAGGTTTATTCTCACTACTCTTATTATTTCTAGAACGAATAATTTATCTTTCAGCTGTGATGACTTTCAATACTAACTCTAATTTGGTAGAAAGTGACAGGACTGAGTTTCCTCTTTATTGGACAAGTATTCATCGACAAAATAAGAGATTCATTAGATGCATTTATGACGTCAATTATATTGATTTGCTCCATAGATGGAGCATCTTGTCAGCATTTATAAGACAGCATCAATGTTTGAATCATGAAGACTTCTATGGGGATTGCTACAATTAAAAATGAAATATTGCAACATTCCCTGGTTACATTTGGAAGCCTCTTAGTTTCAAAATGCATAAGAGGCTAACCTAAGTTTAAGAGCTTCATTAAAATAGAAAGCAAATTGTGAAAAGAGCAGGAATCCATTCAACACCATTTCCCTTTTATAGGTGAATGCTGCTGAGCCTCTCTGTGGCTATACTTTGAATTATGCAGGAGCTATCATCATGAAAAAATGCATGTAAATTGAAACCTTATTTAAATGCAATAAAGGAGATTATTATTTTGAAATACAATGCAGTTATTCCTTTTGCAGCTAAAAGTATCATTTTATAATAGAAAAAATGTTCCCTTTAATTTTTGTTTTATAAGTTCATAATTTCAAATGAATCATTATCTTTAAAGAGGTGTACCTGTATTAAAACATGATAAGGGTTAGTATCACTGAACTTTAGAGTCATAGATCTCACAAAGATCTTTTAGTTTAGATTGCTCAAAACTCTTTCAATAGATAAGGAAACTGAAATGATTGATATAAAGTGATCTTCGTATAGTATTTTTAATTTTTTAGTTTATTATTTCATTTTTTCCAAGTTATCTAAAAAACAATTTTTAACATTCATTTACATTTTCTTTGAATTCCAAATTTTCTCCTTCCTTTCCTCTCCTTCCTCTTCATTGAGAAAGAAAGCAATTTGATAGAGATTGTATATATTCTGCCTACAGTTTTACAGAACTAAGTTGGATCTACTGGCTTAGTCTCTAAACTTGACCTTCCACCTTGCCCTTCCCCATATTTGTAGTCTGTCCAAGACATGGAATGTATTCTGAATTTATCTCTGTCTCCATGGATTCCTAATTTCCCTTCAAGAGTAAACTCAAAAGCCCCCCCCTACTATGTAAGATTTCTCCCATTCCCCATTTTAGCCCTTTCCCTCCCAAACCTATTACTCTATAGAGTATTTTGTATGTTTTTTTTAAATTTACATATCTGTTATTCTTTGTTCTTCCTTCTCCATGATCCCAAGTAAGCTCCTTGATATCAGGGATTGACCAATCCCTGGCACATGGTAAGCCCTAAAATCACATTGCCTTGCCTTCATAATAACAGTACATAGGACAGCACTTGCAGGCTACATAGCTGGTATTGGAGAAGTGCTTTTTTTTTTTTTTTAACAAATGAATTACTGACAGAGTCAAGGCTAGAACCTAATGTCTTGATTTCCAGTTCAGGAATTTTTTACTCCCCCTGAGATTTTCTATTGAAAAACAATATTCATGCTGGAGCTAAAAAATACTGTGAACATTTATAGCATGCTTGTCAACACATGGCTCTGCTAATGATCTCTACTCTAACCCTCAGAGACTTTTGTAAATGTATATGGAAATGCAATCAGTATCATTCCATAGGTTCTGTTCAGTGATTTCCACTAGTTATTTTAATCTGCTGATGGTTTTCACTAGAAACTTCTGACATCCATAGGCTTGACTAAATTCACTCAATTCTCTGCATTCCATTACCCACATATAGTTTTGTTATTGTTGGATTCTTTCATTTGAATCTGATCCTTTGAACTCCATTTGGGATTTTCTTGTGAAAGACATGGGAGTGGTTTGCTATTCCCTTCTCTAACTCATTTTATATATGAGAATTTGAGGCAATCAAAGTTAAATGACTTGCTCAGGGTCACACAACTAGTAAATATTTGAGGCTGGATTTGAACTCAGTTTCTCCTGACTCAAGGACTAATGCTCTATCCACTGAAACACCTATGTGCCCTGCCAGATGATTCCCAATTCTGTTTGTTGAATCAATGCCCATTCAGTGATTAAGGCTAGGTAAGAAAGAAATGAGGCAGAGGTGGACCTCTTTAACCTAGTCCAGGAAAAATTCCCTGATATTCTCACTAAATGATTGAAGGATGGTATCTGTTCATGGAGTGACACATAAGTGATCCAGAACAGTCTCAGGTAATTTAGAATCTAGACCAATGTGTTAAATTCTACAAAGTGAATTTCTGCTTAGGGATGGGTTGAAATTCATGACCTTTCCATATCTGAGATTCTATGATTTTGATTCAGGTGATTAAAAGTCAGTTTAATGAATACATTCAAAACTATCTTTGCTCCAAAGGTTACCTATTGACTTTCTTGAGGTTTCAATGACCATTTCTCAGTCATCATCCAAGACACCTCACAGGCATTTAACCATTCAAATTACCTACTCTTTCTTGACATTTTCTTCCTATTTTGGCTTGTTTGTCACTTGCCTCCCCTAGTTCTTCTATATATTTAATCTCATCTTGTCTCCTTCCCAATGTGAATGGGGGATTGATCAAGAGAATGTGTACTTAATTTCATTCCTTATTTTTCCCCATCTACTTGGTGAAATTTTAGGATTCCTCCCCATTTTTTTTGAAGAGGTGCTTCCAATACTTTTCTGATACTTCGTCAAGTCCTTTATTGAGATGACAGAAGAAACTCCTTTGATTGGTTCTTAATGACTGAGAGTTCCTTGTTGAGTGGTGACTGAGAGTTATGAGGGATGAATTGCCCTTCTATTCTCTGTAGGAATGAGTTATAAAATGACTTCATACCTTTTTTCTTTCCCTCTGGGAAAGTATAGCAAAATGGATTGAAAGAAGGTTGCCATCCTCCTTCCCCATCCCTCCTCTGTCCCATGGAACACATGCATCTCTTCATTATTGGCTAATTTCTATTTGTTGTTTCTTTTTATGAACATAGATCAGAAAATAATAATCCTAAGAAATTGCTATTTCCAAATTTGGGAGTATTTTCATGCAAAATTTTGAGTTTGAGAATTGACGGCTTGCCCTAAGGAGGAAAAAAAAAAATTAATACTACATGACTCAGGAGAGAAGAAAACTATTAATTAATGGATCTTGAAGGACAAAATGGCCAAAGGACTAAGGTCATTACATGACTTAATGTGAGAGCTAAAGCTTGTAACTGTCTATAGAAACTGCTGTGAGATATTTAGATGAGTAAGGTTCAAGGTAAATGAGGAATATCTGATTAGCATCCCACAATGAGTCTTGGCAGTATAATGAACAATTGGCTCTTTGAATGTTTCATGTTTCCTGTATTTGTTTGCCTCTTAAATATTGTCTATTGTGAATGAAATGAAAAATCTGTACCCTATTCAGACAATAGCATCAAGATTTGAAACTGGAAGAGACCATCTAGTCTAATATTTTTTCTTGCAGATGAGGAAACCAAGGCACAGAGAGGTTAGCATAGTGTCTGGGATACAGTAGACATTTCAAAAATGTTTATTGAATTATTGTCATTCAGTAATTTTCAGTCATATCCAGTTCTTGATTCCATTTGAAATTTTCTTGGCAGAGATGCCAGGATGGTTTGTTTCTTCCTTTTCAGCTCCTTTTACAGATGAGGAAATTGAGGCAAATAGGATTAAGTGGATTCAGAGTAACACAACTAGTAAGTGGTTTTTAAAATGCTTTTTATTTTATTTTTTCTAATTACATGCAAAGAATGTTTTCAACATTCATCTTTTTTGTAAGTTTTTCAGTTTCACATTTTTCTACCTTTCTCCCTTCCTTCACTCTCTCCCTCCACCATGACAGCAAATAATCTAATGGTTATATATGTGCTAGTAAGTGTTTAAGGCTAGGTTTGAGACATGATTTGAACCCAAGTCTCCTTCACTTAAATTTTAGTTCCAGGCTGCCACCTTTGATGAATAACTTTACAGAAGGGGGATTTGTTGCCTACATCTAGGGAGACCCTAGATATGAGTCCCTTATAAAGGGGTCCTTGTTGAGCTTAAGTTTAAGCCTCTTCTTTCTACACCTGCAAATATTTTTCAAAGGTTTGTTCTGTGACTTCTGCTCTTATGAGCTTACCATAGTGTTTGGTACACAGTGGGTACTTAATGTTTATTTATATATTGATTAATTGATTGCTTGACTAAGCTTAGGTGTTCTAAAGTCATTACAAACTTCTTAGTCTTTTTTTTTTAGGTTTTTGCAAGGCAAACAGGGTTAAGTGGCTTGCCCAAGGCCACACAGCTAGGTAATTATTAAGTGTCTGAGACCAGATTTGAACCCAGGTATTCCTGACTCCAAGGCTAGTGCTTTATCCACTATGCCACCTAGCTGCCCCACTACAAGCTTCTTAATGAAACCAGCTGAACTCCTCACCTTTAAAGGCTGCTAGCCCTGCATGGAAAGGTTGTTCCAAGTGCTAGAGAGGAAAGTTTTAAAACAAACAAAAACAAATAGACATGGGAATGGACAAGAAAATAAGGATTAATTTATTTCTCCATGAGAAGAAAGGGGGGGAAACAAGTAGTCCTTGAACTTATCTGAGAAAACATTATATGGAACAACTAGGTGGGGCAGTGGATAAAACGCAGACCCTGGAGTCCATAAATTTGATCTCAGATGCTTATAAGCTTGTGACTCTGGGCAAGTCATTTAGCCTTGTTTGCCCCATCAGTAAAAAGAACTTGATAAGGAAATGACAAACCACTTCAGTATTCTTCTAAGAACACTCCAAATAGGCTTACAGAGAGTGAGATACAACTAACTGACAAAGCAACAAAAACAGATGGCATTTATACATATGTATACACCAGTACACAAACATCCATACGTGTGTGTTTATGTATATGTGTTTCTATGGATATATGTAGGTACAGGTGTAGATATAACTATAGGTATAGGCATAGCTATTTTTATAGGTATATATATATATATATTTATATATATATATATAAAAGATGAAGCTGGTAATCAGATAAAATTCCAATAATTGACCTTGGTCCTGTGAAAGAGAGAACGTGGGAAAAAGTAGAAAGAGGAGTGTATTGGAGTTAGAGGAACAGGATTTGAATTCCATTTCTGCCTCTTGCTATGAAAATAACTTTGTATAAGACAATTAGTTTTCTGGACCACAATATTCTCCTAAATAAAATGAAGGGATTGGTATAGCTATCCTCTGAGGTTGCTTTCGGTTATAAAATGATCATGCTTGTTTCCTCCCTCCCCAAACAAAAGACAAAGTGGGAAAAAGCTTACTTTTCTGAGTTAGGAGTTTAATTGTGAATTCCGTAATATAGAGATAATACTTATCAGAAATATTATTACCATTATTATTAATCAATATAATCATCATCCTTTTGGACCTGTGATTTCATTGTTATAGGGAACTCTGAATGAGGAAATCCCTCTATTAACACTGGTCAACACTTGCTTCCACTTCTAGAATCCTATAATCTTTCTGACACAAATACAAATCTACAAATTGTAGCCAAGGGAGAATGTGGCCAGAGTCATTTCATAGATCATCTAGAGGATCTGGGTTTTGGATGACCTCCTTCACCATCAAACTCTGGTGTGGTCACATATGGGATTCTCTGTTTCAGGGCACCTAATCATCAGAAAAATCTGTTGACAGATTGGAGCCTGGAGAAGAAAAAAAACCGAAGGGGCTGGAGAGATTGATTTATGGGGTAAGATTAAAGCTGCTAAATGCATGCAGGACCTCAAAGAGGGGGCATGATAATATGATGGAAAATTTTTTTTTGAAAATGTATAGTATTAGGACAGAGACAAATTATGTTGTCTAGTGCAATGGGGTATATAATTAAGAGAAAAACCTGAATAGAAAGTTCAGTAGGAAGAGTACTGCAGTTCAGGGTAATAGAAAGGGCACTGGCTCAACTGTCTGGAGATCTGAGATAGAATCCTTGTTTTGTTTACTAACTAGCCATTTCCCTTTGGGTAAATTATTTCTCCTCTTGGAATTCCATTATCAGTGATTACAGTGGCATAATCTATATTAAATTGTATACCATCTTAAAGAGATGTTTGGGGAGAGAGGAAGGATAGTATTTGGGTCTATAAAATGAAGGCATCTCTCTAGATCAAAAATTATTATCCCAGGGTTTGATATTTTATTCTAAAAATATTTTTATAACTATATTCAGTATAATTAGTTTCCCTTGAATTTTATTTTATTAATTTGGAAATATTATTCTAAAAAGGAGACCATCATCTTCCTGAAACTGCCAAAGGGGTCCATGACACAAAAAATGTTAACAACCCATAGGCACATGATCTCTAAGATACCCGCGCAGAGTTGTACTGAATACAATCAATTGTTTAATTTTCAATTTGAACCTGTATACCTCAGAAATTAGCAAGTACTACAAATCAGAACTTCATTTATTGTTCTGCTGATTATTCAGATTTAAGAAAGTGATAGACAAAATTTTAATAATGAAGCATTATATAAGTGTCTATCTATCTATCTATCTACACATACCAATACATCTATATACTCAAGTTTATATGCATCAATGTGCATATATAAACATGAATACGCACATGTATGTAAGTATACATATACATACATACACACATATATATATATGGAGAAAAAGAGAGATGATAGATATTTATTGATGTTGATCAGTCAGTAATAGGCATTTAAACTACATGTTGTCCTATTTGAACAAACCTTCCTCTTGTTTCAAATATCTGAATGACCTAGTTTGGTGAAAAGTAATTCATTTTACAGATGGTGAAATTAAGTCTCTAAGAGGTAAAGTGAGCTGACTAAAGGGACTGACTAGATCTAAATAGGAAACTTCAGATTCTGCTCCTGGACTTCCTTTTCTATGGCCACTTCCCTCATTGTAAATTGGAATAAAGATTATAAGAACAGAGAGATGAGAGAAGGAGCCCTCTGTTCTATCCCTGACCTCATAATTGATTAACTTTGTAACCAGGATGAAATTATTTTTCCCTTACTGAGTATTAGTTTCACTATCTGTAAAAGGTGATACCTTGATACTCAGAGATTCCATTCTAATTAAATTTATTTGCTCCTATTGGTGCCACCCGAGTCAAGCAAACTGGGTTCAGGCTCTTGTCCTGTTATTAACTTGATGTGCAACTTTAGACAAATTGCTTCTTCTTTTTGGGAGAGTTTGCTGGATGACCATTCCAGTCCCCTTTGCCTCTAATATTGACTACTACTTTCTGCCTTGGTATCCTTGGGCGACTTACTTCTTTGGACATAATTTTCTTCTTCAATGAAATTAGGGTTGGACACAAATAAATAGAGTATGATTTAGAACATGAGAATTATGAGAGACCCTTATAGCTTCTGGTGCTGTGATCTGGTATTTGAAGTTCTCTAATTGTTTTGCAGGCTTTTATTTTGTCCCAATGAGTCTTTATTATTGCCTTGAGGGAAAAGACCATCTGTTGTCTTCTCTTTTTTTCTGCAGTGCCTATCCCCATTCTATATAGCATAGAAAGTGACAAACAGCCTGGTGTGGTAGAAAGAGCACTTCATTTGATATTCAATGACCTGGGTTTAAATATTATTGTTTTTCAGGCATTTGGTCACAACTCTTTGCCCTATATGGGGTTTTCTTGGCAAAGAAACTGGCATGACTGGTTCTTTCCTTCTCCAGGGGAAATAGGCAAATGCAAGTTAAATGATAGATCCAGGGTCACACAGTTAAAGATTGAGATCAGATTTAAACTCAAGTCTTTGTGTTTCCAAGAATAATGCTCTACCCACTGAACCACCATGCTGCTTCCAGGGTTAAATATAACCATTGTTATTTGCAGTGTGTCATTGTGCCTTAGTTTCCTGATCTATAAAATGAGGGTGGCTAAACTCTGTTTCCTTCCATTTCTAAATCCTACAAATTGCCCTCTAACAAAAGAGGATACCTTTTTCAAAAGATAGGAAATTCCTAATATAAAAATGAATTCTGTTCCCTGCACAAATCAGTTTTATGGAAGTTGAAAGCAATTTTCTCATAGGTACACTGTTATACCTAGAATTGTAAGAATTTTGTAATCACCTCATTTTATAGCTTAGTGAGGTTGCGACTTTTACAGGGTCAATTAATCATAGAAGAGTAACAGTAAAATTGTCTAATTAGTATTTTGAGCTCCAAATCTATTTATACATTACTATAGTTTATTTTTGTGTATATATATATATATATATATATATGTATATGTATGAGGACCATGAGGTAGTTTGCATGCACACACACATATATTATATATACATGGGTATATAATTATAAAAATATCTATAATATGTATAAAACATTTTATTTTCATATATACATATATGTATGTATGTATGTATGTATGTGGTATCATAGAGTCCAACCCTTTCTTTTTATGGATGAGAAAACTGAAGCACACAGATGATGAGGTTTGCTCAAGATCACTTCAATAGTAAATACCAGAACTGAGATTTAAACCCAAGTTTTATGATTATAAATCTGGTAATCTTTGAGGGGTCTGTTATTGAGAGAATGAAGGATTCCAGAAAAAATAACAGAATGAAGGACTTGGAATAATCCATAGGAATCATCCTATGCATTTCTCTTATTTACAGGAAAGGAAATAGAGACCCACATAGTGACAGTGATTTCCCTAAGTTTACAAATCTAGGAATTGTCATATTTGGAAGTAGAACTGAAATTCTCTGTTTCTCTTTTCATTGTAATGTTCATGGAAGCAAGGTACCTTCCTCTATGACTCCATATTTGTTGATTTTGCCTATATTGACATAATCTTGGGTGGGACAGATTTTTTTTTCTCAATAAAACATTAATCTTATTGATTTAAGAAATCACACAGACACACATACCCTCAAGGTTATAAAATAAGTTTTTCAGCTTTGAAAGTTTAATTTTCACCAGATTTTCTTCCTTTTTTTGTTGTTAGAATCGCTTTCCCAGACATCCTCCTTTTATTAGAACATATTCCATAATGAAAAGAAAATGTCATATGCTCATGATAACTGCAGTCTGTCTGCATATTTTATTTTGGCCCCCTGGCCCCTTTGTTTAGATTGAAGGGGTTTCTAATAAGCAGTGTTTGACATGAATGTTTGGAAGGATAAATCCAGCTTATTGCCTCTATTAAAATGCTCTATGTGTTGTTACCCCTTCTTATATGTAAAACAGTTCAGGCGCTTTCCTTGAGTAAGATGGAATTTCCAGAGAAAGAATGATGAAGATGTCTTTGTTCAGCTGCCTCTGTCAGATCACAGAATCTCAGATATGAAAAGGGATCTCTGAGACAACCCCAGTCTGTTCCTGGATAGGGAATCTTGCCATGACAACTTGACAAGAGTTTCTCCAGCCTCCATTTAAAAAACTGTAATAACAGAACCTTCTACATTCAGGGACAAGCCCTTTCCACCTTTGGAGAGATCTGATAGGAAATTCTTCGTTATAGAATCTTATTGTGACTTTTATCATCACCCTATTTGTTCTCCATAGGCTCAAAGAGTCAGTCAGTCAACAAGCATAATAAAACTCTTCACTTACTATGTGATAGGAAATGATCTAAGAAAGCACAAAACAGAACTTACCCTAAAGGCAGTCACATCTGAAAGGGAAGACAATATGAAAACAATTATATATGTAGAAGATATATAAAGGACAAATGGAAGGTAATCTCAGAGCAACTCAGATCCATCTTACTTATGACAGGCCATATGATAGCTAGCAAATACTAACTCTTTTCTCCTTTTTTTCCCCCAACTAAACATCGACAATGCCATTAATCAATTTGTCCTACCTCTTTTCCCCCTTTCTTTTCCCAGCTAAACATCTCCAACAACATTAATCTCTAGTCCTCTCTTCATTCTATCAACCTTCTAATTTTTTAACCAGGTTGGTCACTATCAGGTCCTCTCTCTCCATTCTAATTAACAAACTTTGGGTCATCTTTATTGTCTAATCCCCAGACTGTTGATATGCTTTAAAAACAAAATGGCACCTATCATTAAAGCAATCAACAAATATTTATTGAGATACTTTTGATGACACAGACACTGTACTAGATACATTGAACTGAATAGAATACTATTGATGAGGTCTCCCTGTGGAAAGCATAGCAAGAATAATATCTTCCTTGTACTAGTCCCTAAGGTTTTTTCAAATGTCTATTCTCATTAAAAGACAACAGTGAAAGGAGAGAAATACTAATGAGAGCTCTGTGTCTATGAGTTTACTTAATGTTCTTTGCCTGATGCATAACATTGCATAGTCTATTGAACTTGTGCATGTAAGCTAGTAGCACAGTGGAGAGAGAGAGGACTGGACCTGAAGTTAGGAAGCCTTGAGTTCAAATCCAGCCTCAGAAACTTAAAGGCTTTGTGAACTTGAGCAAGTCACTTAACCCTTCTTGCCTCAGTTTCCTCAACTATAAAATGATCTGGAGAAGAAAATATTCAAATATCTGTCAAGAAAATCCTAAGTGGTGTAACAAAGACTCAGAAATGTTTGAAACAACTGAATAATTACAATAAAAAATGTTATGATGTTTCCTGCCTTCTTACTATATGCCAGACCTGGAACTGACTGTACATGCAAAAGCTTCCAGTGACTCTACTTCTTCCTGTTTCCTCCCTGACTGAGGGAGAAATGAGCTTATTTTGGGACTTAGACTTTATAGTGCGTGTGTGAGTCAGAATAAGGATACTTTGAAGGAAAGGGCTTCATTAATGTTGAACAGCACATCTCTGTCTTCTTTAAAAGGAAAAAAGCAGCCAAGCTACAACACCTGGGTGCCAGGTCATTTTTATGACCTCAAAGTCAGGTTTGGAAGTCAGAATGCACAAAGAGAATGTCATGGGTTGATGGGGGTGATGCTCCTGGAGTTCTAAATGCTGCATTACTCTTGCCTCTGTGTGGTTGCCAGAGATGACACCTATTTCCTTTTTGAAAAAGAATTCAATATATCTCAAGCTTTCAAGTGAAGAATGCAAAAATGGGCCATATATCAAGGGGAAAGGTTTCTGTCAACTAAAGACACTTTCATTTTTATTGCAATCCCAGGTTCCTCTCCCTCCCCAGTAAACTTTTTTTCTGTCAGAAGCTTCTGCATGATTATATTTATAGTTTGGTTGCATTTAACTATGTTAATTTGTACTGATATGTGACAGATTTATGTGATCAAAGATTCCTCATGTCACTGCTGTATTATTTATATTTCTATAAATTAAGATCATTATTAACAAAGATGGCTCCTGACAATAGAATACTATGCATTTAATATTTCCCAGGATCTGATGGATACTCTGAGGACCACATCACAATGCAAAGGAAGTGTTCAGTGTCTTTTCAGGAAAGAGTGTGCCTTGAATAATAATAATTAATAATAATAATAATATAATAATAGTGATGATGATGATAATGATAATAATGATAAAGCTGATAATGAAATACTCAAATTCCAGGACTATTCATAGACCTTGGTTTTTAATCTTCCAAAAAAATAGCATTGACAATAAATAGATGAGAGATGTAATACATGACTGATGACATGGACAAACCTGGCTTAGAGCTGCTCCCACTGCATGCAATTAGCCTCTGAAACAGATTCATAACATGCATTTTAAATCTTCCTTTTATCTCTGCAGTGGAGTGAAGATGGCCTCCAACAACTGATTTTTAGCAAGTGTTTTATGATAAATGGAATCTATCAGAATTTTTTTTTATCTCTGGAATCAGGAAAGCATTCAGACCTAAAAGATGACTTTATTCATTCAATGAAAGCAGTAAGCTTTTAGTAGACATCTACTGAGTAATTACAATGTACAAATTCCTATGCTGGGCATTCATGCTTTATTTACTTCCTATGGCTTCTCAACTCCTGTATTCAAGTCCCCTAGCTAGGCATTATGGCATTATGACATCAAATAGTCTATTTTTGACTCTAGAAACTAGATTTGGGGTGGGAGAGAGTTAAATGTGGTTCAGTAGAAAGAGCACCGGTTTTAGAAAAAATGCCCAAAAGACTTGGGTTCATATCTGATCTCAGTCACTCATATTTGTTTCCTCATCTATAAATCAGGGGAAGGGGTATGGACTAGATGGTTTCTGAGATTACTTCTAGCTCGAAATCTGTTATCCTATGACTTGAGGATAGTCTATATTCCCTGTGTTGTGGTGTGATTGTGTTTCATTTTTGAAGAGGACCAGTAACATTAAAGAGTGATGTCTTGACTTGTGTGTGAACTGCATTTAAGTGAGAGAGCATTGTACAAAATTTTCAGCTTCACCCTCTCTTCCAGAATTTAATAGTGAATAGTAGTAAGACAAAAATCTAGATGACAGGTGATGGCCTAGGATGTAGTGTATCACCTTGGAGCCTGCTTCAGCTGTCTTCATGGCAGTTGAAACAAACTTTTCATCTGGTCATTCTTCCATAGGAAGTTTCACATATTTGGAGTAGACATCCCCCTAACTAAACTATTTGTGATAAATACTGGAAATGCAAAGAAAGGCAAATACACTACTTCTGTTTTCAAGAAGTTGAAGAGAGACAATAAACAAACAGCAATGTATATGGAAGACATATTCAATATAAATGGGGGATAATCTCAGAAGAAATTCTAATAGAAGAGAATTGGGCAAGGTCTCTTGCAAAAGCTGGAATTTACAAGAGTCCTAAAAGAAGTCAAGAGGAAGAGCTGAGTAGAGAGACCATTCCATACATAGCTGACAAGCAGTGGAAAGGCATGGAATTGGGAATTAGAGTGTTGTATTGGAGGAACAGTATGAAGATCAGTTTTCCTGGATTGTAGAATATATGTATCTAGCTAAAATGCAAGAAGACTGGGAGGATAGGAAGGAAGTAGGTGGGAAGGGTTTTAAAAGTTAATCAGACTGGAAATTGAAGGAATGCCCATCAATTGGGAAATGATTGAACAAGTTTTGGCATATGAATATTATGGAGTGCTATTGTTCTGTAAAAAATTATAAGTGACTGGATTTTAGAAGTGCTTGGAAAGACATGCATGAGCTAATGTTCTGTGAATTGAGCATAACTAAGAGAACATTGTACACATTAACTACCACATTGTGAGATGATCAACTATTATGGACACAATTCCTCTCACTAGTTCAGTGATCATGGATAATCCTGAGAAAGCTGTTAAAGAAAATGTCATTCATGCCCCGGGGGTGGTGGTGGCGAAATATACAGCTCAACTATGGATTCTTCAGAATGCAAAGCAAAGCATGCTATGTTCATTCTTTTAAAGCTTCTTTTATATTTTTCTTTCTTTTCATGTTTTTCCCCTTAGTTCTAATTCCTCTTTCACAACATGACTAATATGGAAGCATGTTGAACACAATTGTATATGTACAGCTTTTACCAGATTGTTTGCCACCATGGGGAGGAGAGAGGGAAGAAAAGGTCCTAGAAAAATGTGATACTCATAAACTTGCAAATGGATGAATGTTGAAAAATACCATTGCATGTAATTGAAATTCTAAAAAATTTCAATCAAGAAAAAAGTCAATCAGAGCATCTTATATTTAATACTGGAGATAATAAGTCACAAGTTTATTGAATAGGGGAAGCATTGAAATGATCAGACCTATGTTTTAGAAAAGTTGCTTGAATCCCTGAGTAAGAGACAAACTTCAATAGGGAAAGATTTGCAGAAGAAAGAACAATCTGAATGTCATTACAATAGATTTTGAGGTATGTGATAAGGACCACCACTTAGATGGAGTTATGTGGATACGGAGAAGGTACTTAGTTAAGAGATTCTGTGAAGGTAGAAATAGCCAGACCTGGCAGCAAATCAGTTCTATGAATGATTAACCTGAAGTGGGGAGACTTGGCACCTGGCAAGTCTGCCACTCTGTCAATCTACCTACCTTAACTTCCTCAACTTTAAAAAGGGTACAAAACTTCCTAGGAAGGTTGTTAGAATTAAATAAAATAATGTTTATAAAGCGTTAAGCATATATAAGATGCTTAAGGGTGCCTTGTTTCCTTCCTATCTCCCCCTTTCTACCTCTTAAGTTTAAAAAACTTTCACTAAACCCTACTATCTTTTAAGACTATGAATCTTCATTTCTTTTCCCTATCTCAGTCAAAACTCCTTAGAAATATTCCTAGATTGGTTGAAGGACTGATATATAGGACCTATATCAATCAATCAAAAAACTTTTATTTAGTGCCTGCTTTGTGCCAGGGGGATTAAAGCATCGGGGGTTTAAAAAAAAGTGGCTAAAAGAAAGCTCCTCCCTCATGAAACTTAATGGAGGAGACAATATGCAAGCAACATACAGGGTAAATTTAAAAAGAAATGAACAGCAAAATCACCAGAAGTAAGAGAGAGATTAGGGAGAGTGTCCTATAGAAAGTATCATTTTGCTGGAACTTCAAGGAAATGAGGGAGGTCAGTATTCAGAGCAGGGGAGGGACAGTGTTTTAAGATTTGGAGACAACCAGAGAGGACACTCAGAGATAAGAGTTGGGATGTTTTGTTCATGGAACAGTCAGGAGATGTGTCACCAATCAAAGATTATGTGTTGGAGAATAAGTATAAGAAGACTGGAAATGAAGGAGGGGGTTAGGTTTTGAAAGCTAAGCAGAATATTTTGTATTTGCTCCTGGAGGTAAGAGCAAGTCACTGGAGCTTATTGACTGGGAGGCCCAGGTACTTTAGGAAAATCACTTCAGTGGCTGAATGGAGAATTAGGATCTGAGTGTGTGTGTGTGTGTGTGTGTGTGTGTGTGTGTGTGTGTGTCTGGAGGACTTGAGGAAGACAGCCCCAGCAGGTTATTGAAATTATTAAGGTGATGCCTGTATTAAAGAGATGGTAGAGGCAGCTAGGTGGTGCAGTGGATAGAGCACTGGCTCTGGAGTCAGCAGGACCTGAGTTCAAATCCACCCTAGACACTTAATAATTACCTAGCTGTATGACTTTGGGCAAGTTACTTAACCCCATTTCCTTGTTAAAAAATTAAAAAAAACAAAAAAAAATTAGAGAGATGGCAGTCAGAAGAGATAAAAGGGATGTATTTAAAAGATGCTGCAAAGGTGAAATTATTGGGCCTTGGCAACATCTTGATTAATGGGGTGAGAGATAATGAGGAATTCAAGAGAACTCTTCAGTTGCGAACCTGAGGATTACCTTCATAGTAAATGGGAAGGTAGAAGGTGGGGAGAGTCTAAGGGGAGATATGAATTCTGTTTTAGACATGTTCAGTTTAAAATTTCTACTAAACATCCGTTCAAGTTGTCTGAAAGGTAAATGAAGATTTTTGATTGGAGTTAAGCAGAGAGACTGGCATAAGAAAGATGTGAGGATCATCAGCATAGAAGTGGCAATTAAATCCTATGGGTCCTGATGAGATCACTACGTAAAGTAATGTAGAAGAGAAGAGGATCCAGGGAGAACCCTGAAGGATACTCATGAACTCATGATTACAAGGCATGATTTGGAAGAAGATATAGCAAAGGAGACAGAGGAAGGAATGGTCAGTTATGTAGGAGAAAAACTAGGGGGAGAATGGTGTTATCAGTTTGTAGGTAATAGGAAATGAACCTCTTTGTGTGTATGTGTGTGTGTGTGTATGAGAGAGACAGAAACAGAGAGAGAGAGAGAGAGAGAGAGAGAAGAAGAAGAAGAAGAAGAAGAAGAAGAAGAGGAAGAAGAAGAAGAAGAAGAAGAAGAAGAAGAAGGAGGAGGAGGAGGAGGAGGAGGAGGAGGAGGAGGAGGAGGAGGAGGAGGAGGAGGAGGAGTGAAAAAGTGTGGATGAGGAAAAGGACAATCTGTTAGAAGAAACTGGATCTCTTGCACAAGTATGAGTTCACTTGTACAAATAATAGGTTAGCCATATTAAGGAGCAAGACCACTTTATCATGTGAGACAGGAATGAAGGAGAACAGAATGGTAGAAGAGAGCAACATTGTCTTGGCCTCAGATTTATCTCAAATTCTCAACCCCAGAACCTTTCCCATTTGATTGGATGATGATTAGATAGTTGAGAATTAGAGAATTTGAATTTTTTCATTTTAGTACAAGCAGTAAACTCAGAACAGTGGAGGAAGTGTATGCATTTGGAACCTCATGACAACCTGACTATGACAGTTTTACAGCTCTATAAGGAATCTAGGAAAGACTATCCACACCCATGGAAAACATTTTGAAAATCTTAGCAAAAGGACTTCCAAGACCTGTGAGTTTTTTCCCTTTGCATGTGTGCTCTGTAAGATGGCGTCTCTATTTCCTTGGATAGTGTATATACTTGTGGGAAAGCACAGGACATACTTTTGAGGGAAAGGTTTTCTATCAACTGTTTTTTCTATACCATCTTAGTAGACACTTCCTTTATAAAATTTTATTAATTCTGCTTGACTAATTGATATCAAGCAATGATCGTGGAGGGAAGGGCATTAGTAGGGGTTCCCTGATGGAAGAAGATTCCTTGATGATCAACGTTATACTTAGAAATGTGAAAGAACATGTAGTATTTATTCTCTAGGGACACAGACTACCAGGAGGAATCCAGGTTAGGAGGGAAGCTTCAGAGCACATTCTCCTTTAGATGTCACATTTATCATTATTAACTTCTTAATTAACTAGTTTTATAAGACATTAAAATTTTAAGTTCCAAATTTTCCCTCCTCTCAACCTTCCCATCTATTGAGAAGACAATATATCATCAATTATACATGTAAAGTCATACAAAACATATTTCCATATTAGCCATGCTGCAAAACAAAATAAAATAAAGCAAGAAAAATCAAGAAACATAAAAAGTAAAAAAGAATGCTTCAAACTGTACTCAGAGTTCATTGGTTCTCTCTACCAAGGGGGATTGTATTTTTATCTTGGGTTGTTTGAAAATTTCTAAGATCATTGTCTTGATCAGAATAGTTATGTCTTTCACAGTTGATCATACTTAAAAAATTGCTGTTACTGTGCATAATATTCTCCTGGTTCAACTCTCTTCATTTCTTTTCAGTTCAAATTAAGTCTTCCTAGGTATTTTTCAGAAACCATCCTGTTTTTCATTCCTAATAGCACAATAGTATTCCATTATGATCATACACTATAACTTGTTTAGCTATTCTCCAAATGATGAACATTCCCTCCATTTCTAATTCTTTGACAACACAAAAGGAGTTAATACAACTATTTTTGTACAAACATCTTTTTCTCTTTTACTTTATGTCTTTGGGACACAGACACAGTAATGGTATTGCTGGTTCAAAAGATTTCAGAGTTTTACCTGTTGGGCATAGGTCCAAATTGTTCTCTAAAATGGTTGGATCAGATCATAACTCTACCAATAGTGCCTAAGTGTTCTCAAATCTCACATTCCATTTAGCATTAAAATTTTCATTTTCTGTCATTACTTTTCTCTAATCAGTAGATATTTAGAGCATTTTATGTAACTATTGATAACTTTGAGTTCTTCTTCTGAAACATGCCTGTTCATATTCTTTGACTATTTATCAACTGGGGAATGGCTTTTATTTCTATGAATTTGCTAAATTCTATGTATAATAGAAAAATGAGAAAATTTTTGTAAAAAATATTTTCCCCAATTTCCAGATTCCCTTCTAGTTTTGGCTGAATTGATTTTGTTTTGTAAACTCTTTTATATTTCATGTAATGAAAATTATCCATTTTACTTCCTATAATCCTCACTATCTCTTGTTTGATCATAAATCTAACAGGCAAATTTTCCATGTTCCCCTAATTTACTTATGCCATTATTTTTCATGGTAAAATAAACAATGTGTACATAGTAATAGTTTTGTCAAACATTTTTTTCTTTTCTGTTGTGTGTGTGCATGTGCATACTCCTTTTATTAACCATATGCAAATCAATAGCTCATGTACAACTTGCCCTGTCACACCAAGAGGTTGAATGAGTTGCCTATTGTCACAAAGTCAGAACACACCAAGAGGTTGAATGAGTTGCCTATTGTCACAAAGTCAGAAGATAGAATTGCAACTCAGAAACTCAGAGGTAGAAATTAAATTTGCATCAAGTCTTCCCTATGCCAAGGTAGATAAATTACCCCATGTGCCATGCCCCCTCTCTTTGGAAATCTTAGCACTATAACAATAATGGTAACAATAACAATTTAAAGTCAGGTGTTTTTTTGTAACTTTTTAACATAGATTATTTTATTTTAGCCTAAAGTATAAAAATATTCTTATCTATTTTACAGATAAAGATAGTGAGTCTCACTCAGAGGACAAAGTAGCATTTAGAATCACTCAGCTGTAGAGATGGGAGTTATTTATTTTTTATTATTATTATTACCATCATTATTATTATCATCATCATCAACATCATCATCATCATCATCTAGTAGATCCCCATATCAGTAATCTTATAACAGGAGAATAATGTTTCTTTCTCCAGGGAATTCAGATAAAGTGAATCGCATGATGTAATGGGATGATGTGTGTAATGAGAATGACACTGAATTTAACTCAGAAGACTACCCCAGACACTGTTTCCAGTTCATTCTATGTGATTATGACCAAGTCATTGAAACACTCTGTGCTTCTGGGCTAGCTTCTGCAAACTGTAGTAGGTCTACCTGATTATTAAAGTATCTTTTTAGCTTTCAAGCCAATAATCCTAAAGAGATTGATATCAGAAAGTGCTTTATCAAGCACTTTAAATATTCCAGACACTGTGCTAATTGCTAAGTATACAAACTCAAGTATACAAAATGAAAGAAGCCCCTGCCCTACTGGAGTTTACAATCTAATGGAGAAAGATGACAAGCAGAAGGAAGCTGAGAAATCCAGGGAGTGAGGAGGACAGATTGAGGGTTAATAATCCAGCAGAGAGTCAAGCCTTCATTTTTCAGCAGTTAGAAATTCATTGCCTCAGGATTAGTTTATTCTGTTGTTATACAGCACTTTTTGCTAGGTAGCAATTCATTATATATGTAGTAATTGCTCAGATTTTCTTCTTGCTAAAGTCTTCATACATGATAGGATTGTGAAGTTTTCCTTCCAATGGGAGAAAAATAAATTTTATACATTCTTTCCCCTGTTCTGTATACCCCAACAATTTAAGCTGGGAGCAAAATCCCTTCTGCTGGATGCGAAAAGGCACAGTGGTGAGAGATAAGATATTGAAATGGAGAAGTTTTATTCAAGTTTCTTGTTCTTCTTTCAGAGAAATGACTAAGTTCCCTTGGATAGAAAGTTTTCTCACCCTTCCCCTATCATTCTTCATTGTTTTCCTCACTTTCTATGACTTTTTGGCACCCTCTAAATTTGGCCATTTCTTTTCTTTGTCTTTTTGCAAGGCAAATGGGGTTAAGTGACTTGCCCAAGGTCACATAGCTAGGTAATTATTAAGTGTTTGATACCGAATTTGAATCAGGTCTTCCTGAATCAGGGCTATGCTCTATCCACTACGCCACCTAGTTGCCCAGCAAATTTGGCTATTTCTTTTTTTACTTTTTCTTTCCTTTTTTTTTTTTTGTATTTGTTTTTGCAAGGCAAACGGGGTTAAGTGGCTTGCCCAAGGCCACACAGCTAGGTAATTATTAAGTGTCTGAGACCGGATTGGAACCCAGGTACTCCTGACTCCAGGGCTAGTGCTTTATCCACTACACCACCTAGCCGCCCCTTTTTGGCCATTTCTAAGGCAAAATTGCTTAATCTTTTTTTTCTTCTAAATCCCAGCTTGAAGACTTACTAAACTTGTGACCATGGGCAGGTCACATGAGCTTTGAGTTTTACTTACATTATCTGTAAAATGGGGAAAAAAATTTAAAAATTTTTTTGTTTATATTATATATATATATATATATATATATATATATATGTATATATATATCATTATTACAATAATCTTGGTGTAAGAGTAATCATATCCCCCCTACCCCCCAAAAGATGAGAAACCTCAAGAACAGTGAGAGAAAAAAGTGTACTTCAGTCTGTATTCAGATTCCAATGACTCTGTCTCTGGGATGACTTGCCTTCCCCATCATAGCCACTAGAGAAGTTGCTTCAAAATTTTTCCCAGTTGCTATGACTAGCTTTATTTCCCTCCACTCTATACCTCCCAACTCTCATCTATTCCATTTTCTCTCTCCTTTCACCCCGTCCCTGTTCAGAAGTGTGTTCTGAGTGCCCTCTCCCATGATCTTCCCTCTATTCTCTCACCTACTCCCCTGCTTCCCTCCCCTCATTCCCCCTTATCCCATCCCTGTTTTTTTTTCATTTTCCTCTAAGGGAATATATATTTATATATCCTATTAAGTGTATATGTTATTTCTCTCTGAGCCATTTCTGATGAGAATGAAGGCTCACTTATTCCCCTTTACCTTTCCCATACCACTCCATTGTAAATGCTTTTTCTTGACTCTTATGTGAAATATCTTAGCCCTTTCTTCCTCTCCTTTCCCTTCCTCACAGTACTTTCCTTTATCACTCATTGACTCCATCTCTTTACTATATTATACCATTATATTCAGCTCCTTCCTGTGCCTTGTCTAAATAAGCTCCTTCTAACTGCTCCTATGAATGAGAAAGTTCATAGAGTTATCAGTATCCTCTTCTCATGCAGTAATACAAGCAGTTCTCATAATTAGTCCTTCTCATCCACCCCCTCTATGGTTCCCCTGTGTCCTGTACTTGTAGATCAAACTTTCTGTTCAGCTCTGGTTGTTTCAATAGGAAAGTTTGGAAGTCCCCTGTTTCATTGAAAGTCCCTCTTTTCCCCAGAAAGAGGTTGTTCTGTTTTTGTGGGTAGTTGATTCTCAGTTGTAAACCAAAATCTTTTGCTTTCTGGAAGCCCTACAAACCCTTAATATAGATGCTGCTTGTTCCTGTGTAATCCTGACTATAGAGCCATGATAGATGAATTATTTGTTTCTGGCAGCTTTTAGTATTTTCTCTTTGACTTGGGAGTTTTAGAATTCGGCTATAATATTCCTGGAAGTTTCTCTTTTGGGCTCTCTTTCAGGAGGTGATCAGTGAATTCCCTCAATTTCTATTTTACTCTTTGCATCTAGGATCTCAGGGAAATTTTGCTGAATTATTTCTTGGAAAATGAAGTCTAGGCTCTTTTCCTGGTCATGAATTTAAGGTATCTCAATAATTTTTAATTTATCTCTTCTATATCTGTTTTCGAGGTCAGTTGTTTTTCCAATGAAATATTTTACATTTTCTTCTAATTTTTGTTTATTTGGCATAGTTTTATTTCTTCCTTATTTCTCACAAATTCATCAGCTTCCATTAGCTCCATTCTACATTTGAAGGAGTTATTTTCTTCAGAGTTCTTTTTTTTATCTCCTTTTCCAACTGACCAATTCTACTTTTTAAGGAATTCTTCTCTTCATTTGCCTTTTTCAGTTGCTTTTTCCATTTGGCCTAAACTGGTTTTTAACATATTTTCTTCAGTATTTTTGGTATTTCTTTCACCAAATTGTTGGTTTGGTTTTCATGATTTATCTACATTGCTCTCTTTTCTCTTCCCAGTTTTCTCCCCATCTCCCTTAATTGCTTTTCAAAGTCTTTTTTGAGCTCATCCATAGTCTGAGCCCATTTTCTATTTCTCTCGGAGGTTTGGGATAAAGAAGCTTTGATTTTGTTGTCATCTGACTATGCATTTTGATCCTCCATAGGACCAAAGTATCTTTTTATGGTCAGATTCTCCTTTTTCTGTTGTTTGCTAATTTGCTCAGCCTATGACTGTTTTACTGCACTTCCAAGGCTTTGGGGGATTTGGGGGTAACCAAAGTCTTATGAGAGTCTCTGACTGTTCTCTTGCCTGTGTTCAGGCTCTCCCCTCTGCCCTGGAGCTGTGAGGATGGTCCCTGCTTGGCTATGGTGGTGTTGTGGGGGCGCAGACTGCATCCTGTATCTAAGTGTGGGCAAGCAGTTGAGTCCTGCCCCAGGGAGAGCAGAGAGACTTCTTCACTCCCTCCCAAATCCCTTCGCACCTGTGGACTGAGAGCTCTGAATGTGTTGGGTGGCTCTGCTGACTCCCGCTGCAGGTTCTCACCACAGGGCTGCTCTGAGGCTGAAGCTCTGCTCTGCACTATGGTGTGGCAGAGTTCTCTTACCACCCCTTCCAGCTATCCCAGATGATCTCTGGGCCAAGAGGTCTGGAAACTGCCCTCTCTGTCACAGATCCAGTGCCAGACCAAGCTGTGCTGCACTGCGACTGTGGCTTTTTCCAAACCCTGGTCCCAGTAAAACAGACCTTTCCTGAAGAACTTTGAAGCTGTCTTAGACTGGGAAATTGTATCACTCAGTCTTTGTATGGGTTCTACCCCTCTAAATTTTGTCTAGAGGCATAATTTGATGGCTTTTGGAGGTTTTGGGGGAATGAGTTTCCAGAAATTCCTGTTTTCAGGCCACCATCTTGGCTCCGCCCCTCAAGAAAGACTATTTATAGCATTTTTGAGAGCCTAAATGATACAAAAGAATTTAAAATAATTTGAAAACTTTAAAGGACTTCAAGGGGCTATAATACTGTTCATATCCTTTGACTTTGCAATATTACTACTTTTACTACTACTCTATCTATATACCAAAGAGACAAAAGAAAAAAAGGAAAAGGACTATATGCACAAAATATTTATAGCAGATATTTTGTGGTGATAGAGAATGGAAATCTTAGTTGATGTCTATCAATTGGGCAATATTTAAACAAGTTGTGCTGGGATAATATTGTGCTATAAGAAATGATAACGAAGATGGTTTCAGAAAAACCTGGTAAGACAAATTATCTGATTCAAAGTGAATTGAGTAGAACCAGAACACTGCACAGAAGCATGAATAACATAACAATAATCAACTGTGAAGGACTTAGCAACATAACCAATGACATTTCCAAAGGACTCATGATGAAAAATGTTATCTGCCTCCAAACAGAGAATTGATGATCTCTGAGTTTAGAATGAAGTTACTTTTCTTGATTTTTTCCAATATGGAAAATTTTGCATGACTTCATATACATATATATACATATATATATATGTGTATATATATTTATATATGTATATGCTTATAAATGGGTTTATATTTTTAGTTCTTAATGGGTGCAAAAGTGGTAGAGGGAGGAGACTATTTAGAATTGAAAATAAAAGTTACAAATAAAAGAGAAGAAAAAACTTTGTGTAGTTATGCAAATGTCATTTTATTAAATTTTTTGATAGTTGAAGGAAATTATTATAATTAAAGTATATTATGGACAAAACTCATGAATAGCGTAATAGAATCCTATTAAAATTCTTTTATTTTTTCCAATCTTTAAAAAGAAAGATTGCTTTTTTCATATGTAAAATTTCATCCCCTATTGAATATTGGGTCATGGTGTGAACACTTGGGAGATAAATGAGAGTTTTGTTAATAAAGGTTAGAACAAAATCTATAAAGACATCTTAGGATCCTCATTTATGTATCAAGGATAAAGGCTATGATGAATCAGAAGCTAAAGGGTCACCCAGCATTTTTTAATATGATGCAAAGTCTCTGAGGAAACATCATCATTCTGTGAATGACTGAGTACAAAGACTCTTAAGAGCACTTGTGCCCTTGGAACAGTAGGAATGCTTGTATCCCAGGGATCCTTGTTGGTTAATTGAAAATACAGGGACTTTTTGTTAGTGAAGCCAAACTTGAAGATTTTCACCGGGCATTGTTAAATAACTATTCTTGCAAAAAAAAAAAAAAGAAAAAGAAAAAGAAAGAGAAATGAAGAGTGACAGAGAAAGAGAAAGTGGACAAAATAAAAAAAAATAATGAAAGAAGGAAGGAAGGAAGGAAATCAAGAAGGAAGGAAAGCTGGAAGGAAAGGTTTCAGACTCAAATAAAAACTCAAGTATTACCTGCTATTGTGGAACTTAACTATTTAATAAATCAATCAAAAAAATTTTTATGGCATTTATTAAATGGTTACTACATGCCATGTCCTCTACTAAGCATTAAGGATAAAAAGAAATTCAAAAATGGAATTCCCATCTATGAGGAACTCACATTCTAATGGGGAGATAAAATGCAATCTATGATGTTTTTGTAAACTATATATAGAATATCACCATCTCTATGTCTCTATATCTTTCTCAGTCTCTTATCAATTTCTATCAACTCCCTATGGTTCCATCTATATATCTGCACTTGTCTATAGACATACATTTCTTGATATTGAAAGAGAGAAACAGAGAAGGAGACAGAGATGGAGCAATTTCATCAGTATGCAATCTGTTTGAATTGTGAATTCTTTGTGCTTATTGGAAAAGTGGGAAGGGAACTTGTCACGAAGGGTTTTATGTTATATATGTTTGTGTGTGTGTGTGTGTGTGTGTGTGTAAACTAAGTAGAGGATATTATATTATCCTGAAGATAATAGTGAACCATAAGAGATTACTCAGGAAAAGAGAAAGGTATGTTGCTAGGAAATGACATCATCAGATTCTTGTTTTAGAAAATCACTTTGTCAATTGATGCTAAGGATTAGAGAGGAGAGAGATTTGGGTCAAAGGGACTAACCAGAATGTTATTCCAATAATTTAAGCAATTGGCTCTTTAAATTGAGAGGTTATAATGAAGGTGAAGGTTCAATGAATGGAAAATGATACAACTTGGAAACACTGTGCATGTAGAGTGAGGTGGAGATCTCTAATTCTCCAATCTGTCACAATTTCATAAATATGCAAGCTTCTGTTTGTATTGTGAACTCTGTGTGCTTGCTTAGGATTCCACACACATGTTCATTTCTCTTGTAATAAATATAGCTGCAACATAGTGTCACATGAACTTATGATCCTGTTTTTCATTGATAAATATGTATAAGAAAGAATTGAAGATGACTGAGGTTCAGAGCCTGAGTGGACAAGAAAGATAATAGTGCCTTCAACATTAATAAACAAAGTTAGAAGAGGAGGAAGTTTTTGAAGAAAAATGAAAGGGTTTGGATTTTTGTTTGTTTATTTCATTTTGTTTTAGCATGTTGAATTTGAGATGCTTATAGAAAAGCAAGGTGTTAGGAAGAGAAAAGATTTCATCAGCTCTTTAGCTCTATCAAATCATATGCATTTTCTGTCCTGACCAAGTTCATACTTCCTTTCTTAAGAAAACTATATTCCCGATTTTGCAACTTCTATTGATCTTAGACTAGAGCTTAAATGAACTTCAGAGGCTATGGACTCAAATCCTTCATTTTACTGATGAGTAACTGAGGTACAGAGGGAGAGGATAAAGGATTTATACTAAATAACCCAGACAACTCTTTCTTTTGCTTAAAGTCCTGGAGTGCAATGTTTTTTGTTCAAACGAAATATTCATTATATACTATCTTAGATTTTTTTTTATAATTTCAAATGACTAAGGTTTATCTCTAGAATTTCATTATAAACTTTTAATTCTGAATTTTTGTAGAGAAAGAAATGACAAATAAATGAATAAGCAAATGAAGGAAAGAATAAGTAAGATATAGTAGCTAAGAATTATAAAGGAAGTCCCAGCTTATTTGAATCTAGTAGTACCTGTAAAATGAGAATAATAATAGTTGCAGAAAGGGTACAATAGTTTTTTACTTTTTAATTAATATTTTCTTTTAACAAATGCATGTTTTTCAACATTGATCTATACTCAAATGTATATTTTATATAAATATATTTATTATATATTATATTTATTATATTTACATAATAAATATTATATATATTTTATATAAATTTATAAAAATGTATATTTTTAAAAGAATTTCCTTCCACACTCACTTCTTACCACTTTCCCTCAGCAATTAACAGTAAGGTTAACATTGTACATACCTACATATTTTTAAAGCATGTTTACAGATTAGTCATTTTTGGTATGATGAATTAGGGTTAAGGGAAAGAGATACATAAGAGAATTTTTTGAGAAAGTGTTCATCAGATTCTAAAGGGTTTTTAATTTTTGTTTTGTTTTGTTTTGTTTTTCTTCCTCTGGATAGGGCTAACATTATCCATAACTGGTCTAATACAGTTGTCCTAGCTCTATGAATTGTTGAGAGAAGTTGCTTCCATCAAGGTTGATCATCTCAAATTGTTGTTATTAATGTGTATTTTATTCTCTTGGTTTTGCATCCTTCACTCCGCAATAGAACTTGTAACTTATTCCATGCCTTTCTAGAGCCTTACCATTTATGGTTTCTTATAGAACAATAGTTTTCATGTACCATAACTTGTTTAACCATTCCCTAATTGATGGACATCCCCTCAACTTCCAATGTTTTGCCACTATATAAAGAGCTGCTATGACTATTTTGGAACATGTAAGAATTTCCCCTTTTTATGTTTTCTTCTGGATATAGACATAGAATTGTAATTGTTAGATCAAAGGGAATGAACAGTTGTATTGTTCTTTGGGCATATTTCCATAATGTTATCCAGAATGGTTGGATCATTTCACAACTCCACCAGCAATTTATTAGTATCTCAATCCTCCCATAACCTTTCCGACATTGATTGTTTACCTTTTTTATCTTAACTAAATGTATAAGTGTGTGGTGATACTTCAAAGTTGTTTTAATTTGCATTTCTCTAAGCAGTAATTATTTGGAGCATTTTTATATGATTCTTTATAGCTTTAATTTCTTCTTTTGAAAACTGCCCATATCCTTTGACAATTGATCAATTGGGGAATGACTTGTAACTTTATAAATTTGACACAATCTATATATTTTAGAAATGAGACCTTTATCAGAACTCCTAGCTGTGAAGATTGTTTCCCATCTTTCTGCTTTCCTTCTGATTTTGGTAGCATTGAATTTATTAGGGCAAAACCTTTTGAATTTAATGCAGTCAAAATCACTCATTTTGCAGTTTATGATGTACTCTATTTCTTGGGTGTCTCCTTCCCATAGATCTGATAGATACTTTCTTGTCTATTAATTTATCTATGGTGTTGCCCTTTATGTCTAAATTCTATACTGATTTTGACCTTGTTTTGGTATAGGTGTGAGATGTGGATCTATATCTAGCTTTTGTCATACTATTTTCCAGTTTTCCCAACAATTTTTGTCAAATACTGAGGTCTTATCCCAAAAGCTAATGCCTTTGGGTTTTCCAAATAGATTACTGTAGTCATTTACTGATGTTTCTTTTGAACCTATCCTAATACCCTGATCTCTAAGAAACTAAGAAACTCAATTTCTTAACCAGTACCAGGCAGTTTTGATGATAGCTGCTTTAATATATAGTTTCAGAACTGGTAGAGCTAGGTCACCTTGCTTTACATTTATTTTCATCAGGTCCCTTGCTATTTTGGACCCTTTGTTGCTACAGTTGAATTTTGTTACTTTTTCCTAGCTTGGTAAAAAAAAATGTAGTTTGAATGACATGACACTGAATAAAAAATTTAATTTGGAAAGAATCATCCTTTTGATTCTATTAGCTCAACCTAACCATGAGCAATTGACATATTCCCAATTATGTAGATCTCACTTTATTTGGCTGAGAAGTGCTTTATAATTGTGTTCATAGTTTCTAAGTTTTTCTTGGGAGGTAGATTCTCAAGTATTTAATGTTGTCCATAGTTACTTTATTTATTTGTTTATATTAATTTATTTATTTAGATTTTTGCAAGGCAATGGGGTTAAGTGGCTTGCTCAAGGCCACAGAACTAAGTAATTATTAAGTATCTGAGGTCGAATTTGAACTCAGGCACTCCTGACTCCAGCGCCAGTGCTTTTTCCATTGTGCCACCTAGCTGCCCCATTCATAGTTACTTTAAATGGAATTTCTCTTTTTATCTCTTGCTCTTGGGCTTTGTTGTTCATATATAGAAATGCTGATGATTTATATGGGTTATTTTATATCCTGATACTTTGCTGAATTTGCTATTGTTTCAAGCAGTTTTTTAAATGACTTTTTTTGGATTCTTTAAGTATGCTATCATATCATCTGCAAAGACTGAAAGCTTTGCTTCCTCATTGCCAATTTTGATTCTTCAATTTCTTTTTCTTCTATTGCTAAAAAATAGCATTTCCAATAGTATATTGAATAATAATAATAATAATAATGGTGATAATGGACTTCCCTGTTTCATCCCTGATTTTACTGTAAATGCTCTGCTTATCCTCATTACATAAAATATTTGTTGATGGTTTTAGATATATAATATTTATCATTTCAAGTAAAATTCCACTTATTCTTAAACTATCTGGTCTTAAAAAGTAAGGTATACTGTATTTTATCAAAGACTTTTTCAGCATCTATTAAGATAATCATATGATTTCTGTTGATTTTGCTATAGATATGTTCAATTATGTTGAATGTTTTCCTAATGTCAAACCACCTCTGACTACCTTGTATAAATCCTATCTAATCATGATGTCTTTTCTGGTAATAATTTGCTGTGGTCTCATTGCTAAAATTTATTTAAGATTTTTTTTAGGTTTTTTCAAGGCAAATGGGGTTAAGTGGCTTGCCCAAGGCCACACAACTAGGTAATTATTAAGTGTCTGTGACCGGATTTGAACCCAGGTACTCCTGACTCCAGGGCCGGAGCTTTATCCACTATGCCACCTAGCTTCCCCTTATTTAAGATTTTTGCATCAGTATTCATTAGGGAGATTGGTCTATAATTTTTTTCATCTGTTTTGATTCTTTCTGGTTTAGGAATCAGCACCATGTTGGTATCATAAAAGGAATTTGGCAGAATTCCTTCTCTTATTTTTAAGTTTATGTAGAATAGGAATGAATTGTTCCTTAAATGTTTGGAAGAATTCACTTGTAAATCCATCTGCTGAAGACTCTTTTAAGGGAGTATATTAATGGATTCCTTAATTTACTTTTCACCTGTCATTCCAATTGGTTTTCACTTGGATTATCCAATTAATTGACATGAATTTTGGCAAAGTAGCTCAGCATTATCTCTTTAATTTCTTTGTCATTGGGGGTTAGTTTACCTTTTTCATTTTTGATACTGGAAATTTGGTTATCGTCTTTGTTTTTTTGAATAAATTAACCATAGGTTTATCCATTTTCTTTTCTTTTTTTATAAAATCAAGCCTTAGTTTTATTTATTAGATCAATGGTTTTCTTATTTTCACTTTTATTAAACTCTTCCTTGATTTTCAGATTTTCTAATTGTTATTTAATTGAGGATTTTTAATTTGTTCTTTTTGTAGTTTTTTTTTAGTTGCAAACCCAATTCATTGATCTCATCTTTCTCTATTTTTTCATATTGGCACTTAGAGATCTAAAGTTTCCCCTCAAAACTGCCTAGGCAACATCCCATAAATTTTGGTATAATGTCTCAGTATCATTTTCTTTTACATAATTATCGATTATTTCTATTATTTGCTGTTTGATCCACCCATTATTTAAAATCAAGTTATTTAGTTTCCAATTAATTTTTTGTTTATCTTTTCCATGACCCTTTATTTCATGTAATTTTGTTGCATCATGGTCTGAGATTTTTCCATTTGTTATATCTGTCTTTCTGCATTTGATTATAAGGGTTTTTATTGCCTAGTACATGGTCAGTTTTGGTATTGTGCTACCGAGAAAAAAGGTATGTTCTTTTCTAACCCCTTTAAGTTTTTCCAGAGGTCTATCATATCTAAGAGTTCTAAGATTTCATTCACCTTCTTAACTTCCTTCTTGTTTATTTTTTGTTAGATTTATCTGGTTCTGAGAGAGGGAGGTTTAGATCCTCAATTATTAAAGTTTTGCTGTCTATATCTTCTTGTTACTCTCTCAGCTTTTCCTCTAGGAATTTGGACGCTATGCCATTAGGTGCATACATGTTTAGTTATGATATAGCTTTCATTACCAATGATGCCTTTTAAGGAGATGTAGTTTTCTTCCTTATCCCTTTTAATGAGATTGATTTTAACTTTTACATTTTCTGAGATGAGGATTGCTACCCTTTATATTTTAACTTCAACTGAAGCATAATATATTTTTCTCCCTAATGGCAGAATAGTTTTATGTACATGGGGCCTTCCTTGGAGCCAAGAAAATCTGAGTTCAGATCCTACCTCTCACAAAAACTAACTGTGTGGCTGTGAACTTTGGGTATTTAATCTTTAAGGGACTGAAGCAATTCTTTAAGACTATAAAAATTGATCAGCATCAGTGAAGGAAATTTCCATGCTGGAAGTTCCTTTCACAGATGTAAACATATGTCTGCATGCTTCTCTGTTTCCCCAAACAAACAAATCAAGCAAAGAAGCAACAATAAAAAATCATGTAATTGTCTATCCCATAGGGTTATTGTGAGAATCAAATTAGTTGAGTTGCAAATTGATATTACCGTATCACTAAGATTTTCAAAGGACATCAATTTTTTCTTTCATTTGTTCCTTACAATAATAATGACAATAATAATACTTGCATTTATATAGTATTTTGATGTTTACTAAACATTTTACAAATATTATGATCCTCACATCAACTTCGAGAAGTAGGTGCTATTATTATGTACATTTTATAGATAATACACCTGAAGTAAATAGACATTAAGTGACTTGTCCAGGGTCACATACCTAATAAATATCTGAAACTGGATTTTAACTTAGGTCTAACTGATTCCAAATCTATTAATCTCTTTACTTCATGTCCTAGTTGCCTAACAAATTGATTAGGAATCATAGAATATCAATTTTACTGATGAAGACATTTAGATCTATGTAACTAGATTTTCATTTTGATCAGAAATCTAATAAGAATGCTCTATCTAGGATTCAAGTCTTGGATTCTTGGCTTTATCTTCATCATCATCATCATAATCATCATTTTATTCTCCTTCTTTGATGTTTCCTCATTAAGGTTTATACTCTTTTAGATCTATTTATTATTTTTCTAAACTGTTCTGATATAATTTGCATTAATTATAATGATATGTTTATAATTAAAGGGAGAGGGAATCTCACAGATTTTGTTGAACTCATGCTTAGCCATGTCCACTTTCTTCATGAAAAAGTCTTCATCCAGTCCCTTCTTCAATTCCTCCAGTGAAGGAGAAACAATTATTTTTCAAGTCAGTCTAATTCTATTTCTATTAGATTTAATTGTTAGTTTCCCCCCTTACATCAAATTGAATTCTGCAGTTCCAACTTCAACCAAGGTTCCTAGTTCTGCCCTCTGTGACCAAACAGATAAAGCCCATCCTGTTCCTTATAACAACACTTTAGATTTGAGAATATAGATTTCATGACTTATCCTGTCTTCTCTTTTTTCAGCTAAAGATTTTCAGTTACTTCAACTGTTAAAGGTCATTGTTAAATTATTAGACACTTTAGTTGCTCTCCTCTGGACAAACCCCAACAATTTTGTTCTGAAGTATAGTGTACAGAACTGAACTTAATTTACCACATGGTATCTAACCAGAGGAAAGATCACTTTCTATGCCTAAATTCATTGTAAGCTAGGTCCATAGTGGGTCAAGCACTTGGTATGGACTCAATAATACCTGAATTCCAATCTGGTCTCTGATACTTGCTACCTGTAGGACCCTGGCTAAGTCACTCAACTCTGTTTGACTCAGTTTCTTCATCTATAAATTGGGGATATACAAAGTACCTTTTTTCCTAAGATTGATGAGAGAATCATTTTAAAGCACTCATAAATGCTAGCTTTTGTTGTTATTGTTCTCCTCTTCATCCTCCTCCTCCTCCTCCTCCTCATCATCATCATCATTATCATCATTCCTTTTTTCTCCTCCTTTTCCTTTTTTCTTTTATTTATTAATTTAATTTAAATTTTAAATTTTTTAAATTTCAACAAGTTTCAACATTTACTTCCAAAAGCTTGATTTCCAAAATCTCTCCCTTCCTTCCTCCCTCCTCCCCCTCATTAAGAAAGTAAGTTATTTAATGTAGGTTAAAATGTGTAACCATGAAAAACAATTATGTTGTAAAAGTAAACATAATTTCCCCCCCCAAAAAAGAAAGAGAAACGTCAAGAAAAATAAAGTGAAAAAAGTATGCTTCAGTCTGTATTCAAACACCATCTACTCTGTCTTTGGGATGGATAGTATTCTTTATCATAAGTCCATCAGCTAAATGGCTCTAATGCTTCCCCCACAGTTGCTATTGATAACTGTATTTCCCTCCAAGCTATTCCTCCCAGCCCTATTTATTCTATCCTCTCTTTCCTTTCACCCTGTTCTTTCTCTAAGTGTAATGCATCTGATGCTCTTGTTCACAATCTTCCCTCCCTTCTATCACCTCTACCTCTTCCCCTACCCTTTTCCCCTTTCTCTCATTACTTTCTCTCCTCTTGTCCTCTGGGGTAAAATAGACTTCCACAGCCAACTGAATGTGCAGGTTATTCCCTCTCTAAGCCACTTCTGATGAGAGTAAGCCTCACTCACTTCTCACTTCCTCCTTTTCTACTCCACTGCAAAAGATTTTTCTTACTTCTTTTATGAGAAATAACTTACCCCATTCTATCTCTCCTTTCCCTTTCTCCCAGGACATTCCATTCTACCCATTAATTTCATATATATATATATATATATATATATATATATATATATATATATATATATATATATATATATACTTAATATATTATATATTATATTTAAATTCAACTTCCTCCTGTGCCTTATCTATATATGCTCCTTCTAATTGCCTTAATAAATGAGAGTTATGAGTTATCAATATCATTTTCTCATGTAGGAATACAAGCAGTTCACCATCATTATGTCCTTTATGATTTGGCCTTTCTATCCACCCACTCTATGTTCCACCTGACAGCTGTACTTGAAGATCAATTTTTCTGTTCAGCTTTGGTTATTTCATCAGGAAAGTTTGAAAATCCCCAATTTCAATGAATGTCCATCTTTTTTCCTGAATGAGTATGTTTAGTTTTTCTGGGGAGTTGAATCTTGGTAGTAATCCAAGCTCTTTTGCCATTTGTAATATCATATTCCAAGTCCTTTGAGCCCTTAATGTACAAGCTGCTAAATCTTCTACTATCTTGACTGTGACTCCATGATATTTGAATTATATTTTTATGACTGCTTATTTTTTTTCTTGATTTCAGAGTTCTGAAATTTGGCTATAATATTTCTGAAAGTTTCATTTTGGGGCTCTATTTCAGTAAGTAATCTGCAGATTCCTTCAGTTTCTATTTTACCCTCTGCTTCTAGGATATCAGAGAAGTATTTTTGGATAATTTCGTGAAAAATGACATGTAGGCTCGGTTTTTTAGGTCATGACTTTTAGGTAGTCCAATAATTTTTTTTATTGTCTCTCATGAATCTGTTTTTCCAATGAAATATTTGACATTCTCTTTTATGTTTTCATTCTTTTGTTTTCATTTTTCTTGATTTCTCACAAATTCAACAGCTTCCCTTAGCTCCATTCAAATTTTAAGGAATTACTTCCTTCAGAAAGTTTTTGTATGTCCTTTACCATCTGGCCAATTCTGTTTATGAAGTAGTTCTTCTCCTCATTGGTTTTTTGGGCTGCTTTTTTTTTACTTTGACCCAAACTGGTTTTTGAGATATTTTGAGGTATTGATTTGGTTTTCATGATTTTCTCATTTCTCTTCCCAATTTTTCCTCTATCTCCCTTCTTGAGTTACAAAATCTTTTTTGAGCTCTTCCATAGCCTGATAAAAATTCATATATTTCTTGGAGATGTTGGATATAGAAGTTTTGACTTTGTTATCTTCTAAGTACATATTTTGATCCTCCATTGGAGTAGTAAAATTTGTTTATGGTTGGATTTTTTCTGTTGTTTGTTCATTCCCCATCAATGATTTGATTTTAACTCTTTGTTAAGGTGGGCCTCTGCTTCCAGGATATAGGACACACTCCCAAGCTTTTGAGGATTTTTCAACTGTTTTCAGAGTAATCCTCCCCATCCCCCCCAATATATGCAAATTCTCAATTTCTACAATGTCTTATAAGAGGCTGTCACTGTTTTCTTGTTCTGTGCCTGGTCTGTAGATGGTCACAACCATTCCCCTCTGCCCTGGAACCATGAAAAGAGCCTCTGCTTTGCTGTAGGCAATAAGCTCTGAGTGTGCTTCTGTTTCTTTTCCTGAGACTGGAACCCCAGACTTCGAGTTGGATCTGATTATGGATTAAGCAACAGAGTTTTTCCTCAGCAATAGTAGAGCACTCTAGAGCAGTAGTGGACCCCCAAGGTCTACTCGGGGGCTCCTGGGGCTGGGTCTGTGCTGAGCCCTGAGCTGGACTAGGCTCTTTTCTCACTCTGGTGCAGTGGAGTTTTCCTCCTGACCCTACCCAATTGTCCTGGGCTGGGAGATCTGGAAACTGACAACACTGCCATATACCCAGGAACCTCAAGTTCTGTTCCTTTGTAGCTGGAGCTTTCTAACCCCAGTGTAACAGATTCTTTTCCCAGATCTTCAAAGCCTATTGTCTTGGGCTAGAAAATTATTTCATTCAATCTTTTTGTGGGTTCTGCAACTCTAGAATTTGGTTAGTCATTATCTAAAGGTGTTTGGAGTGGTTTGGGGGAGAGCTCCTGCCTTTATACCACCATCTTGGTCCTGCCTCCTTTTTTTCCTTCTTCCTGTTCATCTTCTTCCTTCTTCTTCTTCTCCTTCTTCTTCTCTTCCTTGTTCTTCTTGATCATGCCCTTTATTTTTCTTTTTCTTATGCCTCAATGAAGCCTGAGAAAACACTCTGGTTATACCACTGGCCCCATGGTAATTTAGGTTCAATGACTTTAAGGTCATTGAGTCATTTAAAAAGAGTTTACTTAACTCTAACAAATCAGAGATGTGCAAACAAGATACAATGATGTAGCTTTAATAGATATGATCCTCTTTGTCTCCATATGAAAACAGATCTGTTCAGGAGGTCAGAACATTCACCATGCTGGAAGGACACTCCATTAATATGGGAGGATCTTTTATGCTCCTTTATGATTCAGAAGCCACATCAACTCAGTCAGTGGCCACTAGGAAGCTGTATTAAAGGAAATATAATGTAAGCCTATCTCTACTCCTGGTCTAATCAAGTTTCAGCTTTGTTGCCTTATAAGAAAAAAAATATAGCTTAATACAACTAAGTAGAAGAAGGGTCAGGGGAACTCTGGTAGATTTTTAGTCCTCTCATAGATCTTTTTCCAGACCCTACTTTCTAACTTGAATAAACCAATAAAAGTAACATTGAGGAGCCCAGGGAAAGTGAGATTTATCTTCCATCTAGGTCCTGGGAATTTCTAGGCTAGTGTTTCAGCTTGGTCATGTTCTTGAATAAATGTCATTTTTGGCATATGCTTTTTACAAAAATACAGATAGATAGAGAGATAGATAGATTGATTGATTGATGTTTCTGTTTCCTATTAACCTTTGATATTCAAATAAAATGTTGCTTTCCTTTATGAATAGAATAGTCTATTGATTTAATTTGCTTTCAATTTCAAGGAGAACTGACATTGTTCACTTCATTAAAGAGAGCTGAGGAAGGGATCTGGTGTATAAACGCCTTTTTGTGTATTTTTTGTCTATTATCTTATTGACTCAACATCCAGATCTCCTTGCCAGAAATGCCCAATAGTCCCTTTGTCAAAGTACCATTTATATTGATCTTAATCTAATTATCCCCTTCAAAGGATGGTATGTGTCATAATTCATGTCTTGATCTAATTAGCTGCTCCAGCTCAGAAAGCATGGATTTGAAATGATAATTGCTACTATGAAAACTTCTCTTTTTGTGTATGTGTCAGAAGTTGTATGCTAGATATAGGCATTTCCAAACATCTGAGATAGTTGACAGTGTCAAAGATGCAGGCTAAAATGGTTCAGAATTTGCCTAGGAGTGCTGATGTACTGGCTTATCCATGTGATGTGACACTTAGCATATTTATCCCCTCCCCACTTCCATCATTCTGAATATTCTTTTTATTGTTTTGGATGATAAAATCATTTTCTCTCTTCTTTTTGTCAGCAATAAATGGCAAACAGGAGAATTCTAGAGGCATTGTGTGATCACATAGCAGCCCAATGACTTATTTTTTTTTAAATTACAATGCACCTTGTAGTCTAACATATAGCAATGACTATAAGAAGAAGATTTAAGTAGGAAGTCAAGACATCCAGATTAACTTCTGCTTATAGTTTAATTTATGACCTTAATGTGTATGACCTTGGGTAAGTCCATTCCCTTCTCTAAATTTGCTTCCTTCTTCATAAAAATGACAAGGTTTAACTGTATGACCTCTGAGGTGACTTCTTTCTAGGGTCATAGAAAGAACTCTGAATGGAAATAAGAACATCTAAGATTGAATTATTCTTTGATTTCATACTCATTGTTTGTGTTCTCATGAGAAAGTCAAGATTATGGACTCCTTTCCCCAATTGATAAATGACCAATGGATATGAATAGAGAGTTTTCAAATGAAGAAATTAAAGCATTATATAATCATATGGAAAAAATGTTCAAAATCATTATTGATAAGAGAAATGCAAATTAAAAGAACAAGGTATCACCTCATACCTATCAGATTGACCAAGATGAGAAAAAGGGAAAATGATCAATGTTGGAGAGCCTGTGGGAGGACTTGGACATTGATGCATTACTGGTGGAGTTGTGAATGGATCCAACCTTTTTGCAGAGCAATATGGAGCTATGACCAAAGAGCAATAAAACTATTCATAACTTTGACCCAGAATTTCCATTTCTAGGTCTATATCCAGAAGAAATAATATAAAATCAGAAAAGTCTTCCATGTTCCAAAATATTTATAGCAACTCTTTTGTGGAGTGGTAAAGAACTGGAAATTGAGGGGATGCCCATCAATTGCAGAATGGCTAAACAAGTTATGGTACATGAATACAATGGACTATTATTGTTCTATAAGAAACCATAAATGGTCAGACTTTAAAGAAGCATGTAATGACTTACAGAATCTGATGCTGAGCAAAGGGAGCAGAACCAAAAGAACAATGTACACATTAACAACGACATTGTGAGATGTTCCACCTTATTGGAAGGAGCTCCTCTCAGCAGTTCAGAATAGGACAACTGTATTAGACTGGCTACAGACTATATTATAACCATCCAGATGAAGGAAAACAAAACAAAGTAAAACACACAGAAAATCAACCCTTCATAATCTGATGAACACTTTATAAAAATTGTCTGTTATGTATCTCCTTTTCCTTAGTCCTAATTCTTCATACCAAAAATATTTATGCAAATGTTTATGCAAAATATATTTGCATAATGCTAACCTGAATGTTTATCCCTGAGGGGAAGGGGGTGGGAAGGGAGGGTGGAAGGAAATTTTGTAAATTAAAAATATTCATGTATTATGAAAAAAATAAATTAATTTAAAACAAGTTTAAAAAAAGATTATAAATCCCTGAATATTATCTAGGTCAATCTTTTCACTTCATAGACAAATAAATTAAGGTTTAGTAAGACTTGAAGGTCACATAGATAATAAATACTAGAGTATCTAGGTCCCTGACTTTTCTGATTCTGAATCTGACATTTTTTCCTCCATGAGTGTCATATTGCCTTTTCATCTCAGTCTTTCCTTCTGTAAAATGGGAGAATAATATCTACTTACCTACCTTATACTGTTGTTGCTGTTGTTTGTCCTTCATTCTTTTTTTTAGGTTTTTGCAAGGCAACTGGGGTTAAGTGGCTTGCCCAAGGCCACACAGATAGGTAATTATTAAGTGTCTGAGACCGGATTTGAACCCAAGTACTCCTGACTCCAAGGCCGGTGCTTTATCCACTACGCCACCTAGCTGCCCCTGTCCTTCCTTCTTGAAGAAGACAGAAGGTGATGCCATGACATGCAAGTGAATTGAACTTAATTGAAGGGGGCACCTAACTCATAGAATTGTTGTTAAGTAATTAACTTTGAATGTACTACAGAACTGAAAGCATCATAATTTGAAAACTCTAGAAAATGAGTTATTAATAGAAATGATAAGAATAGTGTCATTTGGTAGAATGACTTGACTTTGTGACACTTTTCTGTTATGGCTCTTGCTTTAGGGCATTGGACTAAATCATTTTTGATCCTTTGTAATTTTGATTAATCCTTTAAAAGTATGCTGCTACAAAAATATTCCTCCTTAGCTCTGATTTTCTTGGTACCAGATCTGCATTTCATTTCACATTTTCACTTTCAAAGTTTCACTTTGAGTCATTATTTAAATGAATTATCTTTTCCATGACATTGTCTTTCATCCCCAAGTATACTTTCTGCTTAGAAAAGATTGAAGAAATTCAACATGAACTCTCTTGGTCTCTCTGATCTTTTCTTCAAATTCTCAGTACTATCACCAAATTTTTCTTTTTTCTTTTGTTCTCAGCAAAATAGATTTACCTACATTCTATCCTGAAAGTCTCTGTCTTGATTCAATTCTCTTCTGTTTCTCCTGGGTCTTTGCTCTAACAATCATTGCCTCTCTTTTGCATATGCATGCTCAGTCTCTCTCTCCATTGACTTCATTGCTTCTTATATGACATGTTTTGTAAAAAATACTAGGGGATTTATAAAAAGGTAAATATAGACCCTGTCCTCAAGGAGCTTACATTCCAACTAGGTAGATAAGATGCAAATAAGTAGAAGAATACAAGATTCTTCCTTGATTTGAGGGAAGGAGGAATTTTTATCCTTATAAAACTTGTCCTTCTATAATCTTAAAAACAACTCAATGCCACTCAAACTTGCATGTCATATAAGATTTTGAATTACGTATCTAAATTTTTGTCTTCTCTTACTGTTATGCTCAATCTTTTGTTCCTCACCCAGTGTCTACCCAATAGGAATAATAAATGTTTAGTGAATGAATAAATGAAAGTTTAAATGACTGGTGACTTAGGCATATTAGTTATCTTTGGACTACTTCCAATTTTAAAAAATACCATGAATGCTGCAGACCTACATGTAATTCCCAGGTGTCAACCTTCCAGATGATGGAGCTAGGCTACAGGAATAGGGCAATATAGAGATTCTCACCAGGTGGAGATCTAGTACTAAGTCAGTTGTATATCCCATAACTATTTTTCCAATAAGTACAATATTTATATACTTAAAGAGATATATGAAGAAGCAAAAGATAACTAAATGTGTGAAAAAAAACTCAGATTTCATTAACATTGAGAAAGAGTGACTGAAGAAGAATAAAGGAATATCAGTTTTTACAAATGACCTTCAATACTAGATTACTTTTTTCTCATATCAAAAGGAACAGAAACATGAAGAGAATATAATACTCTCACCCATTATAGTTTCTGTTTCTTTACTTTGGAAAAGTATTTGCTTTAATAAAATTAAATGCCACTTTGCAATCTCTTTTATAGCTAGGTGTCTCCCAACCATAAATAAGCATTATTCAATATTGTTAGAAGCTACATCAAGCAAAAACTGTTTAGTAACTCTATGATAACAAATATCAGACTAGAAATAAATCAGGGAACTGTAACCTTGCCAAAGGTATTCACCAACAAGAAAGAAGAGAAGTAATGCAGAGTGTACATTGAGGAGGATTGTCCATGAATGACAGGTTCCTCCAGATACTCCTATTGTGGAATTGTGGATAGCAATTATGTTGAATTAATTATGCCCCAATAAATCACAAGGCCTTCTGGAAGATGGCAATAATCCTTCAAAAGAGTTTGATCTGTCTACTCAAACAGGAAAGAACAAGTGAATGAAAAAAAAAGCCAAAAGTTCAACATACATATGGATGGAGACCCTAAGGAACTGTCCAATAGTGTTTATAGAAATATATATATATATATATATATATATATATGTATATGTCTATATTTATGCCCATAATAACGCATATTTTTCTGTCTATATGTATACATACACACACACAAACACACACACATACACACACACACACACACACACACACACCTGGAAGAGACATTGCTGATGGGCAATGAGCTGAGCTCAGAGTTTATAGGGAGATGGAGAATGGGCTGGATTGCTTTTAGGAAACTGAAAAAACTGTTTTAACTGACTTCTTGAAAGCAAAGTCCCACTTTTTTTGAATGTTTTTTATTTTCCAACTACATGCAACAGCAGTTTTCAACAAACTTTTTCCTCCCAAGGCTTTGGATTCTATATTTTCCTCTCTCCTTCCTTATCCTCTCTCCTCCCCATGAAAGCAAGTAATCTTATATAAATTAAACATGGTAAAATTATATTTAATATATTTCTCTATCAGTTCTACTGTGAAAGAAGAATCAAAACTAAAGGGGAAAACATCAGAAAAAAATAAAAAATACATGAAACAAGTTTTAAAAAGTGAACATAATATGCTTTGGTCTTCATTCAAACTCTATAGTTTTGTTTTATTTTCCCCAGGTATGGATGGCATTTTCCATCACAAGCAATTTAGAATTATCCTTGATTGGGCTTCCAGTTAAGATGGTAGACAGAGAGAAACCAGGAACTTTGTTAAAGTCTCCTGAGTTTCCCTCAGAACTGAAATTAATTAAACCTCTTAACAGATTTTGGGGCAACAGAACCCACAAAATAAAAGAATGGAATATGTTCAACCAAGTTTTGTCATGGGGGAAGCATGGGTGTCCAGATAGAGAGCAGAGTCCCAGTGTATTGATGGCAGGGTAAGGCAGGGACCAACCTGAGATCCTTGGCTGTGGAAGCAGAAGTTTTTGTAGTTAGGGTTGCTCTGGAGAAGGTATTGGAGAGATCCATCACACTAAGAAGGCTCCAACACAGGTGCCCAAGACCCCCATTCAGGTGGCATAACTGGTTTGGTTTGTCTGACTTGGATGGCAAGTTACTCGTATTCTCAGCCAGGAGGGCTTGGCATTTCCCAGCAGCAGAGTCTGGCATGCAAACGGCCAGACACAGTTCCAGGTGTTCCCATCTTTCTCAATGGCTTAGAGAGTGGGTGGGGTGACTGATGTTTCAGGCACTGAGAAAACCCCTAATATTCCCAGGAGGGAGGGCCTAACCTAGTGACTGGGCTGCTAGTGCAGACAGTCCAAAGACAGCTCCAGGCATTCTAACCATTCCCAGTGATCCAGGGAATAGCCAGTTGACACTTCCAGTTCAGACAGTCTAGAAAGAGAGCCTCAGGTGTTCCTACTGCCAGTACACTGAGCAACTCCATGGAGTTTCTGACACCATAGGTCAGTGAGTAAGCCTTTAAGGTTATCAACAATGGAAGTTTGTAACACAAGACACTTGGGTTAGATATCAAACAAATAAGAAATTTCAGAGAAAATCAGCGTCTAATGAAAGTTACCTTGGAGATAATGATGGACAAAATGTTAGCTCAGAAAAGGAGAGCAGAAGGGATGCCACATATGAAGCATGGAGGAATTTTCATTGGTCTCCAGTTTAGAAAATTTCTTAGAAGACCTCAGAAAGGATTTTAAAAATGAAATAGAAAAATTGGGAAAAGAAATGCAAGAAATAACTAACATCTTGCAACAAGGGCAGCTAGGTGGCACAGTGGATAGAGCACAGGCCCTGGAGTCAGAAGTACCTGAGTTCAAATTCAGCCTCAAGACACTTAATAATAACCTATCTATGTGTCCTTGGGAAAGCCACTTAACCCCATTGCCTTGCAAAAAACAAATTTAAAAAAAATCTTGCAACAAAAAAATGACAGAAGACAAATGCTTTAAAATACAATTAGGCAAATGGAAAGGAAAACAATTCCTGAAAAAAAAAATTGAGCAATTGGAAACAGATAATTCCTTTAAAGACAGAATTGATCAAATGGAAAAAATACAAAAGTTAAATGAAGAAAATACCACCTTGAAAAAATAGACTGGGACTAGTGGAAGCTAATGACTCCATGAGACACTAAGAATCAATTAAACAAAATTTTAAAAAAAATGAAAAAATAGAAAAATAATGTAAATTACCTCATTGGTAAAACAACTGACCTGGAAAAAAATCCAAGAGAAATAATGTAAGAATTATTGTACCACCTGAAAACCATGATAAAAAAATAGTCTGAATAGCATTCTTGAGGAAATCATCAAGTAGAATTGCCCTGGTATCCTGTTACCTGAGGGCAAACTAGTTTTCGAAGGAATCCACTGATATGCCCCTGAAAAGGATTCTAAATGAAAAAAAAATCAAGGAATATTGTATCCAAATTTCAGAATTATCAGATAAAAGAAAAAATCCTTCAAGTGGCCAGAAAGAGGCAATTCAAATATCAAGGGACCACAGTCAGATTGCACAGGGCCTGACTTGCCTTAACATTAAAGGAGTAAAGGGCCTGGAATATGATATTCTAGGGGCAACCTTTACCCTCCAGAATCAACTACCTAGCAAACCTAAGCATGCTCTTTCAGGGGAAAAATGGATGCTTAACAAAATAGGTGACTTTTAAACTTTCCTGAAGAAAAGACTCCAACTGAACAGAAAATTTGATCTTCAAACAGGAGACTCAAGAGATACATGAAAAGGTAAAGAGGGGAAAAGAACAAGACTGCTATTCAGTAAGATTGAAATTGTTACATCCTATCTGGGAGGAAGATTCTCATAGTTTTTGAGAATTGTAACTCTAATACAGGGAGTACTTAGGTTGGAGGAATTGACATAAATTGATTTTGATGGATTACTTTAAAAAATTTAAGACATTGATAAACAGATGAGGATTGTAATGAGACAGGAGAAAGGGGGAGGAATGGGGTAAATTATTTCATGTGAAGAGTTGCAAAGGACTTATTGTAGTAGAGGGAAAGAAGGGAGGGGATGAGAACCATTTGAATCTTATCTTATAAGATTTGGCTCAAAGAAAGAAAAAATCATGTACTCAGTTGGGTTTAGAAATTTATCTTACCTTTCAAGTATTAGGAGGAGAAAGTCGGGGGAAGGGAAGGACTGATTGATAGAAGATAGGGAAGGAAGAAGGGAAAAAGGGAAAGAGGGAAGAAAATTGAGAGGATAGAAAGGAAGACATATTGAGGTAGGTGGCAGTGTGAAGCAAAACACTGGAGAGGAGGGATAGGGTGAAAGGAGGGGAAAAATTACAAATAAAGAGGAGATGGTGTGGAGGACAATAAAGAGAGTAATTAAAATTGTGAACATGAATGGGATGAACTCTCCCATAAAACAGAAATGGATAACAGAATGGAATAAAAACCAGAACTTACAATATACTATTTACATGAAACATATTTGAAGCAGATATGTGTAAAGAGAGAAGGCAAAAAGATTGGAGCAGAATATATCATGCTTATTTTGAAGTGAAAAAAGCAGGAGTAGCAATCCTTATCTTAGACAAAACAACCGCAAAAACAGAACTCATTAAAAGGGATAGGGTAGGAAACTATATCGTCCTAAAAGGTGCATAGACAATGAAGTTATTTCAGTAATAAACATGTATACCAAGCAGTTTAGCATCCAACTTCTTAGAGGAGAAGCCAAATGGACTACAGGAAGACATAGATAGGAAAACTCAACTGGTATGGTACCTCAACCTCCCTCTCTAAGAATTAGATGAATCTAATCATAAAATAAACAAGAAGGAAGTTGAAGTGAATAGAATGTTAGAAAATTTAGAAAAGATAGCCCTCTGGAGAAAATTGAATAGGGATATAAAGTAATAGATATTTTTTTTTCTAACACATGACACCTATACAAAAGTTGACCATGTCTTAAGGCATAAAACCTCATAATGAAATGCAGAAAGGAAGAAATACTGAATGCATTCTTTTCAGATCATGATGCAATAAAAATCAATTGGAACAAAAATCAATTGGAAGTTAAATAGCTTAATTTTAAAGACTGATTGGGTCAACCAACAAATCATAGAAATAATGAATAATTTCATCCAAGGCAAAGACAATAAAGTGACAACATACTAAAACTTGTGGGATACAGCTAAATTATTTATTACTGAAAATATCATATATCTAATGCTTACATGAATAAAATAAAGAGATCAATGAATTGCTCATGCAACTAAAATAGCTAAAGAACAAATTAAAAATTCTCAATTAAATATCAAATTAGAAATTATGAAAATTAAAAAGAAAATCAAAAGTAAGAAAACTATTGTACTAACAGAAAAAGCTAAGAAATGGTTTTATGAAATATTCAATAAAATAGATAAAACTTTGGTTACTTTGATAAAAAAAGAAAACCAAATTACTAGTATCAAGAATGAAAAAAAGGTGAATTTACCACCTATGATGAGGAAATTAAAGTAAAAATTTGGAGCAATTAGAAGAGGAAATTAAATACTTAAATATTCCAATCTCAGAAAAATAAATTGAACAAACCATCAATAAATTCCCTAAGTAAAAAATTTCCAGGGCCAAAAGGATTCAAAAGTGAATTCTACCAAACATTCAAGGAACTTCCAATTATATCTAAACTATTTGAAAAAATAGGTAGAATTCTGACATATTCCTTCTATGATACCTATATGATTCTTAAAACTAAGCCATAAATAGTCAAAACAGAGGAAGCACATTATGGACCAATTTCCCTAATGAATATTGATGCAAAAATTTTAAATAAAATATTCGCAAAATGATTGCATATGTTATCTCAAGTATAATACACTATGATACCATCCCATTGAATTGTTAACAATTGTATCATTAACAAACTTATCTTATGATTATTTCTAGATTCTGAAAAAGCTTTTGACAAAATATAGCATTTAAAACACTGCAGAATATAGGAATAAATGTTGTGTTCCTTAAATGATAAGCAGAATCTATCTAAAACCATCTACAAGAATTATGTGTAAGTGGGGAAAAGCTAGAACCATTCCAAGCAAGATTGGGGTGAAACAAGGATGCCTTTTTATCAATGCTGTTGTGACTATTGTATTAGAAATGTTAGCTTTATCAATGAGAAGAAAAAGAAATTTAAGGAATGAGATTAAGCAATGAAGAAACCAAAACTTTCATTTTTTTTGCAGGCATGGTATACTTGGAGAATCCTAGAAAAATTATCTAAAAAACTACTTTAAACAATTAGCAACTTTAGCAACATTGTTGCTAAAGATATAAAATCCACCTAAATCATTAGCATTTCTCTATATATTACTAAGAGAAAAAAGAAAAAGAAAGAGAAATTCTATTTAGAGAAATTAAAGACAACATAAAATATTTGTGAGTCTATCTGTCATGACAAACTCAGAAATTATATGAGAAAAACTAACTATAAAACACTTTTCACACAAACAAAATCAGATCTAAATAAATAGGTAAATGTCATGATCATGGGTAGGCCAAGCTATTGTAATAAAATGACAATTATACATAATTAAATTATTTATTCAGTGCCATACCAATCAAACCTCCAAAAATTACTTTATGGAATTAAAAAGCAGTAACTGAATTCATATGGAGGAACAAAAGGTTAAAAATATCAAGGGAATTAATAAAAAATGCAAAGAAATGTGACCTGGCCATACCAGATCAAAAATTATATTGTAAAACATTTGTCATCAAAACTATTTGGTACTGCCTAAGAAATAGAATGTTGAAGCAGAGGAATAGATTAGGTGCAAAAGAAACAGCAATAAATGAGAAAAGTAATCTGCAGCTTGATGAATCCAAAGATTCTAGCTTCTGGGATAAGTAAGAACTCAATCATTTTTTTCTTAAACCTGCTGGGAAAACTGGATGATAGGATGGCAGAAACTAGCCTTAGATCAACATCTCACGCTCTATACCAAGATGACATTGAAATGGGTACAGGAATTAGACATAAAAGGTGCCAATTAGAAGAACAAGGAATCTGGAAAGGGGAGCAGTTAATGACCAAAGAAGAAATAGAGAACATTATAAAATGCAAAATGAATAATTTTGATTACATTAAATTGAAAAGTTTTTATACAACTAAAACCAATGCATGCCAGATTAAAAGGAAGTCAGTAAATTGGGAAACGACTTTTACAACTAGTATTTCTGACAAGGATTCATTTCTAAAATATATAGAGAACTGAGTCTAATTTATAAGACTATAGGTCATTCTCCAATTAATAAATGGTGAAAGGATATGAAGAGGCATTCTCAAATGAAAAAATTAAAGCTGCCTAAAGTCATATGAAAAAAGGCTGTAAATCACTTATGAGAAATGTGTAAATTAAAGCAACTCTAAGGTACCACCTCACATACATATTGGCCAATATGACTAATAAGGAAAATAATTAATGGTGCAGGGGATGTGGGAAAACTGAGACACTAATGAATTGTTGGTGGAGTTGTGAACTCATCCAACTTTTCTGGAAAGCAATTTGAAATTATGTCCAAAGGGCAGTAAAACTGTGCATACCCTTTGATCCAGCAATTTACATACTAGGTCTGCATCCATAAGAGATCATAAAAAAGTTACAAGTACAAAAATAATAATAGCAGTTCTTTCTGAGGTGGCAAAGAATTGGAAATTGAGGGGATTCTCATCAATTTGGGAATGACTGAACAAATTTTGGTATATGAAGTGATGGAACAGTATTATTGCTCTATGAAAGCAATGAGGAATGGAACTTCAGAATACCCTAGAAAGACTTGTATGAACTGATGTGAGTAAAGTGAGCAGAACCAGAAGAATAGTGCACAAATCAACAGCAACTTTGGGTGATGATTAACTACAATTAACTTGTTCATTTCAGCAGCACAATAATCAAGATAATTCTAATAGGCTGGTTATGGAAAACAACATCCATACCCAGAGAAGGAACCATGGAATTCAAATGTAGACCAAAGTTTACTATCTTCAATTTTTAAGAATTGCATTATATTTTTGTCTCTAATGATTTTCCTATTTCAATTTGATTCTTCTTTCACAATATGATTAATATGATCTGTGTTTATCATGCTTATACATGTATAGCTTATATTAGATTGATTTCTATTTGGAGAGGGTGGTGGGAAGGAAGGGAGGGAGAAAAATGTAATACTTAAAACTTTGTCAAAGTGCTGCTTGAAAACTACCTTTTCTTTTTGTTGGAAAAATCAATGAATAAAATATTTTAAAAATTGTCCTTGATCATTAAATTGATGAGAAGAATTGAGTCCATCATAATTGATCATATATAGTATTACTCTTTATATGTATAATGTTCTTCTGGTTCTGTTCACTTCTCTGAAATCCATCTACTCATGATTTCTTATAGTACTATAATATTCCATCATGTTCATATACCATAATTTGTTTAACTATTGCCCAATTTATAGCATCCCCATTTCCAATTTAAAGTCTTACTTTTTCAGTATAAGCAGCACTGGTATTATGAGGCATCCACAATCCATTGCCTTTCAAAATTAAATAACACATAAAAGGCAACATAGAGACTAATCATGAGTGTGAGCAGGCTGTAATGTAGCAACAAAGGATAAAGAGGAATAGAAATAAAGGATGTTAACAAGAACTTGTAAGCTAGAAAGAAAGTAGGAGCATGACAATAGATGACAATAATAATATAATAATAATAATAATAATAATAATAATAATAATGTTGCCCTGCATTATTGAGGATCACCACATCACAGAGGTGATGCCATGACAAGCATATGAAATGGATTCGAGTGAGGAGCGTTGTGCTAAGTCACCAGCCTCACTTTCTCCTCCAGAACCATCTGGGTCAAGTGACCAGATATGAATCAGGATGACTGGAGATGGTCCTCAATTCTAGGTATTCGGGGTTAAGTGACTTGCCCAAGGTCACACAACTAGTTAATGTCAGAGATTGAATTAGAACTCCTGTCCTCCTGATTCCAATGCCTGTGCTCTATCCACAACACCATCAAGCTGTCCATATGCCAATATGAAACTAAGAAGTGGTCAGCCAGATTGCTTCACTGCCACCCTTGTGTTGTCATGAGAAATTAAGTATGATCATTAGCAGGCTTAGTGGACACTCTGTCATGACTGTAGAGAGAACAGGGGAAAGAAGGAGATGAACAGAATGGGGAGGCATGGGGAGGTCTCAAGCCGTATCAAAGAGGAAATTCCTGAATGTATCAAACCACAGATCCATCTGGATGTGAATACTGAATATACTGAATACTGAATAAAGTGAGTGTGAATGTTGCTTCATAGATTTAGCAATAAAAGGAATTTGAGAGGTCGGAGAGCCCTACCATCTGATTTTGCAGATCAGACTAAGATCAGAAAGCAGTGATTGTCAGATCTAGGACCTGAGCATATGCTTTCTTACTCCAAATTCTGTGTTTTTTTTCATGGTAATTCATTTAGGGAATGAGTCATGGTTCCGATGAATTTTAATAGAGAAGAAAAGCAAGAAAGATGCCCAGTATAGGGAGGACGAGTCTTAGGAGGCATAATGGAAGCACATCATATTACTATTGTATTTCAGCATTCAATAAGCACTTTCTATATGTTGGAATCTCATGGAATTGGTAGTTTAGATATTAATGCAAATGATGATACATAGAAATTCAATAATTTATTAAAAAATTTCACATTAGACTATTCTCCTCTGGAAATTATGCACCTTTTCCCTTCACCTTTTTTCAGATATTTTTTGCTGTGTTACCTTCATCATTCTTTCTTGTATTTCCAGTTTTTACTATATAGAAATGTATAATAAATGCTTATTTATTATCAAAAATAAATATGCTGATAGCAAGACTGTCCCTTCCCCCCACTAGATTTTGTTCTAGAACTTCTAGGGAGTAATGGGAAGGTATGACATGATAGGGGTCTGGTTTTTATGCAAAGAAAAGGCAGAAGCTGATTTTCCTTTCTCCTCCAAAATGATTATGATATTAAGGAAAAACTCTTATTTCTTCATAATTTTGTTCAAGCCTGACCTTACAGAATAGTCATGGGATAGTAGGTGGTGCAGTGGATAGAGCAGAAGTCCTGGAGTCAGGAGGACCTGAATTCAAATTGGATGTCAGATACTTAATAATTGCCTAGCTGTGTGATCTTGTGCTTAACCCCATTGCCATAAACAAACAAGTAAATAAGTAAGTAAACAAACAGATAGATAGATTAAACAAACAAACAAATGAATGAATGGATGAATGAATGAATGATAAATAAATAATAAACAAATAAATAAAAAGAATAGTCCTCTTCTTGGAAAAGATACTGAGGGTAAGCTTGCATTCTTTTAATTACACAACCTAATTTGATAATTCTATTGAAACAACAAAAGTAGAAATCTCTTAAAAGCATGTTATCTTCCACATTTCTTAGACCTCAAGCATGGAGAAGACATTTAGGATCTTAAGAAAAGGCAACAAGTATAAAATATGACTTTACTGATTATATTGCTGACCCTCAGAATAAGATATTGACATTAGTTTCATTGCATGCTGAGGCAGTTTGGAGTAATGGGTAGTGCACAGACTTTGAATCTGGGAGACCTGGAAAGTCAAATTCCTGCTACATTTATTATTAGCTATGAGAGTCTTATCAAGTCACTTAAACCCTCCAAACCTTAGTTTTATCATTTGTAAAACGATAGAGTTGGACTCAATGATCTCTCAGCTTGAAATTGATGAACCTTTGATTAGTAGAACTGTTGTGTTCAAACCATTTTCAGATAAACTTGGAAAAGAAGGCACTAAAATAGTAAGGGGAAGCATGTTTGTTAAGCCCTATTGTGTTCTCAGTAGTGTGCTTGTTCTTACAAGGAACATCTGGTCTACAAAGCTACATGCCATTATGCTCTAGGTGGGCACAAAACATGGTCTGATTGTATTTGGAACAATAGAAAGAATAGTTCTCTGAAAGTCAAAAGAAGTAGTTCTGTAACTTACTGAATGTAATACTGGGCAAGTTACTTAAGCTCCCTCACTCTCTATGCCTCAGTTTCTGTATATTCTAAAGGGGAACAATTTCTCTAGCAATTTTTATAAGGTGATTGTGAGGGAAGTCCTCTACAAAACTACCTGATGTAGAACTGTCCAGGTGCTTAGTTTTTCTAGTTCTGACTGATGTTTTTCTTGCACTGTAGCTCTGGACAAAATAATTGGTTTTACTGGCCTCTCTGTCACCACCCTTTTGCAGGTCCATGTGCAGGCTATTGCAATAGACTCTTAACTGAGCTCCATATCTCAAGTTTCTCAATTCCATTTTATCCTTCAGCTACCAAAGTCATTTTCTTAAATTACAGCTTTGACTATATAAACCTTCTTATTAAATGATGATTCCCCATTATCTCTAGGAGGTAGTGAAATGAATAGAGTGCTGGGTCTAGAATCAGGAAGTCTCTTCTTCCTGAGTACAAATATTGTCTCAGATGCTTCTTAATTGTGTGACTCTGGATAAGTCACTTATCTTTCTTTGTCTCACTTTCTGCCAAGAAAAACTCAAATGTGGTCATAAAAGTCAGACATGACTAAAAAATTGCTGAATAACAACAAATTATTCCTAGGATCAAATATAAAATCTTAAGCAAGTTAATATCTTATTCTGAGGATCAGCAATTCAATCCAGTAGAGCAATGCTTTATATTTGTTGCCTATTCTTTTTTGTTGTTTGAGGCAACTGGAGTTAAATGACTTTTCCAGTCATTACTAGTTTCCCCCTTCCTGGCTTTCTTGTTCTTTACTTTTCCTCTGTATACTTTATGAAACAGGGACACTGGTTTGCTTGCTGTTCTTCTCAAAGATACAGCTACATTGTATTATTATTCCTGATACCCCATTTCCCTAATCTGAGTCTTTTCAATGGCTTTTCTGCTCCTTTTCTTACCCGAACCTTGTGAATTTTCTAATGTCCTCAATACTCTGTTCAAATCCTACCTTCTGGAGGAGATATTTTCTGGCACCTCTCCCTGCTAGTGCCTTCCCTCTAAGATTTCCTTCAGTCTTGTTCACATATATCTTGCATTTACATAATTGTTTGCATGTTGTCTCCCTCATTAGAATATAGATTCATTGTGGGCAGTCATCCATCTTTAATCTTTCTTTGTAACCTTATGTGCCTCACATATAATAAGACAATAAATGCCCATTGATCTGGGTGATTTAGGGGGTGAAATGAAGCATCCAAGGACTAAGGCCTTTTCTGGTGTTAATAGTCCACAACTCTATAAAAGGAAGTCAGAGTGTCCATTCTCACTAGAATAGTGTGCCAGTGGAGTTTGAGTGATCACCTTCTTTAATCCAACTTACACAGTTTCCCCCTCATGAACTCTGCATTCTTTATTTGTTCTCCCTTCAGTTTTGGGGAAGAGCCCTGGCTTAATAAGAAATCATCCATAATGCAAGAAGATGACAAAGGAGAAATATGGCCTTATAGGACAAGACAGAATATATTGATCTAATTTGATAGGAGGAGGAAACCTGAGAAAATTCTGATACCAGTCACTGATATCTGGTCAATTCTTTCTGTATGAATCATCCTGAAAGTTATAAATTCTTCTTGGAAGATGCTGACAGACTACTCAGTGTGGGTAACCTATTGCAGCATCAGATTCTCAGAGTTGAATACGTTAGAGGCAACATAGGCCAATTCATATCTGTACAAGAATCTCCTAGATGAAATATTCACTTAGCCTCTTTAGTCAAGGGAATTTGCTCCCTATTAAGGACAGTCATGATAGCTTGATTTCTCCCCCTTATATACCTTATATAGTGTTTTCTTTTGAATAGTTGAAATATACTTTTTTGTGTTTCAATACTTTCAAATCCCAATTGACTCTTTATGAACCTATTTGAGTGTTGGTTTTTGTTTTGTTTTTTGCTTGCATTGACAAAGATACTAGAGCAGTTTTTTTATTTCCTTCTGCAATGCAATAGTCTTTTCATTCAGACTGTAAGATCTCCCTGGGAAGTGACTGCTTTTCCAACCTTAAAGATATGTATATTTCAATTAACCAGAGCTATCTGTATCCTCAAGGATCTTATATTCAATGGGGTAGGAGAGAATAGCATGTACTTATAAAAGTAAATTCACAATAATAAAGGAGATAAGAGTTTTTGAAAAATTGGGATATGGATGTTATAGTGTTGAATTTCATTATCTCATGATCACCTTCTTTTGGATGTATTTCAAATGATAACAGTACTTTATAAAATTCAAAATACAGAAATGGACACAATGTTCCACATGCAGACTTACTAGATAGAGTGTATGGGATTATGATATTCCTTATTCTCCCTTTTTCTACTTTTATTAGTATATACTGTGATTATATTTAGCCTGCTGCATCACATCTGTGACTCATTTGCAGTATATAATTTACCAATAGTGTCTGGGTTCCTTCACATAAACTACAATGAAAGGCTTACTGTTGATAGCTTAAAACTGCCCAGGACTTTTGGGTCATTTGTATTATCTAACCTTTCTCACCCTATACTTGTAGAATTGATTTCCTGAGCTCGAGTAAAATTTTTATATTTTCTCTATTAAATTTCATCTGAAATTATTTTTAATAAGATCATTCCATTGTTCTCAACTCTTAATATTTTAATCCCCTGTTTCCCTCTGCATTTCAGACTCCACTGCACAGACATCTCTATTTACTGATGTGGCTATGTGAACAAATGGATAGTTCTACATACTTTTTTGTGTGTGCAAGGCAATGGGGTTAAGTGACTCACACAAGTTCACCCAGCTAGGTGTGTACCAGGGCCATTGCTCTAACCAGTGTACTGTCAAGCACCCCTGTGCTACATACTTCTTTAGAGCTTTCTTATATCAAGTCTCATCAAGTTCCTAGGTTACTCCAAAGATATATAGGACTAGAGGAATTTCCTGAATCCCCCCTCTTTCCTGGAATACCTACAGACAGGATTAAATCCCTTGTGATTTGAATCTCATAGAAAGAACTGACTTGAAATTATTTAAACCAATATTTGAGTTAAGGCAGACATAGATACCCAATCACACCATGGATTTTGAAGTTATTATGAGTTATGCTGTGGTCATATCTATGCCATATCTTAAATGTACTTCACTGATGCTTCTGTTTGATCAAGTTATCCAAGGTCAATGTTGCAGGTCTTTAAACAGAACCAGTACCAGAGAATCACTGATGCTATCTTTTCTACATTATTATCCACCACAATACCAAAGGTACAACTGACCTCAATTGATTCCAAACTGAAGGTAGACATTTCCCTTGAAGCAAGTCACCTGTGGATTTAGAAGCACTCATTTGAAAGGATAAATTTAGGGGTGTTTGATCAATGGTTCTTATTACTTGAAAGAGCTTGTAGAAAAGAGAACTCAATTTGGAGTCAGAGAATTGCTGTTCAAATCCCAACAGTGATATATTTCCTGGCACTATTATTTTGGGCATTTGCTTAACCTCCCTGAGACCCAGGCTTATATATATATATATACATACATATATATATATATGTATATATATGTGTGTGTGTGTTTGTGTGTGTGTATGTGTATGTATATGTAGTTTAATTTCAACCATGTCTGATTTCAGTCATGCCTGATTCTTCAGGTTCCTATTTGTTTTTCTTGTTAGAAATATTGCAATGATTAGTCATTTACTTCTCTAAGTCATTTCCCAGATGAAGAAACTGAGGCAAACAGGGTTATTATTTTGCCTAGGGTCAAAATTAGCAAATATATAAGGGCATATTTGAACTCAGAAAAATGAGTTTTCTTGACAGCAGCCTTAGCACTCTATTTGTACCACCTAGTTGTCCATATAGTCCTTACCTTGAACTAGCTTACATTCAAATGGAAGACATTTGAATTGGAAGGAAAAGGCAAGATGCCCAAAGTCTAAGAGAAAGAGATTACTTGGACTATTTCAACTTTGTTTATGTGCATTGTGGAAAAGTAGGAAAATTATTTTCTGAAAAAATAGGTTTTTATAATAAGAGAAAATAGACAATTTTTCAAAACTAAACTCTTAGGATTCCAAATCAAGCTATTCACTTTGGTGATAAATTATTTATAAAGAACTTTAGACATCAAAGAATTCAACACCCTCAATTTTCCCAGAAGAAACACAGAGTGATAATGTCACTCCCGGCTACTGCAGTAACCTCAACAGGACTGGCAAAGAATTGGAAGGAACCTCAGAAAATCTCTGTTTCAAATTGTTTCTTGTGCTTGAACAACAATCTCCTCCAATATTCCATGAATTCCAGTGAGTGTTCTGAGATTTGAACACAGATCTTCTAACTGATTTATTGTTTTTTCTACTGTACCATACTGATAATTCTCTCTGAGTGTTTTTTCTTTTCTTCTTCTTACTTTTAGCAAACTCAGAAACAGAACCATTCCCTAAATGTTTCCATTTTGAATGAATAATTTTGGTTATATGCACAGTTTTATCTCAATAGAGCAAGAGGTCAATTTTATTAGGATTGTTAATATTAATAAGGTATTTCTTACAAAGAAACATAAGCTCTCATAGAGAGACAAGTGGTGCTTGAAAGTAGAAAGATCAAGAAAATGTCAACTCACTAACGAGCAATTATGACTGTCCTGTTCCTGGCTCTTTTGATGAATCACACTGGCTACCAGTCTCCAGAAGAACTCAATGAAATTCATGTGTTCATATTAGAAATAATATGCTCTCTGAAAAACAAAATATGCTCATTTTTAAAAGAATAAAAACATACAAAAGGGAAGGTTTGAAATCATACTAGTCAAATATAAAATTATGCCATCTTTTGATTTTTCACTTTTTAAACTTAATTCCTCACTGTCCACAATTTAGATTCTTCTGAATGATCTTTAATCTCTCTCATGATAAAACAGTAGAGAGTGTATGAATTTTTATCGACTTACAATTCAAATAGCTTACCATACATGTAAATTTTATCTAAAATTATTTAGTTCTTTAATGAAAAAAGGAATCTAAACAACCAAGAAATCATATATTTAGTAACAAAGGGAATGCATGATATTGAAATTCCTAAAGTGGCATCCTTAAAGTGGATAACAAAGGTTCCCATTAAGTGAAGGTCAGGTTACTGTATTGAACAATTTACAAAGAGGGAACATATTTGTTTATCTTTTCATAGTGTAATTGATCATTCTATTTCGAAAGTTAAATGAAAAACCACCATTGACTAAAGCTTTTCCTTCCAAGAATCCCCACTGGTGTTCTTTCTATGTATGTTTAAAGCTAGACTAAAAATGGAATTTGATCAAACTAAATTGGAAAGAAAATTCCTGCGTTAAGAAACGAGTATGGAAAATGTTCTGCCTCCTGAGTTTCAAATCTATGGTCTGTGATCAGGTAGAAGCCCATGATCTCAATTGCCATGACAACCTCATTTTTTATGCATTATCTTGAAGCAACCAGAATTCAGACACTAATAAAATTTATAAGTTGAAACCATCACCTCATATTAACACAGAAATGAATTGTGACTTAAAATAAAAGTTTTCTGTTTAATATTTCAATTCCTGGAGTGTTTTAGGTCTTATATGGGCTGGAGATATGACTTTACCCTCTAGTAGGATGTTTTTTAAATATTAGGATCAGTCAGAAAATAAGGGATTCCACTTTCCATTTTTCTGTATTACTACGAGAAGAATATATTGTGTATATGTGTGTGTTTCTGTATGCACAGAAACATAAGATATTAGAATGAATTTAGGAATGCATACATTTATTTATAATAAATCATAATTTTAGAATATTATAGCAACTAAATGAAGTAAATACTCACCAATAACCCTTTTGCATTTTTCAAAAAAATAGCATAATATAATCTACCTATATGTAATTGTTTGTTGAAAAATAACTCGAGTAATTTAGAATGATTTTGTGACTTTACCTGTTGGTTACTTTCTAATGAGAGTAAACATGAATATTAAAAAAATATTAGAGAAATCTGAATTTTATAATCTGAGACCTGGTTTAGCTGTAAGATCCTTGGCAATAAAGATATAACTTCAATGCACAACTAGGGCTTTGCACAAAGATATTGACTTGTAATTATTGATGAAAATAGAATAGGAGCCCAGTTTATGGCAAGACTACTAGGGAAGAATGTGTCGCCCTTCCCCTAGAATGTTAGGGCAGTTAAGAGATCATGCTACAAGGAATTGGCATATTTTTATGTCAGCTTATCAATGGAGCTCTGGGGCTTAAACTCCATTCCATACATAAGGGCTACTGAGGTAGTTCTTCAGCCAGGGTAGCTACAATTTTATTTGGTCATCACAAAACCTTGTGCAAAACAGAATGAGAGCTGAAACTGGAGCCAGAAGACCTAAAGCTGAAGCCCTACCATTTACAAACCACAGAAAAATTATTTCCCTTCATTGAGACTCATTTTACTAATTTTTAAAGATGGACTTAATGTATTTTAGTTGGAGTGAGTCTTAAAATTCATGCAATCCAACTTCCAAATCTTATGCGCAAGAATGCTGAAGATCAGAGAGTACTACTTTGTTGAATTTACACGTGAGGTTTTTCTATCCCTCAATCCATTTCTTCTTCCCAGTTCTTATTTACTCTTTACATATCTTGTATGTACCTATTTGGGTACATGTTGTCTACTCATTAGAATATAAAGTTTTTGAAGACTTGGATTGTTTTATGTTTTCTTTGTATTCCCTAGATCCTAGTATAATGGTGGGTACAAATATTCATTTATTTACATATATTAAAGCCAGTCCCTTCTGGTCCTTGAGGGTTGATGGTCAGATTATCAGTGTTAGCATTTGTTCCACATAAATTGATAAACACTACAAAATCAGAGTTTCATATATTGTTTTGCTGATTGTCTGGACTTAGTAAAATGATAGTAGAAAATTAATTATAAAAATTAACATTAAAATGTGTCATGTATGCATTCTTTTCCTTGAGTCATTATTCTTGTACATTTATGAGCACTATTCTGGGTGAATTTCATCCACAGCTGTGGAGAGAATTGAACAGTTGAAGTTGAGATAAGCCCAGGGATAAGCTCTACTGTCCATAATTAAACTGGAGAGAAGATGAGGAGTGGAAAAGCAATGCATATGAGAGTCAGACTTGGCCCTAACATTTTTAGTCAAATATGAAGATCCCATGTTGATTCAAACTTTTCCCTTTCTGAAACCATGGGAGTGGAATACTTTAAGCATCAGAACTGTTATTTTTTTTTTGAGGTCTGTGGATTGACCTGCATGCTGCACCAAAGGAAGTTATTACCTGCTTTATGAAGGAACTGCAGCCACCAACTTGAGCCACATGATGCAATTGCTTCTATTCATTTTCATATGCGTATGAATAAAATTAAATGCAGCTAGGCTATGCTTTTGTGAATAAACTTTACTCAATGTAAGTAGGAGTAAAGCAAGGAGTAGAGCAAGGAGTAAAGCAAGAGGAATAAACTTCTCATATGTTCTTGCCAAAAATCTGATTGGAAAATTCCACAGAAACTTAATCTTTAGAATGAGAAGATTAGACTTTCCACCCACCAAAGTGGTAGACCTGGGGAAAGAGATGTACTTTTCTCTAAAAACTAAAGAGAGTTGGGTATTACTTCAGAGTGTCTTTTGGTGTTAAAGTATCTCAAAACTTTTGGGAATAAGAATGCAGCAGACTTGGTTCTTCTACCTTAACAGAATGAGGTTGTTAATCAGTTGTACCCCATGATGGTTAATTATAGCTGAAAAAACTGAGGTCTTGGTGGAAGTGGTTTGTTTAAGGTTGTGAAGCATCTGTTTATCTAATATTGAAAGTAGATTTCTTCTAAAATTACAAGAAGTATTGCTGAAGCCTTTCAGTTGTTATTAGGGGAAAAGTACATGATTCAAACTAAAATAATCTATCTATGAATCAGTATATTGACATAGATTTTCCATTGTTGTTTCCCCTCTTTAGAACTCTGTTTCCTCATCTATAAAATAAGAAAGTTAGATTAAATGACACATAAGGTCTTCTCCAGATCTAGATCCATGATAAACCAAAATAAAATTGAGTGGATTTAGATCTCGGCTAAGCCCTTTAACCTCTGGGACTCATTTGGGTTCTTCATTCCTAATATTGAAAAAAACAGTGTTAAAGTTTTATGGGGATTTCTTATAGCTCTAAACCTATGAGCTGATGTTGCTGCAAGCAAACATGAGTTTAGTTTTATAAAGTTTGTAAAACACTTCACATATCTCATTGAGCCTTGCAACAACTCTGGGAGATAGGTACTATTATTCCCAGTTTACAGATGAGGTAACTGAAGCTAGGAGAGAGTAAGTGATTTGCCTATGCTTACAACCATTAAATTACAAGATAAAAGCCTTTGCTAAAAGTCATGTGGCTACTAAGTATCTTAGGCAGGATTTGATCTTGGGTCTTTCTGGCTTCAACACTCTATCCATTATATCAATTTAGATGCCTATAATTCATAAGAAGAATCCATTCTGGTTGCATTTAATTCAGTCCTTTCATTTTAACTCTCAAAAGTCAGATAAAAAAAATAGAGGAAAGATAGTGTATAATGAATAAATAAGTAACAAACTAACCAAATAAATAAATAAATGAGGATAAGTTAATAGTTATATAGTGCCTATTATGCGCCAGTCATTGTGCTAAGTGCTTTTCAATTATTATTTCATTTGATCCTTACAGTAACCCTGGAAAGTATGTGCTATTATTGTCTTGATTTTATAGATGAAGAAATTGGTTGATTTTTGTCCTTTGTTATAGAAGATCAAAATGATATCACTATATCTAAGACAAATTATAGTGTGTCTAACCAATGCAAGATTAGAATGCTCTGCCATAGATCAGGCACAAATAGTCCATGTGAACATCTGGGCTTCTTTACTCATAACATATATCTCTCATTTTCTTTGAGCTGCTGCTATTCTGTCTTGCTCATAGTACAACATACTCCCTGAAGATGGTTCACCAAACTGAGTGGTCCTGTGCTAGTGTCTTGCATATTGTACAATCAATTCTAAGGTTCTTAAGCAAGACTTTCAGGATGTCTCAGTATTGCTTCATCTAAACTCCTTCTGAGTGCAAGCCCTGTGAAAGAACTCTATAAAATAATCTTTTTGACAAGTATACTTCTGGCATTTGAACAACATGGCCAGGCCACTATAGTTGCTTTCTCTGTAGCAATGTTTGAATGCTTGGCAGTTTAACTTGAGGAAATGTCTGGTGCTTTTCCCTGCCAGATCATCTTCAGAATCTTCCTAAGACAATTTGAATGGAAGTTCTGGTCCAAGTTTCACAAGCATGCAGCAATGAGGTCATGACAATGGCTCTGTAGGCCTTCAGTTTGATAGCTAGTCATTTAATGTCTCTTCTCTCTCATACTTTTTTTCAGAGCCTCCTAAACACTGAGCTAGCTCTGACAAGGTATGTGTCAACCTCATTGTCCATGTGTACCTATATGGAAAGGACCCTACCAAGGTAAGTGAGCCTGTCCACAGCACTCAAAACTTCTCCATTTGCTGTAACTGATGATTCCACATACAGAAGATGTGTTGCTGGTTAATGGAGCACCTGTGTTTTCTTGGTGTTAATTGTTTGGCTAAAATTAGCACAAGCAGGAGAGAATGGGTTTATACTTTTGCATCTCAACTTCAGAGGCTGTAATGAGTGCACTATCATCTGCAAACAGAAGATCATTCACCAATAATCCCTCAGTTTTGGTCTTGGCTTGTAGCCTTTTCAAGTTGAAGAATTTACCATCTGTATGGTAGCTGACTTTGTTGCTGTGGTCATCCTCAGTGAGGGTGTTTGATAATATGGCTGAAAACATCATGCTAAAAAGCATAGGAACAAGGAACATTGTTCCACTCCATTGGCGACTGGGAAATCTCAAGAACATCATCCATTTTCTCTGTCCCAGTAAGCATAAAAACAACATACAATACTGATGAACTTCTTGGGGCAACCAAATTTTGACATAATTTTCTTTATAAATCTTCATGACTGATGGTATTTAAGGTTTTGGTCCGCAGTAACCACTTTATTTACTGTTCCTTGACCCGTTCTGAAGCCACACTGGTTCTCATGAAGGTAATCATCTTCCAGGTGAAGGATGAGACTATTGAGAAGAACTCTGGCAAGAATCTTATCATCAATGACTAAAAATAGAGAAGCCCCTATGATTGTCACAGGACATTGTATTCCCTTTACCTTTATAAAGACAGACAATGGAGGCATCCTGGATTCTTGGGAGACAAACTTTTCATGCCATTTAACCTGGAAATTTTTGGTCAACTTTTGGATGAGTCTCCCACTTTGTAGATCTCAGCTGGAATAAAATCAGCACCACCAGCTTTGCCACTTTAAAGGAGTTTAATGGCATTCAAAACCTCCTCTTCAGTTGGAGCTTCAGCTAGAGGTGGATTGACTTCAACTTGAGGTAAATTGTCAGGAGTTTCTCTATTGATTGATGATGGTCTGTTAAGAACACCATGGAATTGTTCAGCCTATCCCTCTATGATCATGTCCTTATTGTTAATCAATGTGCTTTCACCATAACTGAGTAGTGGAGATACACCATAGGGCTTTGGTTCATAAATAGCCTTCAAGACATTATAAAAGTACTTTGAATTGTTAGTATCTCAAAAATAAGCAAATAGAAATTCGATGAATTTCCAGGATCACAAAATCACTATCAGGATGGATTTGAAGATTTTCCTTACATGAGGTCTAGGACTCTACCCTATGTATCACCTAAAAGAGAGCTAGAAATTGTGGACCTAGATTTATCATTACTTTATTAACTGGTTCCTAGTAAATCTCTTTCTCTTTCTGGGCTTTGGTTTTCTCATTCATTACATGAAGGAGTTGGTTGTTCTTCTTTAATTATTATCTAGTCCTACATATAGAATCATATGCTACTTTGTTTTCAAATAAATGCTTGGCAAATTAAAGTTCTTCCACTGATGTACTTATATGCTTAGAGAAATGGAGATGATGCTGTTTTCTTTAAGCTCCTGATCATGGAATATAACTTCTTACCTGTCTTTCATTATTGGAAAGATTTCTCATTAATACCTGATGATACACGTTGTGTTTTTCATCCAAATTCCAACCCCATTATAGAAAAAATGTGATGGAGAGAATACTCATATGATGAACTTAAGGATTTTTTTTCTGTTGTAGTAGTAAATGATTAATGATTTTTATTTGAGTATGATAATTTGATAATGATTTGAATTTTAACAATCTTTTGAAATTTGGGCATAACATTTTTGCAATGGGAGGCAGTATTTTATAAAATAATTTCCACATTATAATGGGGAAAGTGCTCAATTTGGTATCACAGGACGTGATTTCTACTTACCTCTACTGCTTTTATGCCTCAGCGCCCATCGAAAAATCCCTTAATTGGGGAAAGGGGATAAGGAAAAAGTGGTAATAGAAGAGAAGGAAGATTGGGGGAAAGGATAATCAGAAGAAAAAAACTGAGGAGGGACAAAATGAAAGAAGAGAGAGAAAAGCGTAACATGGTGAGAAATAGAATGGAGAAAAATGCAGTTAGCAATACAAACTGAAAAATATTTTGAAATAAGTTTCTTTTATAAAGGCCTCATTTTTCAAACATGTATAGAATTGAGTCAAATTGTAAAAATAAAATCCTTCCTTCAATTGTTAAGTGATCAAAAGTGATGAATGGTTTTTGATGACATAATCAAAACTATGCAGTCATATGGTAAACAATGCTCTAACTCACTATTGATTGAAGAAATGCAAAGTAAAACAATACTGAGGCACTACCTCATACCTATGAGATTGACTAATAGGACAGAAAAGGACAGTGATAAATGTTGAAGGGAAGGTGCGAAAAGTGAAACATTGGTGGAGTTGTGAACGGATTCAACTAATCTTTAGAGCAATTTGGAATTATACCCAAAGGGCTACAAAATCATATTTATCCTTTGACCTAGCAATGCCACTCCCGGGTCTGTATTCCAAAATAGACAAAAAAAACAAAAAGGAAAAGGATCTCTATGTACAAGAACATTTATAGCAGCTCCTTTCTGGTAGCAACGAATTGGAAATTGAGAGGATGCCCATCAATTGAGGAATTACTGAACAAATTGCAGTCTGATTATGATGGAATACTATTCTGCAATAAGAAATGATGAGCAGGTTGCTCTCAGAAAAACCTGGAAAGACTTACATGAGCTGATGGGAAGTGAAATGTACTATATATATACAAAGTAACAGCAATTTAGTAAGATGATTAACTGTGAATTACTTAGCTTTTCTCAGTAATACAAAGATGAAAGAAAACTCTGAAGGACTTTTGGTGAGAAATGCTATCCATCTCCAGAGAAAGAAGTGATGGCATCTGAAAACAGATTGAATTATACTTTGTATACTTTTTTCCTTGAGAGTTTTTTTGTTTATACTTTCACAATATGACTATTATGGAAGTGTTTTGCTTGACTACACATGTATGGTCAATATTGAATTACTTCCTGTCTTAATGGGAGGGATATAGTTGGTGGAGGGGAGGGAGGAAGAAAGAGAATTTGGACTTCATGGCTTTAACAATGAATGTTAAAATATTATTACATGTATATGGGAAAAAATAAAATCCCAAGTAAACTTTTAAAAAGGGGGAAAAAACTCTCTTAATTTCATTAGCTTTCATTTTCCTCATTTGTAAGATGAAGAATTTGGATGAGGTTATCTTTATAGTTTCCTTTAGCATATGATCTTCTAAATTCAAACATACATAGTGGAAATTATAGAAAAATAGCTCCCCAAATGGCAGGAATATCAGAAATGATGCTGTTCAAATAGCAGAAGAAATTGGGTTAAGTTACTTGCTCACGGACCTGAAACTGGCAGATACTATCTGCTGCCTATAAATCATTTTGAATTTACCATCAAAATGTGAAATATAACAATGATATTTTGATCATAATAGAGTTTTATTGTTGGTCATTTATTTCTGATTCTTCATGATTCCATTTGAGATTTTCTTGGCAAAGACTGGAGTGGTATGTCATTTCCTTGTCCATCTTATTTCACAGATGAGGAAACTGAGGTAAACATGGCTAAGTGACTTGAGTATCTGAGGCCATATTTGAACACACAAAGAGAAGTCTTCCTGACTTCAGTCCCAGCACCCTATCAACTGTGCCACCTAGCTACCCTGCCCTGATTAATAAAGTGGAGATAAAGAAATGTTAATAATTTCTCTTTGTCTAATAGATAATAGGATTTCACTAAGTCATGGAACTCTCTGTAAGCCAAGTATGGATTTAAATTTTTGAGATATTCAAAAGAGCTAATTTCCATCAGATTGCTACCAGTACTTTCTCTTTATAAAAACAGTTCTGATGAGCATCTTTTGATGATGAATTTCTTATAAATTTTTAATAATTAAGATGAAAATTTCATATAGGAGTGGCATAGAATCATAACATGTTAGGGTCTGAAATAATTATTTTCAGTGTATGCATTTCATAAGTGTGGTTGGTATTGTGACTGAATTTTCATTTAGTTATTAGTTCTCTAGGAAGTAGACCTTTCTTGTTATAGAAATTTTAATATGCATCTAACAGAGTTAGGCTCTCACCAGAAAACACTGTATCTTTCTTCCTTGGATTCTCTATGAGACAGTATACATTATGAACTAGCAAGTATCAATAGGAATACCTGATGGAAAGATCATTCAGTTTACCTCTGACTGCCCTGGCAAACCAAACATCTTGAGATCAAAACAAAAAATGTGCTAGGGAGAGTGGGAGTTGTGCTGGAATCAATGAGTGGACCTGGGGTCTGATCTTATCTCAGATACTCTCTATGTGACTATGGGCAAGATTTTTCATTTCTTGGCACTTACATTTTCTTCTTTGTAAAGTGGGGTACTTATACATTAAGAGAAGGAAGAATGATACAATGGAAATAGCACTGGATCTGCAGTCAGAAATCCTGACCCAAATCCCTTCATTTTATACTCAATTTCTTTGTGATCTTGGCCATATCACTGCAAATATTTGAGACTCTGTTTTGTTACTCTGCAGTGAGAAAACTGGTCCAAATTATCATTGTTTCCTTCCAATTCTAGATCCTGTGATAGAATAAAATCACAAATGACTTTTTGAGTGCCATACAAATTGAGAAGGGTAAGCTAGGATTTTAACCAGCTCCAAATCCAGCTTTCTCTTCTATACTATATTTAAACAAAGAGTTTTCTACCCTTCTCTAGCAATATTAACTATGAGTCAGAAAAAATGTACTGGTATGTAAATTGTACTGATACTAAAGAGATAGTGAACACAATGACCTTAGTGAAATGAAACAAAACATATCACCTTTAAATCTTGGGTGAATGACACTTTCGAATACAAACAACTGAATTACTTAGTCTTTAGTAGGAGAGACTGAAGATCATAATGGGCAATTATGTTAAGAGAAATCAATGCCAATATCTGTGTTTCTATTACCCCTTTATACCATGAGGGTCTAGTCTATAAATAATTTCACTTTCCATTATTTTACTTACAAGGGAGCAGAATGATCAGTCTATGAATAAATGAACTATGGAAACTTGTGATTAAAAAATACATAGCTGTGAAATTCAGTTCACTTAAAGTCATTATGTGGTATTCAGAATTATTAGATTAATCATACTTCTCAGGAGTAACAAGTAGCATATTGAATTTAGAAGACTGAAAGTTGGAAAAAAATGACAAAATCACTACACTCCTCCATTTCCTAGATTGTCCATTTTTGAGACTTTGTCATCTTGATGAATTTTTCATTTCACAAAGATGAACTCTTCTACTAATTAATATAGTAATCAGTCCATAACCTCTAATTCTTTGTGATTCATACTTGAGTGTTTTCATAAAGTCAAGCTGGAGAATCTACCCATCTTCATGTATTCCTTTGTATTTTTTGTATTCTCATACTCTAGGAACTCCATCTATTCCTCTTGCTATATGATCTATCTATAATCTCTTTTTCTATTTCCTGTTGACTTCCTTTTCATGTGTTATCTCTGATGAATATGAAAATATTTGTTTACATAAATAATTGGTGCTAATATGCTATAGCCCATCATAAATTTTTGAATTGGCTTTTGTATTGATTATGATTTGTATTCTTCTCAGTCTGCATTATTTTATGATTTGTAACCATATAGCATCACAGGAAGATGAAGATAACAACTGACCCAATCTAATTTCTAGGTACGAAGTATACTTTAACAAGTTCCTTAATCTCTCCAGGCCTCAGGATCTTCATCTAAAGGACTGAACTAAAGGGTCTGAGGGCACATTCTAGGTATAGATATTAGCTGCTATAGTATAATCCTATAAGAGTGTAAATATTTATCCTTGAGAGCAACAGGGTAGCTTCTTAGCTATCTTTGTACCTTTGTGCCCAAGAGGGTTGTTAAAGGAACTAATATACCCCCCTTAATAAATAAAAAGTCATATGAAATAAAAACAAGGTATATTTTAGCCAAAATCACTATCATCTGGGAAGATCAGATAAACTTTAACTTAGAAGAGAGGTCTAGATATCAGTAGCCAAAACTTCTGATACTGTCAGGAAATTTTTAAATAAATAAATAAAAATACAACAAAATAAAAAAAATTAAAATTATCCCTACTCTTTCCATTCTAATAAGGAAGGCAGTGTGTACATATAAAAATAAACATATGAAGAATACAACTAACTAGAAGCTAGGTAGACAGGCCTTAGTTTTATTTGTAAGATGAGGAACATAGATAAAATAATCTTTATATTCTCTTTTGGTTCTAGGTGTAAATCTTTGAATACAAGAACATACAGTAAAAATTCATAGAAACTTAGAGGAGAAGGGGGAATGGAATCAGGAAAGGTTTCTTGTAGAAACTGTAATTTGAGTTGTTTTTTTTAAAAAGTGAGGGAATTGAAGACAAAAGTAAAGGAGTTTATTGCAGGCACAGAGGATGACTACTACAAAGACATGGAAATGGGAGATGGAGTGCTGTATAGGAGCAAGAGAGAGGTCAGTTTGTTTGAACCATAGGATTTGAGAAAGGAAATAATATATAAAATGAATCTGGAAAAATTGGATAGGACTAGGTTATAAAGAAGTTTATAAGCTTTAAAATGAGTTTATTATGTTATCAAAGAGAATTTTATCGAAGAGGGGAGTGTTATGGGAATGTTATTGCTTAACTTCAATCTGTTCATCAATTGATAAAAAGGAATTTACTGAGTATCTGTTCTATCTACAGGGAAAAGGAAGCAAATTTGAATTTATTTGATGCCTAATCTGTACCGGGGCAGCAAAGAATTGCGGAGAATAGAAGGCTGGGTCTAGAGTCAGGAAGACTCCTTTCTTGAGTTCAAATCTGACCTCAGACACTTATTAACTGTGTGACCCTGGGCAAATCACTTAAACCTGTTTGCTTCAGTTTCCTCATCTTTAAAATGAGCTAGACAAGGAAATGGAAAATTATTCCAATATCTTTGTCAAGGAAACCCAAAATAGGGGTCACTAGTTGGACATGATTGAACAACAACACTCTATGAGAGATACTGTTATATTTATTGTATTACATAGGAGACTGAGACAGTCAGAGTGACTCACCCAAGGTCACACAGTCAGTAAATATCAGAAGTTGGATTTGAACTCAGGCCTGCCTGACTCCAGTCCAGCCTCTGATGGGAAGTTAGGTGGTGCAGATAAGAGTACTAGCCTTGGAGTCAGGAGGACTGAAGTTTGAATCCAGCCTTAGACACTTGACACTCAGTAGCTGTGTGACCTTGAGCAAGTCACTTAAACCTGATTGCCTCATATCCAAGGTCATCTCTAGTTATCTTGATCCATCTTTCCACTGGATCTAGATGGAGGAGAAAGTAAAGCTGGTGACTTAGCACAGCACCCCCTCACTCAAATCCAATTCATGCGGTTGTCCTGGCATCCCTGATGTCATGGTCTTGATAATGAAAGACAAAATATCATCAACCTCTGTTATACACAGTAGCCTCAAAAATAGTCTCTCCCTTTATACTTTCTTTGTTCTAGTCACACTAGAATTTTAGCTTTTCCTTAACCTCAAATTGCTATCATGCAATTTTTGAGTCCTCATCTTTCTTCAAGATTCAGCTAAAATATTACCTCCTCCATTTTTCTTCTTTTCAATTAGCCAAGAATTTTATCAGAATTTCTCTGCTACCTTCATCACTTTTTCTCTCATATTTTATTTTTCTGTGCATTTGTTATATCTCTCCTATTTCCCATCAGAATATAAGGTTCTTGAAGGGGTGGGGCTTTAAAAAAATGCCTTTTTATACACAGTGTCAAGTGTATAACAAAGAGAAAATTATTTCATGCCTATCCATCTCCTAATTAAATATTGTAGGAATTGAATAGAAAGGGTCTTGTTCTCATAAAAGTTAAGTGAGGCCCAGAAAAGGAACTTGATCATCAAAAATCACATAAATGGACAGTGGCTAAACTACAGCTTGTGCCTATTTTGCCTGACAACCATCTGACTGCTCATTTCACTAAATAACTGCACAAATCTCTTTATTTTATTAAGAGAACTGTGGAGTTACATGGGGACATGACTAGGTCTTTTCTATGGTTTTTCTACCCCTTGACTTAAGGGAAAACACATTATGGACCCTCTTTGGAGGGTAGCTGAAATTAACCATTACTTTAAAGGCAATCCACAAATAGGGACAGTTAAAGGATGCCTCTCTGCTTTGCCCATGCTTGAGATATTAAAAAGAACTCTGTTCCTCTCTTTCCCACATGTGGCTCTCCATCTCCCATTTCCATGTCTTTTTACTAAGTGTCTTTTGTGCTTGAAACAAAGGTCCTTTTTACCTCCAATCTCATACAGTCCCTCATCCTTTCAAGACAGGTCTCAGAAGCCTTTCCCAATCCTCTAATAGTTCATATTTCTTCCTCTCTCCATATCTATCTATCATCTATCTATCTACACGCACGCACACACACACACACACACACACACACACACAGACACACACACACACTATTGTCTTCAATAAAATTGAGAGCAGGCATTAATTCATTTTCTGCCTATATTCCCAACACCTAGAACAATGTCGGGCACACTGTCAGTTCTTAATAAATGCTTGTTGGTCAAGTGATTGATTGCTTTGGACTCTCCATTGAATATCCTCTATGTCAGTAGCAAACACCCTTGGTCAGATTTTATCTCTATTTTCCCCCTCTGGATACAAAGGATCTTTAACTCTATGTATAGTATTTTAGTAGACAGTACCTTTTAAGGAGTCTGATGCTTCTGGGATATTCAGGGAAGACACATTGTTGGAAGTGAACCTTTTAGACTGTGTTTGCTCAACTGAATTAAATGTCATTTTGCAATCAATAAACTACCAGGACCTTGTACTCAGTATGGTGCTTAATAAATGTTTATTGACCGATGGGCCAACTATATCTTTCCTTTCTTTGTGTGACTGTGATGATGTAGTCAGCTGAAAGAAATAACTTTTGGAATCCTGCCTGTTTCCTTCTCATCTATAAGGGATATTGCATGATTATTTTTTGATGATTTCCTTAAATTGTGTGGAGGCAAGGGTGTGAGTTGGATTTGTGGGACAGAGCATGATTACAGCAGATTGAGTATCTCCCTGGACAATAATTCCTTTCATCAATGCAGAGCTGAGCCTATAACTTTTATTCTTCTATGTAAATATTCTCCTGATTCCCACTGCTAGCACCCTTTCCCACAAACTTCTTTGTATTTAACCATTTTATATTTATTTTTATTAGTGACTTTATATTTATAGTATAACTTTGACATATTTTTCTTATCTCTGCTGATAGATTGTAAGGGCTGTATAAGTAGGGATAGTTTCTTCTATTGTTTTTATATTCTTATCCCCAGTGAATAAGATAGTCCTTGAAATAAAGTATGCCCTTAAGATAATTTCAGACTGATTATAAATAATAAATTCTCCTGGAGGCACTTAAAGATTCAGTAGTTTTTGGGGTGGCTAGGTGGTGTAGTGGATAAAGCACCGGCCCTGGAATCAGGAGTACCTGGGTTCAAATTCGGTCTCAGACACCTAATAATTACCTAGCTGTGTGGCCTTGGGCAAGCCACTTAACCCCATTTGCCTTGCAAAAACCTAAAATAAAAAGATTCAGTAGTTTACTCCTTGTGGTACAGTCAGTATCAGGTCTGGACTTGAATACAGATCTTTCTGACTACAAAAGTCTGCCCTCTATCTACTCTCATAGACTGCATTACTTTTACTTAATTTTTCAAGAATTTCAGAAATCCTAAGTTACTCCTAATACAGAAAAGAAAAATAAAAACAAATCCCAACAACTTTGACCTTTTAGCACTGATATTTTTGTGGAAATTCCATATGGCTACTGTCATTAGACAAAAAGCATTTATTATTTATTATTGTGCCAGGCTCTAAGTTGCGGGAGGATACAAAAAAAAAAAAAGGCAAAGGACAGTGCCTACCCTCAAGGAGTTCACAGCAAATGGAGGAAGAAAATAATCAAAGAAATACAAAAACTAATCATATCCAAGGAATTAAATTTACAAGTGATTCAAAGAGCAAAGGAGAGATACAGGCAATATTTAAGTAGACTTATTAGGCAAATTTCCTTGAAAATGCATTATTAGAAAGGGAGTTCAGTGGTCACATGGCTATTCAGTTGGATAGCCTGAAAACCAATGGAATATTAAAATATTGTTAGCAATGTCACTACTACTTAGAGTGGTCCCTTTGAGGAAGATGGATGTGAGGATTTGCACAAGACTATAACACAAGATGAAACATGATGGATAAATTTTCCAATCTCTATCAATGGAGGTATTGGTTACATTGATGAGCTGAGGTATTTGGCCAGCTAAAGTATTTACTGACCAGCTAAGGCATTTACAAATAAAAATGCCCTGTGCCTTTTAAAGACTTTCTCTCAAATGTTTTCTGGAAAAAAAAAACCCCTAAACTGGAAGTTGTACAAATACAATTAACCACATCTTAACCCATAATAAATGCTTACTACATTGATTAACCTCAGTCAATTAACCCTTAATAATTTTTTGTTATTTATATGAAAAAAATTCTGTTTTTTTTGTATTTTGGTCATCCTTGTCATTAGATCCTGAGGATAAAAATGTAAAATGGAGGCAATTTCTACCCTCAAGACACTTGTAGTCTTTGGGGAAGCATAATGGTGAAGCTGAGGCATTGACAGGTGAAGTGACTTGCCCTAAGGCAGGATGACTAGTTTGTGACATGGATGTAACAAGAATCTTGGTCTCCTGAGTTCTAGTCCTTGCCCATTATAACTCTATGTCTTGCAGGGATTTATGCTTCTCTATCCTTAAAAATGAGATAAAAATGACAACATTGCTAAAGGCAGGTTTCTTGCCCATGCTACCTGTCTCCACCAATAAAATTCACAGGCTCACAATTGCCTCTACAACCTTGGCCACATTATGGGGATAGCTTCTAGGAAGGGAAGAAATTTCTCTGTATCATACCAGACAGGCATTTGATCAGTTATATTCATGTTCAACTCCTTTATGTTTGGTCCAGATGTGACATTCCCCATTTGCTTAGCAAGAAGTCTACTGCTGTTGAAATAGCTTCTCTAAATGCTGGGGAAAATTTGCTGTGTACAGGATTAAAATCATTCATCACTTGTAGAAGAATGATTGTCATTGACAGAGTTAACAGAGCAATGAGTTCTATCACATCAGTGTCACTCAACAATTGCAATTGTCCAAACACAGGCTCAGGAACCAGAAGACCATGACAGTAGAAGACCTAGCCTAGCATTCACACACATGTTGGGGGGGTGCTACAAGTTGAATTGGCAGCTTAATGCCATCTGGCTAAGGAGTAAGAGCCAAGGTAGAGAATGCTTGCTTATTTGGCAATATCAGATAAATGTGATAAGGCTGATAACCAAGTAGAGAGCAATGGGGTATAGTGGAAAGAATATTGACTCTGGATCTTTCAGTTCAAATCTTAACACTGACATTTACTACTTTAACAAAAATCATTCTATCTCCTTGCATCTCAAGTTTTCTCATCTGAAAATGAGAAATTTGGATTATGAGTTTATCCTGAGATCCCTTTAATTCTAGATTCATTATTCAATGTGGAGAAACGATATTAAACAGAATATACCATAGCTATTTCACTCAATGGGTTGGTTGCTACACTGGAAATTGGGGAACCTGGGTTCAAATCCTGCCTTAAATGCCTCTTTAAATGCTTATTGTCTATATCTAGACATGATTCCCATTTTTCCAATCAACAAAACCCCATGATTTTCTAAGCACCCATGAAAATCTCGGAATCTGTCTTCCCCCCTTCCCTTCCCTTCTCCAGGGACTAAGATCCTCTAGTGATCTGTACTCCCAAAGATCATGGTTATTCTCAAATCCCCTTTCCCTCTAAATAATAAATTTAGCTTTGGGACTATGTTCTGCAGCTTGGCTGCCCTGATTTCCATCAAGGGTCCAGGGAACCATTTACACAGTATAGCACCTGAGTATTTGCTCAATATATCTCCCTCTCTTTCTCTTTTCCTCTTTCCTCTTTTCCTCTTTCTCTGTGAAAAAAAAAAGACAAATCAATAATACTATTGTTTTGGGAAAGGACATGACAATCTACTGCCCTATGTCTCTTCTCACTATGCCTGTAACTATCTCTGTGGATTTGGAATGAGAGATCAGGGACTGTTCTTTCTGCTATGTTACTGGCTATTTGTTTGAACCCTGGATAGTCATTTAACCTCTCTTAGCCTGGTTCTTACTCTGTAAGATGAGAGAATATGACTCAATGAGATATAGACTTTGTTTTAGCTCTAAATCTTTCAACTGCCATTCACATTTGTATCTGATAGTATCCTGTTCATAGTAGACATTATAATGCACATGTGTTGACTTCAGCTGTTCTTGAAAAAAACATATTCATTGATGTTTCTTTCTCTATAACTTGAGGTTCAAAAAGCCAATTAGGCTGGTGTCTTTTAATGCTGCAAGCTGCAACCTCAGGAATGACTGGGGCACAAATGGAAAATATATTTCTTTCACTCTTCACTGCTCCTAAACCAAAACTAATCCCTGCCTAAATTGAAGGACTTGATCATGGCCTAGTCGTAACTTTTCTTTTCAAATAGTCAAAATCCAAAACAAAATTTAAAGACATCTTTTTTCACCAGGAGACACTATAGTAGTCTCAGGAAAAGTCAGTGGATCCAGTAAGACTTGGGTTCAAATCCCACCTCAGACTCTTACTAGATAACTTACTAGACCCCATAAAGCACTTACTGTTTATAAGATTTAGTTTAATCTTCTATAAATGATGGGGAAAATGAAGCAATGGCCTCTTAGTTCCCATCTAGTTCATAATCAGTGAGCATATAAGGTTGTTATTAAAGAATTAATTAACATGAGAAAGACACTAATTATGTAAGGGACAAAAGAGGTTCATCAGGTCTAATGGGTCAGAGTTTAATCAGAAGCCTAAAGCTGTTTTCTAAACCAACTATTCAATGAAACTTTATTAAGTTTTGATTATGTGTGAGGAACTCTGGTAAGTGCACTGTGATGGGTGTTGGAATCATATTGGCACAAAAGGAAATGGAAGTTAGGGGTGGTGATCTTGCAGAAAAGAGATGTGTTTCATCAGTGTATGTAAATTTGTTTGGGCAGTGATAGTTTGCTCTCCTTTCTTGGGTACTGAGTGAGTAGGACAGGAAAAGGTTTAAGATGAAAGCTTATGAAATTATGGAGAATTCCAGAAACTCCAGTCAGAAGGCAGGAACTGGCAAGTGTGAGTGGGCTTGATCTGAGACAAAGAGAAGAGGCCGGAGGGCTGGGTATGTGTAAACCTTCTAGTGTGCCTGGCTGAAGGCAATCTAACCCAGCACAGATAATTCCAATTATTCTTTTCTCTATTCAGAATGGTAGGCATTTTCCTTACTCTCTCATTTGAGACTTGGAATGGAACCCATGAGTTTGGAAAGACTGGAATAGACTGGGAGGAAAATATAGTGGTGTTTTGTCTGACATAGTCTGCCTCTCTACAGGGATGTTATGAATATCACTGTCAAATGCCATAAATCACCTCAAACTCCTTTGAGAAAAGGTGCACTGTAAATGTCAAGTAATGAAAAATGAGAATATTGAAAAACAACAATTGCACTTTAAAATCCTCAATTCTATTCCCCCCCCTTCCCTTTGCTATGTACTGTTTTCTCTCTTCTGTGCTGATCACAAAACTGAATATACACTCTTTAAGAAAACTAATAAAAGTGAATTAAGCTATGCTCTTTGGGGCTTAATGCAAGCTTCCATTCCCTATCTTATCTTTCCTTCTCAGTCTCCTAGGGATAAAATCATGTGCTTAGCAATAGAAGTATTTTAGAGTGTTCTTTTGATGTTCCATTCACCCTCCCCAGGATAAATTTTCAAAGAAAGGGTTTTCAAGTGAGTATAAACATGTAAATAAATAGAAAGATTCTCAGGAGGTTAGTTTCCAGATCTGTTTATGTTAAAAATGCAGATTTTAGGAAAATGTTTTTATATAATACCATATTTGGTAAGGAGTGTTTTTCTGACATTAATGGCTCTATTTTTGTACAGCACAGTGATTGGTCTGTGATAATTTCATGATAGTCTTTGTAATATAAACACTTCTATTCATACTAACATGTTATTATTGTCCTCACAATAATAGAAGCTCATTTTGATATTAGGATTTACAGATGTGCTTTGTCATCTATAATCTTATTTGATTCTCTGACAACAGAGCTGAGGATCACTGTTGAATTCCACCTCATTCACTCCATATATATACATATACATACATATATATATATATATATATATATATATATATATATATATATATATATATATATACACACACACATATATATATATATATAGTAGAATAGCCACAGGAAATCTTCAAAATTCTTAGAAATCTCAGTTTCCATATCTGTAGAATAGGGATCATAAAACTTCAATGAATTCTCTGACAGGGTTGTTGTGAGGAAGATATTTTATAAATCATAAAGGAACAGAAGAATTGGGAGGTGTTATTTCCTTACTCTATTAATGTGAGTATCTATAGCCTTTGGTGTTTCCAAAGCAGAAAGGGATAATCAGAGAGAGAATTTGTCAACATCTGAAGCCAGGGAAGAAAATCAAAGGGTCAGAGTCTAAGATCAAAAGTGAGGACTTTGGGTGGCTAGGTGGCATGGTGGATAGAGCACCAGACCTGGAGTCAGGAGTACCTGAGTTCAAATCTGACCTCAGACACTTAATAATTACCTAGCTGTGTGGCCTTGGGCAAGCCACTTAACCCCATTTGACTTGCAAAATCTTTAAAAAAAAGTGAGGACTTAAGTAAATAAAATCAAATTGGAAATGTCCCCTTCTGGAATGAATATCAGATACTTTGGAATTTTACTTGACCTCTGGTAATATCTGTCAACTCTTTCTATGTTAATAGGTGGCACAGAGAATAGAGTGACAGTTCTGGAGTCAGAAAGACTTATCTTTCTAAGTCCAAATCTGGTCTCAGATACAAACTAGCTGTGTGACCTCGGCAAGACACTTCACCCTATTTGCTTCAGTCTCTTTTTCTGAAAATTGATTTGAAGAAGGAAATGGGAAACCATTCCAATATTTTTGCTGAGAAAATCCTAAAAGGAATCATGAAGAGTTTCCAATGAATGAAAGATGACTAAGCAAAAGTTAACCATTTTTAAAGTGATTACTACATGTTAGGCACTGTGCTAAGCACTTTATTATTATTATCTCATTTGATTTGTATATTCTGTTTATTAGTATTTTACAGATGAAGAAAATGAGGCAAACAGAGGTTAAGTGTTTATGCCTGATTTGAACTCAGGTTTCTTGACTCCAGATTCAGCATTCTATCCACAAGACCACTCCTGTTTTGAGATCTTAGTCTTTTTTTTTTTTTTTTGACACCAACATTGTGTTGGTGGCATAAAGATCTGAACTTAGGATCTGAAAACCTCAGGTTTAATACATCTATCTTTTACCTTCAAATTGAAAGAAGGCAAACCTTGCAATTTCTCAGTTCCTGAGTCCACTCCTAGTGGTCTGCTGATCCCTACCTTAAGGAAATCATCTATTTCTTCTTCACCTCCTGCAGGACCACTCCATCTCATTTTCCTTTAGTACTACTTTAAGACTGTTAGTCAGGGACACTAATGAAAAATTAAATTTGAAGGTGATCCAAAGAGTAATACAAAGGTACACAATGGATGCAAATTGGCTACATCATAAAAAGCACAAAGAAGAGGAGAGGAGGCGTGATGTATGTCCCAGAGAGGTATATAGGAGAAAGAATATTTGGGGGTGGGGAGAACTTGAGCAATCAGAATTTTAGGAGGGTCCTCAGATCTTTTGGGTAGAGCCATGTGTTAAACATAGAGGACGACACTGACAATAAATGCACAATATGGAATGACAGATGGGCGTGCTTGATAGTGTCAGAAAAAAAATACACATCTGTGATGAGTTCAGAGATACATTAGAATATTTTAGAATTGTCTCTGGCCCTACCTGCTTGCTTCTAGTTGATAATCAAGCCTTGGACTCCAAAGTCTCTACACTGCCTCCCAATTCTAAGTCTAGTGATTTTATAAAGCTTCTTGTACCTGATTAGCCATGTTGTTCAGGTATTTCAATCATGTCTGACCCTCCATAACCCCATTTGGGGTTTTCTTGGCAAAAATACTTGAATGGTTTGACATTTCTTTCCTTTAGTTTATTTTATAGGTGAGGAAATCAAGACAAAAAGGATTAAATGACTTGCCCAGGGTCACACAGCTAATAAAGGTATACATCTATGATTTTATTTATATATACACACTTATTTGTATACATATATACATAAACGTATGTATACACAAACATTCATAACACATGCATACAAATGTATACACATATGTTCTTGTGCTCTCATAAAGTTTTCTTCTCTTAACCATGCTAGTAAATTATATATATATATATATATATATATATATATACATATATATATATGTATATATATGTGCACACATATATATGCACACAAATTTACTAAATTTACTTAAGGAAAAAACATATAACTCTCAGAGATTTATGAGACTTTAACTTGGGCTTTATTTGGTGTTTCCTGCATTGTAATTTTTTCCAAACTATGACATCAGCTTTCTGCTTCCAAAGGACAACTGAACGGTCAATGTAAAGAAGTTTCAAAGTCCTGAAATTTCTCCAAACTCTTAAAATGACTAGACATTTATCTTTGAGAGAGAAAGATATGTTATTATTTAAGATATAATGTGGTTTCCCTCTGAAGATTTTTCTTGATAAGATTGTACACAAGATGTCCCATCTATTCTGCCTCCAATCATTCTTCACAATATATATATTGCAACAGTCTGACCTATACAGGAATAATAAGACATTGATTCAAACATTGCTTTCACACCTCTCACAACAGTATTCTTCAGTATACAAGGTTTCTTTAATAAATGACATAGGCCCAGCCAGACCTTGGGATTTGGGAGGGAAAATTTAAGGAGAAAGTACTACAAAGATCAGGGAGGAGAAAATTCTCAGTCATGATATCAATGACCTGAGCTTCAGATATATGATCTGGTTGTTCAACAAACATATATTAAGTGCTTTCTATGGGAAAGGCATCATTCAATTTCTTGAGGATGTTAGTTGTCCTTTGTTTTCCTTTACTTTGGCTTGCTAATAAAATGGATTTAACTGATGCAGAATTATGAAAAGTCTCCTCTGTCTTCCAGAGTGTTCAAGGTCCAGTGGCAAGAAAAAAGTCAAGAAAGCTGGTGATTGCCCTGGATGCAGTGATGATCTTGGCATCTTTGGTGTCTGACCAAGCTCCTAGTGTTTCATAGAACCTGTTTCAGCTTTCATACTGAAGGAACAAATTGTCCTCATCTGTCCATTCTACCAGAGAAAGTTCACATGCTTGGGATAGACATTTTTCCAACTCACTGATGAGTTTCAGGTCCATCTATTACCCTCAAATTACTTTGGTCTATCTGCTGAGATGATTTTATCAGGATATGACTGCTGTACATGCTACAGTTTCTTGGAACCCCAGGTGCAAGTTAGGTAACAGATGGATACCAAAGGTAAATAAGCAACTTGAATGAAAAGAGCACAGCAGCCCTGACACCAGAAATGCTAATCCTCCCTAAACTCCCCAGAGCTCCCACCTCTGATGGATTTGTTGGGGATACAAAGAAAGGAAAGTCAAAAAGGATGGACATGTAGAAGCAAAATACAGCCATTGTGATATAATGAAGAGCAGTGTAGTTGGAGTTCACAGAGTGGGTTCAAGCCTGAGAACTGTTCTATAATAACATCTGAGCTAAATCATCTAATCTTTCTGACATTTGATTGTCATTCTTTGTATAATGAATCAAGAGTACTTGCACTAGCTATTTAATATAAAGTTGTTGTTCAGTTATTTCAGTCATGTCTGATTTTAAGGTGACCCCATTTGGGGTTTACTTGGTTAAAGTGCTAGAATAGTTTGCCATTTCCTTCTCTAGTTTATTTGGTAGATGAAGAAACTGAGGCAAATGGAGTCAATATAAGTTCTTAAGTGTTTATATAAGTTCTTAATGTTTGACTTGTCTTGGGTAACACAGCCAGTATGTGTCTGAGATAAGATTTCGAGAGATAAGTCTTCCTGACTGCAAACCTGGCAACCTATAAGGGAGAGTAATTTGAGAATTTAGAAATTTTCAAAAACCATTCCCCAAACTAATGGTTCTTACATTTTTAGAGAAGTAAATATTTGCCTCTTCCTCTAGAGGAGATACAGTATGAAGCTCATAGTAGACAACATGCCACACTGGAACTGAGGTACTCTACATTATAGTCCTAGCTTTGTCAATAGTTAGGTCTTGACCTGGGCAAGTTACTTGAACCTGAAAAACTTGAAGTTCCTCCATAGCAAAATGCAGAGTTGAACTAGATGCTTTCTGTGGTTCCTTGTATCTCTGGCATTCTGTCATTTAGAATAAATGATTTGCCAATACAATTAATGAAATACTAGTTAAGTGCTCTGGTTAAAATTCTGGGAATAAAAGTAAAAGAAAATAACTTTTGTTCTAATATGGGGGTAACTAAAAAGAAAACCAAGATGACATCATGATGAGACAAATTGCAGTGTGTCCAACTGTGGCTGATCAGACCAATATGACCTCGGAATGCTCTACTGCAGGTTGGGCAAAAATAGTCTGTGTGATCACCTGGGGTGGATACTCTAAACTTAGGTCTGTCATATTTCCTTAGAGCTGCTTCAATTCTGCCTCCCTCATAGAGTATAGCCCCCTCACTGATGAGGGCATGCCAGATTGGGTGGTCCTGTGCCAGTTTCTCCCATGTGGTATAATCAGTTCTAAAGTTCTTTATTGAGACTTTCATGGTGTCTTGTTGTCACTTCTTCTGACCCTATGAGTGCTTTCCCTGTGAGAATTCTCCATAAAATAATATTTTCAGCAAGTGTACATCTGGCATTCTAACAACATATTCAACCCATTTTGCAGTAATGCGGGAATGCTAGGCAGTTTACCTCAAGAAAGTACTTAGTGTCTGGTATCTTATGCCAGATGATCTCTAGAATCTTCCTAAGACAATTTAAATGGAAGTGATTCAATTTCCTGACATGGTGCTGGTTGACTGTCCAAATTTCACAGGCATATAGGAATGAGGTCAACACAATAGCTCTGTAGACTTTCAGTTTAGTTGTCAGTCTAATACCTCTTTTCTGCCATACTTTCTTTCAGAGCCTCCCAAATACTGAAATAACTTTGACAATGCATGTCTAAACCTCATTGTCAATGTGTACCTCCTTGGAAAGGACATGTGAACTTGTTCACAGTACTCAAAACTTCCACATTTGCTGTAATTGATGGTTCCACAAATGGATGGCGTGGTGTTGGCTGATGGAGCACCTGTGTTTTCTTGTTGTTAATTGTTAGACTAAAGTTAGCACAAGCAGCAGAGAATCAATCTATATTTTGTTGTATCTCAGCTTCAGAGGTTGCATTGAGTGCGCAATCATCAGAAAACAGAAGACCATGCAGCAACACTCCCTCCACTTTGGTCTTGGCTTCTAACCTTTTCAAATTAAAGAATTTGCCATCAGTGTGGTAGTTGATCTTGAGACCATGTTCATCCTCATTGAAGGTGTTGGATAATATGGCTGAAAACATCAGTCTAAAAAGGTATGGGAGCAAGGACACATCCTTATTTTACTCCACTGGTGACTAGGAAGCCTTACTAAACTATATGTATAGTTATATATTTATACAATGTACTTCCCTTTAACAATTAGTCAGTAGACACAAGTAAGTCTTAGCAAAAGCTTAGGTGGGCAGTTGACTGTCACAGTGAATAGAACTACTAGACTTGCATCAGAAAAACTCATCTTCCTGAGTTTTAATCTGAGCTTTAAGACTCTTACTGGCTCTGTGACTCTGGGAAATCATTTACCTTGGTGTACCTCAGTTTCCTTAAATGTAAAATGATTTGAAGAAAGAAATTAGCAAAATACTCTAGTATCCTTGCCAAGAAAACCTCAAAAGAGTCAGATGTGGCAAAAAAAACTCCAAAACCTAAAACCAAAATACATCATCCAAAAAAAGACATAGTAAAAAACTAGTTATAAATCAATCCCCTTTTAATCTTAGGTCATACTTTCTTACCTAGTGTCTGTGGGAAGAGTGGATGCAAACTTTGAATAAAGTAGTGAGGCATACTAATGAAGAACATATATGACTAAGGTAATTCACAGGTCAGACTTTGGACCTGATGTTCTTTCTTTCCTCAGACTTCATAAAATTTCTTTAGAGTACAATGTCACCACTAGGTAGGCAGCTCTACTGGCCTCCAACTTGCTACACTTTTCTGAAGCTGGATTTCCCCTTTGAACACATAGTTTATTTTCTTCTTTGCTACCCTAGGTCATGTTCCTTGGACCTGGAATTATCACCTCTCTGAATCCATTTAATTCTTAGAGCACTTTCCTTAACTTTGTTATAATCATGGGGAAAAGTCAAAGTTCACCTGCAATATGAGGCTCTTGGTAGAAGGGAAAGTCATGTAAGAGATAGGTAGTTTCAGCCTCAGTTTCTGTATCTGAATAATTAAGTTCTTAATGTTTGTGCTACTTGTCTCATAGTGCTAAGAAAAACATTTTGTAAATTCATAACTGCTATTCAAATGTGGCAATATTAACCATCAGAGCTGATTTCAAGTAACAAATCTTAGCTCAGGACCCTTTCTTCTGTACCCAGTCTGTCCCTTGTGTAGCTAGAAGGGATGTCAACACAAATAGTGTATTACGTGATTTTTGACTAGAGGTTCCACTGAAGTCTTTTTGCTCCTAGAAAAAGCATAATATTTAACCTTAATAGAGAGAATTTCAGGTCAAATCCAGGAAGCTCAGACTCTTGGGAAGTCACACTACTGTTTGCTCTTTCTTTGTCTACAGCTGTATATATAACTACAGGCCAATACTCTGTGAGTCTAGTCAAGAATACAATTTTAAATTATTTCTTTCACTTCATTAATTGCAAGACCCTATGGCATATTGTACAATGAGTTGAATTTGGAGTGAGAAGATATGAATATGTGATTTAGTTTATCCAAATAGTAAATATGTGACTTTAGGTGGTACAATAATTAGAGTGCTGAACTTGGAGTCAGAAAGAACTGAGTTCAAATTTGACCTCAGACACTTACTAGCTTTGTGACCTTGGATAAATCATTACCTTCAAGTTTCCTTAGGTTTTCCTAACTGTAAAATGGAAATAATAGCAACTTCCTTCCAGGGTTGTTGTGAAGTCCAAAAGAGATATTTACAAGTTCTTAGTGCTTGATAATTTTTATTTCTTTTCTTCCCTAACCTCTTTGAGCTATCGAATTTTTCACTGATAAAATGAGCATGTTAATATTTGCAAAAAACTCTCAGGTCTTTAATATTATAAATTTTCCAAATCTCAAAGTGCTATAGAAAATGGAAGTTATAATAATTACCATTATTTTTATTAGTCAGAAGCAAATTGAACATTTTAATTTTTAAGATAATGGTGCTATCAGATATACTTCTGTATCTGAGTAGATAGTGCATGTACCTCTGTGTGTGTGTATGTGTGTGTGTATGTGTGCTTTTTCCATCTAACTGTAATGGCTATTTGGTGCCCAGGAAAGAAGAGTGTTAATTAGTTTTCCTCTCTCTGCTCAGCCTGGCTCAGCCTGCAGATGTTTGAGCAGCTGCTGACCAGATTCTCCCCTTTCTCTGTCCCCAAGGGAAAAGGAACCAGAGACAAAACTATCCTGTTGGGGACCTTTTTTGAATTAAAAAAAGCATTCCTGGGGAAGAGAGAGAATATGAAAGAGACAAACAAGAACTGCCAACTGTTCTCCTTTGTCTTATTTTTTTCCCTCATTCAATTTTCAGGCTATTTAATCCTAAATAGGAGCCATTTTGAGGAAATCAATAAATAATTATTCATTAAGCTTTTATTGCATACATAGCCTTGTAATATAAAGAACTGGTCATCAGCCACTGTTATTGTTATTTAACTTACTGTGATTTAAGTCAATAAACCTATGGCTCATCTATAAAATGAAAAAATAATACTTAGGCTACCTATTAAAAGAGTGATTGTATATATACCCCAAAGAATGTTTATCTTAGAATCCGGAGCCCTGGGGAGGATGCTGTGTTCTCATACTTACTAGGTATGTGATCTTGAGTAAGTCAACTGACCTCTCTGAGACTGTTTTCTGTTCTTGGAAAATAGAAATGATAATATTTGCACTACTTGGAGCATTGTTAAGAGGAAAATGACTAGAGTGCCACAAACCACCATAGAAATGGATTATTACTATTTCCTTTATAAGGGTGTTCTAAGGACTAAACAAGATAGTGTACAAAGAGTATATAAATATATTATTTTATTAACGAGTCATCATACTGCAATGGAAACCATTTTTGGAGTCAATAGATTCATCTCAGTCACCAATCCAATATATGACTTTGGGTAGCTAATTTCTTTAGGTCTCTGTTTCATCATCTGTAAGTTGAGGGAATCTGAACTCTATACTACGTTCAAGTTCTGACATTCTGATTTCTGCCTGCAACTCTTTTTTTTTATTTCTTGACAAAAGTAAATGCTGAATTATTTAGCATTATTAATATTAATTATTGAAAGTAGTCAATCGACAAAAATGTATTAAATACCCACTATTTTGCTGGGCTCTGTGAATATAAAGACAGAATGGAAAATTTTCTCCTGTCAAGTAGATGATATGTTCAGATCATATGTATGGACATATGTCCATAATCTCTCTTTTATAACATTTGAAATCATAATTATGATAAGAAATATTTTAAATAATATTAATAAAATGGAATGAGTCTTGAACATCCCAATCAGTTCATAAACTTTCCTATGATTATGGACCAAAATCCATTCCAAATCTAAGGGTTTTGATTGCTGAGAATGTAGGCCTTGTCACTTTCATTATATTCATCCTAAAGGTATGGAGGACTGAATTCCAATAGTTACTTTGGACTGTCATTTTTTTAAAAATTATGGACAAAGTAAGATTTACCTGATTTGAAGCATATTAGAGATTTTAAGATTCTGATTAAGGGGGCAGCTAGGTGGCGCAGTGGAGTCAGGAGTACCTGAGTTCAAATACGACCTCAGACACTTAATAATTACCTAGCTGTGTGGCCTTGGCCAAGCCACTTAACCCCATTGCCTTGCAAAAACCTAAAAAAAAAAAAAAAAAAAAAAGATTTTGATTAAAGCATGTCTAGAGAGAATAGGAGAAGCATCAGATTTGGGAGTGAAAAGACTTCATTTGGAATTCTAATTCTCTTACTTCATGGGCATCTATAAGAAAATGATATAGCCTTTTGGTCTCTTATCTTTAAGAGAAGGATTTTGGACTTGATATGAGATCAATTTCAGCACTAATCTTACATTTGATACTGAGTTCAAAAACTGCTTTTGGGCTTACTATCTGTATGCCTGGACAAGTTACAACCTTTCTGGTCTTCCTTTTACTCATTTTCATAATGAGGTAGTTGTACTTTTAAGGTCCTTTCCAACTTGAAATCTAGAAATCTATGGTTCTAGAAATACTTGGGAACTTTGGCTATTGGTATTCAAGAAGCTAGAATATTGCTTTCCACATATTCTCCTTTGCTTCATTTTATATCCAGAGGTGGATATACTCTTGAACTAAGAAAGGTATAATGATTGTTAATCTAATGATAGCTACCATTTATTTAATGCTTTAAAATTCACAGGGAACTTTACAAATGTTATCTCATTTGATCCTAACAATACCCCCCCCAACTCTGTTGTTGTTTTTGTCCTTTTGTTTTTATAGACAAAGAAACTGAAGTAGACAAAAATAGAGTGACCTGCCCAAAGTCTTGGAGGTAGGAAATGTCTGAGGACCAGTACTCTATCCACATATACCTGACTATATTTCTCCTTCCTCTTGCAGAGGATTGCCAAGGAGAACAAATGAGAACACTATAGTAAATATAAATGTTCAATCTGCTATTAAATAGCTGTTTCACTTGAAATAGTCACTTCCATTCTCTGTTATTCAGTTTCCTTTCTCACTTCAGTCTTTGGAGCCCTTTGTTTCCCTGAAAGATTAGTTCAAATTCCATTTTCTCTAAGAGGTATTCCAGATGCTAGTATCTATTACCCCCCAAATCCTTTATATTTATTTTGTGTATTTACTTATCAGTGCATATGTTATTTCTTCTTTTGTACTATGCCCTTGTCTAATGTTTGACTTTGTGTATCTCCAATTCCTGGCACTTTTGAGGCACCTGGGCCTGTATTTTTATAGGGGTAAAGAGCTCCTTTATAAGCAAATTTCTTTGTCTGTCTTTATAAGCAAATTTCTTTTTCTTCTTTGGACAGTTTTTCTATAACTGTTTTGTATTACTGAGAGGTTAAGTGTTTGGCCCAGAATCATATAACCGGTAAAAACATGCTGAAGTTGAAACTTGTGAAAAGTGCTTTCGTCATTGTGTCCATTATTGCTCTTGCGTTTGTCTCGGCAAGTAGACTCCCAAATATTTATATTGTCTACAGTAATTTTAAGTAGAATTTCTCTTTCTATCTCTTGCTACTGGGCTCTGTTGGCAGATTATAGAAATGTTGATGATTTGTGAGAATTTATTTTATATCCTGCAACTTTCCTAAAATTGTTAATCTTTAGAAGTACATTTTAGTTGATTATCTGAGAATCTCTAATTATACCCTCTACATGTATACTTGAATACAACTTTTTCTGATTCCAAAACTGAGTGCCTTCTATGATATATCATTGATGTTGTGGTTGTTCAGTCATTTTTCAATCAGCTCTATGTTTCCCCTTTTAGGTTATTTGTTTGTTTGTTTTTTTGACAGTCTCACTGAAATTGTTTAACATTTCCTTTTCTAGTTCATTTTGCAGATGAGGAAACTGAGGCAAACCGGGTTAAATGACTTGACCAGAGTCACACAAATAGTGTCAGAAATTGAATTTGAACTGAAGAAAATGAGTGTTCCTGTCTCAGGACCCAGCACTCTATTCATTATGCTGCTTAGCTGCCCCTGCCATACCTCACTTGACATTTAATAAATTGCTTGTTGAATTGAATAAAATTTCCTTTAAAATGGCAATCTTATGTTTGATCATCTTTAAGTTCCCTTTCAGTTTCAAAGATTCTAAGCTAATACTGTTTCCTGAGTCCTCAATCTCTAAACAGCATGGGACAGATGTGCATAAAAAATGTTAAAAGCTCTTCATTTACAGGTTATGAGCTTTTCAAAATCCCATCAGGACTGCCACCACACAATGTGCTATCTTGTCTCAAACTGATATTTAATACACTCAGGATTCTGGCATTGCAAGGTAAATATTTAAATGTCCCTATTTTTCAGTGTTTCTGTTGCCTTTAACCATTATCTCCACTTACTGAGCACCAGGCAGGGGTTAGGTATTCCAGTAGCAGGAAAATAGACAAGGTTTAGGACATATGTTAGACAAGGGCAAACCCCGCCAAATGAATTCCCAGGGGGTGGCTCTTGTGTGGCAGTTGAAACAATGCATGCTTGACTTGCAATACTGCTCAGCTTATCACCTGCTGTCAGGGCCATAGTCTCACAGAGTCTTCAAAGAAGAGATAAAGGGCTTTAAGGAGAAGGGTTGGGAATGTTTGTAGGATGCAGAGAAGGAGTTGCCTCATAAAGGGGCACAAGGGTGGAGAGTTGGGGATATGGAATTTACAGAACTACTTAGAGAATAGAACAATGACTCTACTTTGAATGAATGAATAAATGAAAAAAAATTATTTAGCCCTTACTATATGTGAAACAAATCTCAAATATTGTTATCAGTTGTTACTTTTCTTCTCTCTTTTAGTGAGTTACCTTAATTCTACCTTCATAGCTTTTAGTATACATTTATTATACTCTATTTCAGCAAAATTTTTAAGCTATTATTTTATTTATAATGGATTACTATTTGTACAGCAATGTTGTGAAAGAGACAGAATCTTGGCTTTGAATTAATGAATTCTGGATTCATCTCTGACTTCAAACTCATAATAACAGTGTAAGCACAGGCAAACCTTTAATCTCTTATTGCCCTTGGGAATTTCTTTAAGTATATATAAAATCAGTGATCTGCAACTCATACAGACACATACATATATAAATATAAATAGATGTGTAGATAGATTTACAATTATATGTATAGTGGATGAGTTGTAGATTTCCACTGAGTTTCTATATTCAGAGTGCTCATACTTGTAACTGCATACAGCATGATTTCTCCTCACCCCAAACCTACCTTTTACTTGCCAATGTACAAAGCAATGACAATACAAAATCAAAAATAAAATAGTCCTCAACCTTAAGGAGTTTATATTCTATTGGGGAATAATTTGTCTACACAATAAATTAAACAAAAGATAATTTTAAGAGGGAGAGAGTTGACTTTTCTTGATGAGGAAAAAAAAACACTTCATAGAGTGTGGAACTTTAGGTGAACTTTAAAAAAACTCAAGGATTCTAAGATGTCCAAATGTGTAGGACTCCCATTTATTCATTCAGTCACTAGATAGCTCTGTTGTGAACTCTGCTGGTGAGATAGTGGAATCCTTAATAGTAATAGATTCAAAAATAGAGAGAATTTTAGGGGAAAGTTAATAAGTTCAGGTAAGGACATGTTGAGTTTAAGATAAGGTCCTTGATCCAGCAATACCACTACTATGTGTGTATCCCAAAAAGATCACAGAAAAGAAGAAATGACCCACATATACAAAACTATTTGTAGCAGCTCTTTTTGAAGTGACAATTAGAAATTGAGGAAATGCTCATCAATTGGTGAACAACTGAATAAATTATGGCATATGAATATTATGGAATAGTATTCTGAAAAAAAATCATGAATCAGTAGATTTCAGAAAAACCTGGAAAGACCTTCATGAACTGACACTGTGTGAAGTGAGCAGAACCAGGAGAACACTGCACACATTAACAGCAATATTGTGTTGTATGAAATATGATAGGAAGTGATACAGTAATCAAATAAAAATTCTGAAAGACTTATGATGGAAAAAGCCATCCTCTTCCACAGGGAAAAAAAAACTATAGTGTCTGAATGCAGTTCTTCACTTTTTAAAATTTGTTCTACTTTTTTCTTTTCATGCTATTGTTTTTCCTCTGTTGCTCTGATTCTTCTTTCATAGCATGACTAATATGGAAATAATAATCAGATTCTGTGGTAAAAATTCAGAGCACATAATTCAAATTCGACTTTAAAGGAACTTATATTTCAGCAGGGGAGAAAACAAATACATGAATAAATATATAGGATAAAAAGATAGAAGTTAAATATTAAGAAGGAAAGTATTAGTCACTGAAGTTGCAAGGCAAGTGAGTCAGGAAAGACTTATGATAATTGTGCTTATGGTGAATCTTATAAGACAAGTCATATATGAGACATAGATGAGGATGGAGTTCATTCATATAATGGGAAGAGAAAGAAAGCAAAGAAACAACTCTTTGAAGAGTAAAGAATTGAGGCAACATTTGGTCAGGATTGAGGAATGTGGGGGAGAGGAGGCATGAGATGCAATAGGACAAGAAATACAAGTTGGGGTAAGTTATGTAGTGCTTTGGAAGTTTAACAAAGGGGGTTTTCTATTTTATCTTAGATTCAATAGGAGCCATTGGACTTTAATGAACAGGGAAATGACATTATCATTTCAATGCTTCCAGAAGGTTACTTGGGCAGTATTGTAAAGTAAATATGTGTGGAGAGATACTTTTTGTATGGGGACTAATGTGGAGATTGTTGCAATCATCTGTGATCAGGGGCTGAAGTTAGATGGTAGTGTTTAAGTAAAGCAAAAGAGTCATTGTAAGAGTCTAAGAGACTGGAATGATGATTTGTCATTACAGCCACATTATAGCCACATATATGAAAGTGGAGAGATTTAGTGGAGAACGATAAAGAGGTTTATTTTGCTCATGTTGAATTTGAATTATCTCTGGTGCATGCAATTTGAAATGTCCAATAGGTAATTGATGATGCAGTATTAAGAATAAGGAGAAAGACTAGATTTGGATATCAAGTTCTGCATAGATAATAATAATAATAATAATAACAACAATAATAACTATGACAATGATGATGATGATGATGATGGTGATGAAACCTATGGGGAGATGAGAGGATAGAGGGAGGGTGGGAAAGGGAGAGCAAGAGAGCCAGAGTGTGAGAGAGCAAGAGAGAGACAGAGAGACAGAGAGACAGAGATTGAGAATGAGTTAAAGTGCTTTGAATAGACCGAAACTTGGGGAATACTCAGATAATTAGCCAGCAAAAGATTTGGATGAGAGCATTGGTCAGATAGTTAGGAGGGAAACCAGGTTAAGTGAAGCAGAAAAACTCTCAGAAGATAGATTATCCAGAAGAGGGTGGTCAGCAATATCCATCAGATTTTTGATAATTATTGCTGAGTACAGATTCAGTTTGAAGATAGAATTAAAATTGCAAAGGATTAAGGTCTACCTGTGCTTAAATAGGATAAAAATTTCTTTGTTTTTCTAAGACATGAAGAGGAAGGGAGCAGATGATCTATAATGGTAGCTTGAATGTCCAGGAATTCAATGAAAAAAGTGCAAAAGAGGGGCAGCTAGGTGGCATAATGTATAAAGCACCAGCCCTGGAGTCAGGAGTACCTGGGTTCAAATTACCTAGCTGTGTGGTCTTGGGGCAGCCACTTAACCCCATTTGCCTTGCAAAAACAAACAAACAAACAAACAAACAAATAAATAAAAGTGCAAAAGAAGGTGGCTTAGCCCTACCTGATCTAAAATTATATTATAAACCATCAGTTATCAAAACTGTCTGATATCAGATAAGAAATAGAGTGGTGGACCAGTGAAATAGACTAGGTGCAATAGCTGGAAATGATTATAATGAACTGCTGTTTGATAAACCCAGAGTCCAGCTATTGGGATAAAAATTCTCTCTTTGATAAAAACTGCTGGGAAAATTGGAAGTTAGTATGGAAGAAACTTAGATTAGGCCAATACCTCATACCCTATACCAAGATAAAATCAAAATGGATATAGGATTTAGACATAAAAAACAGTATTATAAGCAAACTAGAAGATCAAGGCGTAGTTTACCTGTCAGATCTATGGAAAGGGAAGCAGTTTATGACTAAGAAAAAGATAGAGAATATCACTAAAAACAAACTAGATGATTTTGATCGCATTAAATTCAAAAGCTTTTGCCCAGACAAAATCATGTAACCAAGATAAAAAGAAATGTAGTAAACTGGGAAATAATCTTTACAACTAATGTTTTTGATAAAGGACTCAATTTGAAAATATAGAGAGAACTGAGTCATATTTAAAAAAAAAAGCCATTCCCCAATTGACAAATGGTCAAAGGATATGCAAAGGCAATTTATAGATGAGGAGATCAAAGCAATCCATAGTCCTTATGAAAAATTGCTCTAAATCCTACTTATTAGAGAAATGCAAATTAAAGCTTCTTTGAGGTACCACATCACACCCCTCAGACTGGCCAATATGACCAGAAAGGATAATGATCATTGTTGGAAGGATTGTGGGAAATCTGGGACATTAATACATTGTTGGTGGAGCTGTGAACTCATCCAACTTTTCTAGAAAACAATTTGAAACTCTGCCCAAAGGGCAACAAAAATGTGCATCCCCTTTGATCCAACAATTCCACTACTTGGTCTACACCCTAAAGAGATTATGAAAAAGCCTAAAAACATCACTGTACAAGAATATTCTTAGCAGCCCTGTTTGTGGTGGCAAAGAATTGGAAATTAAGTAAATGTTTTTTAATTAGGCAATGGCTTAGCAAACTGTGGTGTATGTATATCATGTAACACTATTGTTCTATTAGAAACCAGGAAGGACAGGAATTCAGGGAATCCTGGAGGGATTTGCATTGAACCAATGCTGAGTGAGATGAGCACAACCAGAAAAACACTCTATATCCTAACAGCAACATGAGGGTGATGATCAACCTTGATGGACTCACTTATTCCATCAGTGCAACAATTGGGGCAATTTGGGGCTGTCTGCAATGGAGAATACCATCTGTATCCAGAGAAAGAACGGTGGAGTTTGAGCAAAGAGCAAGGATTATTAACTTTAATTTAGGGGAAAAAACTGTTATCTTATTGTCTGATCTTGCTATCTCTTATACTTTATATTTCTTCCTGAAGGATATGATTTCTTTCATCGCATTCAATTTGGATCAGTGTATACCATGGAAACAATGTAAAGACTGACAATGCCTTCTGTGGGTGGGTGGGGGAGGGAAATATGATTGGGGAAAAATTGTAAAAGTCAAAATAAATAAAATTTTTTTTTCAAAAGAGTTTCATCAGGAACAGGTCTTTTCAGATTAAACTTTCCTTTTTTTTTTTTTTTTTTCCCAAGGCAATGGTGTTAAGTGGCTTGCCCAGGGCCACACAGCTAGGTAATTATTAAGTGTCTGAGGCCGGATTTGAACACAGATGATCCTGACTCCAATCCACTGTGCTATCTAGCTGCCCCCCCCAATTTATTTCCTTTTTAAATGGAGCTGCAATCCCAATAAATGAGAAGAATGCTAGTGACAAAATTCAGATAAGCTTTCAATGAAATATCTTGTCATTCTTGTTAGAAAATGCAGAAGAGATACAAATTAAACAATACAATCAAAAGGATTTGATACAAGTTAAATGAACTGACTAAAGAGGACTTGTTAATGGTTTAGTGCCAGTGTGGTCAAAAGTCTCCATTGCTGTGGCCAAGGGATCTGTGTTTTGTTCCATTTTTATCATTGCAGGTCAAAAATCAAGAGTAAGAGATAATGATAGATGTTCAGCTTGAATGTTGTATTTTGCACACGTTGATATTGAAAGATCTAGAAGAAGACCTATGACTTGGTGGATAATTTCTCTATGTAGGAAGACATGGGTGTGAATAGGGTAAAAAAAGATGTGGATAGGTTATAATCTGTACCAATGGAAGGAGTTTTCATCTTTTGGAGTCTTGGAGTGACTGCGCTGAATCATACAGAATTTTAGATGGACCATTGGAAAGAAAGAATGTAGTCAAGTATTTATTAATTGCTTATTATGAGTTAAGTGCTTTAAAATTTTGACTTTATTTGATGGCCTCATGGCAAAGCTGGGAGACAGTGCTATTATTTTCTTATTTGAAAGATGAAGAAATTGAGGTAAAAGAAAGTTAGATTGCCTAGACTCACATAGCTAGTGACTCAGGCAGATCTTCCTGACTCCAAGACCAATATTCTAGCCACTGGGACATCTGCTACACCTAACATAAATCTTAGACATGCATTTTATATAGACAATTACATGAGCTCAGAATTGAATCAATTACAATTGGGAATTTGCCAATTTTTAATAATCATCTTTAAACACATTTCATTAAAGGCAATATCCCTTGAAAAATCAACATGTCTGTGAATCAAAGGATACAACACCTAAAAAAATTATTATTTCATGAGATTCAAGGGGAAAATAGAGAGATTCAAGGTAGGTGTCAATAAGTTGCAGATGAAAGTAGTGATTATATGAATGAAAAATTGTTCTAAAATATATAATTAAGGCCTTATGTGACCAAGAAAAGGAGATGGGACAGCCATGTATGGATAGCAAGGAATAACAGATGGACAGACCAAGTGCTGCCCTGGTAACTATGAAATATTAAAAGAACCAGAGGAACTCCTCCATCACACTGAGTGGATGCCATATAAAAGATTTAGGAAGAGACAGAAATATGAACTATACAGTATAAGTAGGGGTGGATGTAGGCCTTATGAAATGAACCATTAGAGAAAGCACCTACATTAAAAAGATGATCTGTTTATCAAAACACTGAAACTTATATTTGACTTCTAGGCAGTACCTCTAGCTTTGATTGTCATTCTAGGAAGGTATGGTACCCGACCTTCACTTTCCTCTTGAATGAGCCTTGCCTTTCCCTGAGCTCCTTCTTGCTTACTGCCAAGGCCCTGCTGACATTGGACATGTTGGCTACCATTTTGTGCCAAAGCAGCAGCTGATAATAGCTCAATTTGGCTAAAGAACCCTGCAGAGTGCACTTTTTGTTTTCTGTTCGTCTCACCAATTAGAGAAATAGCTTGTGACCAAGGTCTGACTCTGGGAGGTAGAATTTGTTCACTCAGTAAGTAGAAGTCAATAATGACCTGCAGTGCTAACCTCAAGTGGTCTTAAAAAACCAATAAAACATTCTCAAGTGATGTCAGAAAAAAAGAAAAACAAAAACACAAACCCTTGAGATTTTAGGTTACCAGGGAGAGATATTAGGAGATCTATAATGTCTGTGGGAGAAATTAGATTGAATTGGATAAAGGTAAGATGGCAGAATAATAACTCATAATTTTAGCAGCTCTTTAAAGTGTAGGCTTTCCTTAAAAAAAAAAAAAACAACTATCCTATGTGGTAGATTGAGCAGCATTTATTATCACCACTGAACAGAGGAAGTAGATGACACTCTAGAGAAACACACTGATTTACCCATGTCACATAGCTACTAAGTGTCAAAGGTAGAATTTGTGATTTTGAATGAGGACTCTGTTCCTAGGTTTAGCAAATGTGCTTCTCTGGAAACAAAACTTCTCTGTGAATGTTCTTACCTCTAGTTTGCACCGAACAGTATTTCTGTTTTGAAACATTGTGAGAGATGTACCTAGTTTGGAAAATGTTCACAGATTTACAAAATTCATTCCTCCTAGCAGTAGAAGCAATCCAAGATCCTTCAGATTAGCACTGGAAATAGTTATCTATGAAAATAGGAAAGCAATGATCATACAGGAGTTCTATTGCTTGACAGTCCTCTGGTAGTAGGTAGAGGACCCTGAGTTGGTTTTATTATCTCTTAGACTGTCCCTGTTAGCATTGGTTGGAAAGTATTGTTGGTTAGAATATGTTTCTATCATCCATTTTTGGTGTATTTGTAAAGTGAGCTATTATCCTTTCCTTTACTACAACTTACTTAAAAATAGAAGAACTAGTATACCACTAAAAGATCAAAAAGTTAAATTTGCAATTTCTCTCACTCCATCCTCCATTTTTACCTATTTCAGCATTTACCTTGACTTGCTTGTTCCTCTCATTTTATTTCCTTAAACTTTTGACTTCAGGTTTTTTTTTTTTACTTCCCCATGCATCTCCTACCCTTAAAATTTTCCTTCTCTCTCTCTTTTTCTGAACTTTAAAAAAATTTCTCCCTTATTCTTATCCTTTCCCACTCTACCCCATATTATTCTCTTTGCCTTCCCTTACCAACATGGCTCTCTAAGAACTTCTCTGGATATCTTATCCTTTAAATTTTCTAGTCCTTCACTGGTATCTAGAGGAGGTATCTCTTACCTCTCTGTAACTATAAAGCACAATCAAATAGCTACACTAAAATATTCTTTCCACTTTTTCATGATTTGATTACTTTATATATTTCTTCATCCATAAGAACATGTGTATTTTTAAGTTACAAAATTTCCTTCCACCATCCCTTCCCCTATCCCTCCCCTCAATGATGAACAGTCAGGTTAGCATTGTACATTTTTATTTTTGATAAACATATTTATAGATTAGCGGAAGAGATAATTTTTATAAAGTGTTCATCAGATCCTTTTTATTTTGTTTTGTTTGTTTGGTTTTGTTTTTATTCCTCTGGATGGGGATAACATCCATATGGTTGTCTAAGCACTATCTAATACGGTTATCTAAGCACTCTGAACTACTGAAAGGAGCAGCCTCCATCAAGGTTGATCATTTCACAGTGTTATTGTTTATAGGTTTTTTTTAAAGATTTTATTTATTTTGAGTCTTAATTTTTTCCCCTATTCTTGCTTCCCTCCTCCCACCCCTCACAGAAGGCATTCTACTGGTCTTTACATTGTTTCCATGGTATACATTGATCTAAGTTGAATGCAATGAGAGAGAAATCATATCCTTAAGGAAGAAAAATAAAGTATAAGAGATAGCAAAATTACACAATAAGATAATGATTTTTTTCTAAATTAGAGGTAATAGCCTTTGGTCTCTGTTTAAACTCCACAATTCTTTTTCTGGATACAGATGGTATTCTCCATTGCAGACAGCCCAAAATTGTCCCTGATTGTTGCACTGGTGGAAAGAGCAAGTCCATCAAGGTTGATCATCACTCCCATGTTGTTGTCAGGGTGTACAATGTTTCTCTGGTTCTGCTCATTTCACTCAGCATCAGTTCATGAAAATCCTTCCATCAGTTCATGAAAATCCTTCCATGTTTCCCTGAATTCTCATTCCTGTTGGTTTATAATAGAACAATAGCTTTTCATGATATAAATATACCATAGTTTGTTAAGCCATTCCCCAATTGAAGGATATTTATTTAATTTCCAAATCTTTGCCACCATAAACACGACTGCTGTGAATATTTTTGTATAAGTAATGTATTTACCCTTTTTCATGGTCTCTTTAGGGTATAGACCCAGTAGTGGTATTGCTAGATCAAAGGGTGTGCACATTTTTGTTGCCCTTTGGACATAATTCCAGATTGCTCTCCAGAAAGGTTGGATGAGTTCACAGCTCCACCAACAATGTATTAGTGTCACAGATTTCCCAATACCTTTCAACATTGATCATTGATCTTTCTGGCCATATTGGCCAGTCTGAGAGGTGTGAGGTAGTATCTCAGAGATGCTTTAATCTGTATTTCTTTAATAAGTCATGATTTGGAGTAATTTTTCATATGATTTTGGATTGCTTTGATTTCCCCAGTAAATTGCCTTTTGATCATTTGTCAATTGGGGAATGACTTGGCTTATTTTTGAAATTTTGACTCAATTGTCTGTATATTTTAGAAATGAATGCTTTGTCAGAAATACTAGTTGCAAGAATTGCTGCCCAATTTACTACATTTCTTTTGATCTTTGTTATAATGGTTTTGTCTGGGAAAAAGTTTTTGATTTAATGTAATCAAAATTATATAGTTTGTTTTTAATGATGTCCTCCATCTCTTCCTTGGTCATAAACTGTTTCCCTTTCCATAGATCTGACAGGTAAACTACTCCTTAATTTCCTAGTTTGCTTACAATTATTTTTGTGTCTAACTCCTATATCCATTCTGATCTTATCTTGGTATAGGGTGTGAGATCTAATCTTGCTTTCTTCCATACTAACTCCCAATTTTCCTAAGAATTTTTACCAAAGAGAGAGTTTTTATCCCAATAGCTAGACTCTTTGGGTTTATCAAACAGCAGATTACTATAATCATTTCCTGCTATTGCACCTAGTCTATTCCACTGATCCACCTCTCTATTTCTTGGCAATACCAGACAGTTCTGATGACTGATGTTTTATGATATAATTTTAGATCTGGTAAGGCTAAGCCACCTATTTTTGCACTTTTTTCATTGAATCCTTGGAAATCCTTGACTTTTTATTTCTTCATATGGATTTACTTACAACTTTTTCTAACTCATTAAAGTAATTTTTTTGGAATATTGATTATTAGGGCATTAAAGAGTCAGTTTAGTTTTAGTAGAATTGTCATTTTTATTATATTAGCTCAACCTATCCATGAACAGTTGATGTTTGCCCAGTTATTTAAATCTGATTTCATTTATGTGAGAAATGTTTTGTAATTGCTTTTAAAAAGATTTTTGAGTCTGCCTTGGCAAATAGACTCCCAGGTATTTTATATTGTCAGAGGTTTCTTTGAATGGGATTTCTCTTTCTAGCTCTTTCTATTCTTTCTAGTAATATATAGAAATGTTGAGGATTTATGAAGGTTTATTTTATATTCTGTGACCTTGCTAAAGTTTCTAATTATTTCTAGTAGTTTTTTTTAGATGATTTTTTGGGATTCTCTAGGTATACAATCATATTATTTGCAAAGAATGAGAGTTTTTGTCTCCTTTCCAGTTCTAATTCCTTCAATTTCTTTTTCTTCTCTTATTGCTGAAGCTAATATTTCTGGCTACCTGCAGAATTTTCTCTTTTATCTGATAGTTCTGGAATTTGCCCACAATATGTCTCGGTGTTTTCATTTTGGGATCCCTTTCTGGAGGGGACCAATGTATTCTTTCAATAACTTTTTTGCCCTTTGATTCCTTGATATCAGGGCAGTTTTCCCATCACTAAATCCTGTAATGTTAAGTCAAGATTTCTTTTCTCTTCAACGTTTTCAGGAAGTACTATAATTCTTAGATTTTCCCTTCTTGATTGGTTCTCGAGGTCAGTGGTTTTGCTGATGAGGTATTTTACATTTTCTTCTATTTTTACCATTCTTTTGGTTTTGTTTAACAGAATCTTATATCTCATGAAGTCATTAGTTTCCACAGATTCCATTCTCATTTTTAGAGAACAATTTTTTTCATTTACCTTTTTCAACTCCTTTTCCAATTGGTCCATTCTATTTTTGAAGGCATTTTCCATTTTCCCAAGTGTAATTTTGAGAGAATTACTTTCTTTTTGGATTTGCTCAATTGAAGATCTAAGAGAATTATTCTCATTTTGTATTTGTTCAATTGTATTTTCCAATGTTTGGTTTTCTTGTTGTGAGATGTTAATTTTCTCTTGAGTTTCTTTTTCGAAATTTTCCAATTGATTTTTTCACTCCTTCCTGATTTCTTCAAGGAAGTCTTTCTGTGCTGGAGACCAGTTCATATTCTCCTCAGAAGCACTAGATCTCTCTGGTTTAGAATCTGGTTTTTCTAAATATTTCTCCATGGGTTCTCCTTTTTGTTGTTTTTTTCCTTTATTTTCCTAGGATCTTGTGTTGGGGGAAGGTCTGGCTCTCTGAACATCCTAAAGGCTTTGCTCACTTGGCTTAGTAATTTCAAGGTCTGGCCAGTAGTAGGTGCTGTTTGCTTTCTCTGGAGTGATTGAAGCCCTCTCCCAATCCTGGAGGGAGTGAGGAGGGGCAACATTGTCTGAGTTGACCTTGAACAATGGGCTGGAACCCAATCTCCCTTTCAGCTGAGTGGCTGAGTGTGCTCCTTAGTCCACACCTGTGCCTGAGGGAATGGGGGGAGGGGAAGCTACCTTTTTTTTTCTGGAAGAATGCTCCAAATGTATGGAGCTCAGGTCCCCACCTAGCTGGCAGATTTCCAGGCATATAGCCCTCCCCTCCCCCTGGCCAAAGACTTTGTGGCTAAAGTATGATCAGTTTTGCTAGGTAATTGATTCTCAGTTGTGATTCAAGCTCTTTTGTCTTCTGAATTATTGTATTTCAAGCCCTATGAACCCTTCATGTAAATGCTGCTAAATTCTGTGTAATCTTGAATGTAGTTCCATGATAGTTGAATTGTTTTCTTTGAGTTCCTTGTAATATTTTCTCATTAACTTGGTTGTTCTGGAATTAGGTTATAATATTCCTGGGAGTATTCATTTTGGAATATTTTTCAGGAAGCAATTGATGGATTCCCTCAATTTCTATTTTATACTCTGCTTCTAGGCTACCAGGACAATTTTCCTGAAAAATTTCTTGAAAAATGATGTTTAGGTTCTTTTCCTGGTCATGAATTTCAAGTAACCCAATAATGTTTAAATGATTTCTCCTGGATCTCTTTTCCAGGTCAGTTGTTTTTCCAATGAGATATTTCACATTTTCTTCAGTTTTTCATTCTTTTCTTTTTATTTTCTTGATTTCTCACAAAATCATCAGCTTCCTTTAGCTCCATTCTACAGTTGAAGGAATTATTTTCTTCAGAGAACTTTTTAAATCTCCTTTTCTATCTGACAAATTCTGCTTTTTAAGGTATTCTTCTCCTCATAGACCTTTGGGACTGCTTTTTCCCTTTAACCAAAATTGGTTTTTGAGATACTATTTTCTTCAGTACTATTTTATGTCTCTTTCACAAACTGCTGACTTGGTTTTCATGATTTTCCTGTATGAGACTAATTCCTATTTTTGGGGGGTACTTTAGATATGGAAGTTTTGACTTTGTCATCTTCTGAGAGTGTGTTTTGATTCTCCTTGGGACCAAAGTAATTGTCTAAAGTCAGATTCTTTTTCTTCTGTTGTTTGATGGTTTCCCCAGTCTATGACTTCATTTGAACTCTTTGTTAAGGTATGACTCTGCTTCCAGGCTGGAGGACACAATTTCCAAAGCTTTTGAATGTTTTTGGGACCCCTCCCTCCCCCACCCAGACATGGACCTCAATTCCTTCAAGGTCTTATGAGAGGCACTGACTGCTCTCCTGGCCTGTACTCTGGTCTGTTGATGATCACAAGCATTTCCCGCTGTCTTGGACATGTGAGGAGGATCCTTGTTCCACTCTAGCAGTATGGGGCCCCAGACAGCTCCCTGAATTTGAGTACCAGAAGATCCCAGGAGATAGTAGAGAGACCTCTGCAATCATGCTCCACCCCCTTACCAAATGTGGGCTGAGCACTCAGGAAACAGCAGCTGGGCAACTCCCCTGGCCTACTTCTGGTTTTTGGACTGGGGCTGCAATGAGGTCTTTGTTAGCCTGGGCTCCAAGCTCACTCTGGTGTGGCAGTTTTCCTCCTAACCTTTTAAATTGTCCTTGGCAATCCCTAGGCTGAGGTCTGGAAACTGCCCTTGCCACCACTGACCCAGGTGCCCACAGGGACTCAGGTGCCCCATGATGGATAACTGGTACTGATTTCCTCCAGCATGACCTGGGCTATACTACAGCTCTCTCCAACTCTGGTCAAACAGAGCCTTCCTGTGGATCTTCCAAGTTCACTTGGGTCAGACAATTGTTTTACTCATTCTTTCTATGGATTCTACCATTCTAGAATTTGGTTGCAGTCATAATTTTAAGGCATTGGAGTGGTCTGGGGTAGAGCTTCTGGGATTTCCTACTTTCACTCTGCTATCTTGGCTCTACCCCTATAGTATCCCATTTAAAAGAAGGAAATACCATAGATCAGCTCATTGGGTGATAAGAGGGAACTATAGAGTAAGTGATAGGATTGATGAGCATAGGGGTGAAAAATGAACATCCATATCGTGTGGTACAGCTTTTTTTATGAACTGATCTTTCTAGGAATAAGGACTCAGGGGAAGGGAGGAAAAAGCAAGAAAAAACAATTAAATATAAAGTTGAATGTTGGAATGATTGAGGCTAGAGGAGAGAACTTAAATTTGTTATTCAATAAGGTCTCCCTCTTTTGAAGGGCATAAAGAATAAATAAACACAAGTACAATGAAGAGAAGAATAGAATTCAGAAGAGATTAGAAGAGATATAAGTAAAGGGATAGATAAATAGATAAAAAAATTCTGAGAAAAGGATGCTATAGCTCTTTAAACTGTAACTCCAGCCCTATCCACTGCAGATACCTAGACCCTGTGCACTAAAGAGATAAATCATTTAATTTCATCTAGCCACAAGGAGAGAAGAAACCACCATGCCACAGTTATACCCAGCCCTGTCCACTAAGCTAAAGAAGGAACTGCCGGACATTGCCCTTCATCTTGTTGCTCTGGCCAAGAGCATCTTGGCAGCTGAAGAGTCAGTAGGTAGCATGGCCAAATGGCTAAGCCATATTGTGGTGGAGAATACAGAGGAAAACTGCAGGCATTATCATTAGGTCCTGTTCAGCACTGATATGAGGATCAAGAAATGCATTGGGAGTGTCATGTTCTCCCATGAGACCCTCTACCAAAAGGGTTATGATGGGGTGTCCTCCATCTGCACCATCCAGGATAAGGGCATTACTGTGGGCATTGAAATTGATAAAGGTGTGGCGGTTATGACTAGAACTGATGGAGAAAACACCATGCAAGGGCTGAATAGGTTTTATGAATGCTGTGTTCAGTACAAGAATGATGTTTCCGACTTTGCCAAATGGCACTGTTTGCTGAAGATCAGTGATTATACACTCTCTCCTCTGGCAGTAATGGAGAATGCCAACATGCTTGCCTGCTATGCCAGTATCTACCAAAAGAATGACATTTTGCCTATTACAGAACCTGAGATCATGCCAGATGGAGACTATGATTTTAAACAATGCCAGTATGACACTGGCTTTTGTATACAAGGCCTTGAGTGACCACCAGGTGTACCTTGAAGGAATACTGCTCAAGTCCAACATGGTGACTTCTTGTCATACCTGCCCCTACAAGTATACCCCTGAGGAAATTGTTATGGCAATAATCTTTGCCCTACAATGAATTATGCCCCCTGCTATCTCATATGTGATGTTCCTGTCTGGAGGCCAAAGTGAGGACTCTCTCAACCTCAGTGCCATTAGCCACTGTCCTCTCCCCTGGCCTTGGCCACTGACTTTCTCCTATGGGGATGCTCTTCAAGCCTCTGCTCTCAGAAGTTGGCATGAACTGAGGGAAAATGAAAGTGCTGCCACCTAGGAGTTTATCAAATGGGCAGAAGTGAATGGTTTTGCTTTCCATGGCAAGTATGAAGGAGGTAGAGAAGATGCAAGTGTAGACAGGAAGTCACTATACATTGCAAATCATATCTACTGAGGTTGTGCACCCTGATCATTCCTATCACCAGCCCATACTACCCTTACTAGGCTTTATTGAAAGCCACTGCCACAATACCAAATAGTTATACAGGACAGAGGAAACAACACTGCTTCCACCCTCTGGGTTTCTCAAGGACCCTAGAATTTTTCCACTCTATTATTATATCTTGCAGAGAGAGGAAACAGAGCACTGTGGGCAGAGGAAAGGAAGGTTTGGATGAAGGACTACTGCTAGATTTGAGCAGGATCCCTGGGTTCTCACTGCCCACACTGTATTTGTATAATATACTCCCTACTTGCTGCCCCTGTGATTCTTTAGCTTCTCCCTGGACTCTCAGGATTATGGGACTGCACCCCACCTCATACCACATCTTCCATGTGACTGTGTTGTATAGTGCCTCAAGTAAACGTTAAAGTCTGAAAAAAAAGCTGCCATAAAAGAATGTTACTTGTTGTAAGAAGTCATGGTGGTGGGATAGGAAGAGGGTTTTAAACCAGATATTCTTTTGGGCTGAGAAAGGGAAACATAATGAAAGGGAGAAATATGTAAAGAAAAAATAAGAGGAAATTAATGGAACCAGCTAGTGGTTCAATGGATAGAGTGCTAGGCCAAGAATTAAGAAAAACAAAAAACAAAAAACAAAAACCTCAGTTCAAATCAGGTCTCAGGCACAAGGTGTGCAACCTTGGGTAATTTTTTTTAACCCCTGTTTGCCTTAATCCATTGGAGAATGGAATGGAAAACCATTCTTTTTTCTTTATCTAGAAAACCCCATGATACTATCGGCATTTTATGGTTTTCAGAGTCACAATGATTCATACATAACTGAATAAATGAAAATAGTAAGAACAGATAATTGAAGGAGCTAAGGTAAGTATGCCAAAATGAATATAGCAGAATCAAGTTAGCATACATGTAAATAAAATAATTTTAAGGAAATAGGACTGGCTTAAAAAGAAGGGATAAAATTAAAGAAAAGAAAAATATGAAAGAAATACAAATTAGAATTTATATTATAAAAATATTTTACCTCATTCATTATTATCATGTCTTCTTCTATCCACTGTCCTAATCAGATAATTATCCATAAGAATGATTTTCTCCTATAACTAACAAAGTCCCTAATACCTCTTACATCTATGTCATTCTTTCTACTTGCATGGACACTATCCTATCTTGGGCTTTCAACATCTCTTAGAGGATCTTTTACAATCGATTCCCAAGATCCAAAATTCTAATATCTTTCTTATACAGCCCATATTCCCTTTGCCACTATTCTGATTAAGAAGATTTAGTGGCTCCCTATTGTCTTTAGGATAAAACAAAAACTCTTCTCTTTAGAATGATATTCTTAGGGGTGGCTAGGTGGCGCAGTGGATAAAGCACCGGCCCTGGAGTGAGGAGTACCTGGGTCCAAATCTGGTCTCAGATACTTGATAATTACCTAGCTGTGTAGCCTTGGGCAAGCCACTTAACCCCATTTGCCTTGCAAAAACCTTAAAAAAAATGATATTCTTAAACATGAATGGAATAGTATGGAAATGCATGTCAATAAAATGAAAGAGAACTGGAAAAATATAGGAAAAAGAAGGCCTGCTTTTTTTGTATGCATGAAAACCATTTAAATATGAAGAAATTTAAAGAAACAAAATGAGAACTTGGCACAAAGTGCATCACGTGTCAGGTTATTCTAATGAAACAGGACCAGAAATAGTATTATCAGACAAAGTAAAAAAAAAAAAAAATTTAAATGTCAAGAGAAACCTGAAGAGAAAAGAGAAATTGTATTATTATTAAGGAATCAGAGACACTGAAACAATATCATGGTTAGTTTTCTGGATATCAATTGATATATCACCAAATTCAAGAAGGAAAAAAAATTGTTAACTATGTTTTAAAAAGAAAAAGGACATAAATATTTCTAAAACAATTGTGATAAATTTTTATCTTTTCCTCATAGAATTTTAAATCTAACAAAAAGGTAAATAAAAAAGGAATAATAACAATAGTAAACAATAACAATAATAAAAAGGAATAATAATATAAATAAATAATAAAAATAATAAACAATCTTGGAGAAATTGGATTTGAAAAAATCATCTTTTCTTTCAGGATGATGAGATTGAAGACTATACTTATTTTTCAACATCAAATGTTACCTTTCCAAAAACTTACCATGTGCTAGTTAGAGCACAGGGAAAATAAATAAACATGGGGCAGCTAGGTGGCACAGTGGATAGAGCACTAGCCTTGGAGTCAGGAGTACCTGGGTTCAAATCTGGCCTCAGACACTTAATAACTACCTAACCGTGTGGCCTTGGACAATCCACTTAACCCATTTGCCTTTCAAAAGCTTACAAAAAAAAAAAAGAAAAAAGAAAATAAATAAACATGAGAAACAAATAAATATTAAGTAGATCATTAACATATTATATGCTGATTATGTTAATAATGTTAATAAAAAAGTCATAAATAATAATGCTGAATACAGAAAAAAGTATTGTATACCGAAATAGAGATTTAAACTTAACGTGAATAATGAATGAGTCAGAGTATATGACAAAAATAATGAACAATTAAGCAAAATATTTGGACATGTCTACAGCAGTGCTTAAATGGAGGGGAAATCCCCCAAAATATATATTGACAAAAAAGAAATGGAGAACATCAATGAACTTCTTAAGGTAATAATATTGTGAAACTCTTCCATGATTCTGATATAACTTGGACTTTTTTTTGTATAAAGTGTTTATATCATGACCCAGTCTTCATTACACAATAGCTTTGACTGATTTAAGAAGGATTTGGCTCCTGTTCATACTTTATTCTGATTGAGCCAATTAAAAGAAAGTGTTTGCAACTAGTTAAGTTACAAGGTTAAAGTGTTTTCCATTCTATCTATTCTTATTTTTTTAGGTTTTTGGAAGGCAAATGGATTTAAGTGGCCTGCCCAAGGCCACACGGCTAGGTAGTTATTAAGTGTCTGAGGCCAGATTTGAACTCAGGTACTCCTGTCTCCAGGGCTGGTGCTCTATCCACTGTGCCACCTAGTTGCCTCAGTTCTATCTATTCTTTATAAAGCTGCAATCACTAAAATTATTTGGTAAAAAGAAAGAAATAAAAGAAAGAAGGGAAAAAATAAGAGATTCTAAAGGGAAAAATTAGGAAATAATCAGAAATAATTTCCATCAATAGCTCAGTGATTGAGCAACTGAAGAGAACAAAACCATTTTGGGGAAATACCACCATTTTCACAACTACTAGGAGACATGGATTATAGTTTCACAAAAAAAATAATAATCAGCATTTTGTTCTAAATTCAATAAGTTTCAAATATATATACAAGCTAAATGATATATTTTTATCATAAGAAACAGTATTTTTGAGGGGTGGCTAGGTGGCACAGTGTATAGAGCACCAGCCCTGGAGTCAGGAGTACCTGGGTTCAAACCTGGCCTCAGACACTTAATAACTACCTAGCCGTGTGGCCTTGGGCAAGCCATTTAACCCCATTTGCCTTGCCAAAAAAAAACCTAAAAAAAGTATTTTTGGAGAATAATGGAAAGCTATACTGTTCATAACTATGCCAAGGAGAGAATCCTTTATTAATGATTATAAAAAAGCACAAAAGGCAAAACTGACAATTTCAATGACGTCAAATTCAAAATCAATGTAACTAAGGTAAGATGGTAGAAATTCAGAGTGGTAAAAATATTTCTGCATGAGTGATTTCTAATTCCTAATAATCTAGATATATCAAAACCTATATCAAAGATTATTTCAGATCATTAATTATAATAAAAAGACAAAATAAACCATTTTGAAGTTTCATTTCATACCCAAGATAAAGACTGAGAGAAATATTAAATGTTGGAAGGGCTGAAGAAAGAAATACACATTAATATATGATTGTTGAAACCAAAACTTGTGAAAATATTGTGGAAAGCAATTTGTAATTACATAAAAATATCATTTAACTCTTCATATCTTTTGATCTAAAGATCCCACTACTATCAAGTGTTCCACTTCAAAAAAAGTCCTATCCATTCCAACTTACTTATTTTTGCATTCTTTAAGGGGGTCAAAGAACAGAAAACAAAATGAATGCCCAACAATTTAAGATTATTAAATAGGGGAACAGACTTAGGTTGGTTGAATAGAGGTAGAGTCTTGCTGGAGCTGTCACTGAAACTACTCAAAATTCTTTAAATAACTAAATTATAGAGTGACAAAACCCCACAAAAAGACTGAGAGAAACATTGTTCCAATCCAAGATAACTTGGAAGATCAGGCAAAAAGGTCTGCTGCACCCGGGTGAGACAAGAGCTCAGACCATGGGCTGCTCCAGAACTAGCTGGCCCCAATAATCCAGGAAGAGAGAGTGGTTCTGGGTCAGTGTCAGCGGTGGTGGTTTCCAGACCTCTGAGCCCAGAGATTGCCCATGTCAACTTGGAAGAGCAGTAGGAAATATACACCATCAGGATGAGAATGTAGCATGGTCTAGCAAGACCTAATCATCACAAGAGCAGACTCTATGAGACCAGGAGCAGGCCTTGGCAGCCACTGAATCAGCAGAGGCAGCTGCTTCCAGAACTCTCAGTTCTTGAACATCAAGGGGGTCAATAATAGACTAGAGGGATGTCTTTGCTATCACTAAACAGAAATCTGTTTCTTTACCCATATTCAGATCTTGGTCACAGACCCCAGTCCCAGATGTTGCTGCAGAACAGGGACCCTTCTCACATTTCCAAGGCAGAAAAGATTGCTTAAAAATTTCCAAAAGTTTGGGATAGTACATCCTCCACCCCAGATGCAGAGCTCCATATTAATAAAGAGTTAAAATCAAGTTAGATAGGCTGAGAAAATGAGTAAACAACAGAAGGAAAAAAAAACCCTTCTGACCCATAGACTGTTATTATGGGGATAAGGAAGATCAAAATACACACTCAGAAGATGATGACAAAGTCAAAGTTTCTTCATGCAAAGCCTCCAAGAAATAAATAAATTGGTCTCAGGGCATAAAAGAACTAAAAAAAGGATTTTGAAAATAAAGTGGGGGGGTAGCAGAATGAGAGTGATATGGTAAAATCATGAAAACTGAGTCAGCAGTTTGGTGAAGGATATGCAAAATAACATTTTAAAATCCAAACAATGACAAGTGGGAAAAAAAGGGTCCAAAAGTCAATGAGATGAAGAATGCTTTAAAAATCAGAATGGAGCAAAGGGAAGCTGATGACTCTGTGAAAAATCATGAAACAATACAACGAAATTAAAAGAATGAAAAACTAAAAGAAAATATGAAATATATCATTGGAAAAACAACTGATCTAGAAAACAGAAACAAGGGAGATAATTTAAAAATTATTAAACTACCTAAAAGCCAGGATATATAAAAAGAGCCTATAAGTCATCTGTCCAAAAATTATCAAGGATAATTGTCTTGATACTCTAGAAGCTAGGGTAAAATGGAAATTGAATGAATCTACCAATTACCTCCTGAAAGAGATTCCAGAATGAAAACTGCTAGAAATATAATAAAATTTCAGAGCTTCCAAGTTCAGGAGAAAATTTTGCACAAAGCCAGAAAGAAGCAGTTCAATTATTGTAGAACCATAATTAGGATAATGCAAGATTTGGAAGCTTCTATGTTAAGGGATTGTAGGGCTTGGAATATGATATTCTGGAAGGCAAAAGAGCTTGAATGACAGCCAAGAATCAACTACCCAGAAAAATTGAATATACTCTTTAAAGGGAAAAGATGGACATTGAATGAAATAGGAGACTTTCAAGCTTTCTTGGTGAAATGACCAGAACTGAACAGAAAATTTTTTCTTCAAATACAAGACTCCAGTGAAGTATAAAAAGGTAATTAGGAAAGGCAATTAAGGGATTTAATGATGTTGAACTGTTTATATTTGTGCATGGTAAGATAGTGCAGATAACTCATATCAATTTTATCATTTATTAGGGTAGTTAGAGTGAACATATATAGACAAGCTGCAGGTGGGAGTTGGATTTGAGAGGACTGCATATTAAAAATGGAGTTAAAATGTGAGAGAGGAATGTAATGGGAGAAAGGGAAATGGGGAGGTAGAATGGGATAAGTTATTTCACATAAAAGAGGGAAGAAAAAACTTTAGCAGTAGAGTGGTAGAGGAAGAACTGGAGAAGAGTGATGAACCTTTATCTCTTTTAAATTGACTCAGAGAGAGAATAGCATACATACTCAATTGGGCTTAGAAATCATTCTTGCCCTAGAGGAAAGTAGGAGGGAAAAAGGATAAGAGAAAGTGAGTGGGGGGGGGGTGATTGAAAGAGAAGATTGTGGGAGGGGGTGGTCAGACTCAAAATATTTTTCAGGAGGGACTGAGTGAAAAGAGAGAGAGAGAGAATAAGTCGAGGTAGTATGAAAAGGATGATGGATAATACAGTTAGCAATAGTAACCCTAGGGGAAAAATATAGAAACAAGTTTTCCTGATAAAAACTTCATTTCTCAAACATAGAGAACTGAATCAAATTTATAAAAAAATAACTATTCCTCAATTGAAAAATGATAAAAAAAATTATGAAAAGTTATTGGTGTGGTTATCAATGCTATCTGTTTAAATCATTTAAAAATGTTCTAAGGGGCAGCTAGTTGGCACAGTGGATAGAGCATCAACCCTGGAGTCAGAAGTACCTGAGTTTAAATCCATTGTCAGACACTTAATAATTGCCTAGCTGTGTGACCTTGGGCAAGTCACTTAACCCCATTGCCTTGCAAAAACAAAAAAAATATATAAAAATGTTCTAATTCACTATTGATAGGAGGTACCAACTTATAGTTATTGAATTCAAAAATAGGATGGAAAGAGAAGGTGACAAATGTTGGATGGAATGAAGGAAAATGAAATTAATGCATTGTTGGAGGAGTTGTTAAGTGATACAACAATTCTACAGAGCAATTTGGAACTATACCTAAAGGGCTATAAAACCATGCTTACCCCTTACCCTAGCAATGTCACTACTATGTCTATATACCAACAGAGATGAAAAATAGGAAAGTAAAGTACATTGTGTTTGTGTGTGTGTGTGTGTGTTTGTGTGTGTGTGTGTATGTGTGTGTGTAAGGATATTTATAGCAGCTCTTTTCTGGAAGAAACTGGAGTTTGAGGGGATACCCATTGGTTGGGGAATGGCTGAAAAACTCTGATATATGATTATGATGAATTGCTATTTGTTATAAGAAATGCTGAACAAGATACTCAGTAAAGATCTTACATGAGTAGATGCAAGGGGGAACATACTATATACAAAGTACCAGCAATTTTGTGGGATGATCAGCTGTGAAAAATGCTGTAACTCAGCAAAGCTGTAACTCAAGACAACTCTGAAGGACTTATCGTAAAGAATACTATCCATCCCAAAGACAGAGCTGATGGTATCTGAATACAGATTGATGCGCACTTTTTTTTTTACTGTATTTTTCTTAAGCTTTTTCTTTTCTTGGTGGGATGGGATTATGTTTACTCTTGAAAAATTACTATTGTGGTAATGTTTTTCATGACCACATTTTTCCAGTCTAAATCAAATAACTCAATTTCTCAATTATAGGGGTTGGAGTGGGAGGAAGGGAGAGAATTTAATACTTAAGGTTTTAAAACTGAAGGTTTCAACTTGCTTTTGCATGTAACCAGGGAAAATTAAATTAAATTAAAAGAAAAAAACTAATGAATAAAAAAAGATTAGTAAATAAAGTGTTACACATAAATGCAATGGAGTTCTATTATGCACAAAGCATCTATAAATATGGAATTCAGAGAAACTGGGGCAGACTTGTCTGAATTGGTGCACAGTGAAGTTAAACAAAATCAGACCAAAAGCTACAACAACTACAGTAATATAAATGGAAAGAGTAGTTAAATAAATAAAAGACTGTAATTGTTGAAAGTTTATTCTTGTATCTGTAAGCACATGTAAGGAAATGTATCTCCATCCTTTCTTTGGCAACATACAAAATAACACGTATACTATCAAATGTGAATAGGAGATAAATGACATTTGTTTAGTTTTTTCTTGTTTTATATATATATATATATATATATATATATATATATCAGAATTCTCACTTAGTATATATGTTCTTGAATATGTGGGGAAGATAGAGAAAGAGAAAAGGACAGAGAGACAGACAAGACACAGACACAGAAACTTGAGAGAGGCAGAGGCGTGCACACACATACACACACACAGACAGACAGATAGACAGACAGACAGATGCAGATAAAGAGAGTCACAATAAACAGACAAACACATATACACACAGAGAAAGAGACAGGGTGATACAAAATCATAGAAAGAAAGTAATAACACAGAGACATGAGACAGAGAAAAAGAGCAATACAAAGAGAATAGAGTAACAGAGATGCACACTGGGGGGAGAGAGAGAGAGAGAGAGAGAGAGAGAGAGAGAGAGAGAGAGAGAGAGAGAGAGAGAGAGAGAGAGGCAGAGACAGAAAGATAGAGACTGATATAGAGACAGAAAATGTAGAGACAGAGATTGAAACAGAGAAAACATAATTGGAGATAACTGAAGAAAAAAATGAACAAAAACACCCAACAGTTTTCAAAAATGGTAAATGGTTATAGAGTTTTCTGAGGTATTCAGGAAAGAAGAGGTGGAACTAACATTAGGACCTTAGAGGTCATCTAATCCTTTCCTGTCTTTTTACAGAAAGAAATTTGAGACTCAAAAAAGTAACTTATGAAGGCAATTGATGACAGAATTAGAGTTTGAACTCTAGACTTTTGATTGTAAATTCATCTTTACCACTTCATCATACTAGCTCCATAAGAAGGGAGGTAGATATGGAATAGGAAAGTAAGGGTAGAACAGAAAAATGGAATACTTTTTAATTTTAGCCTAAATCCCAAATCTAGGTCAGATTTTTGGCTTTTTTTCTTAACCTATTTCATTTTAATTGACTACTTTTGATCTTTCTGAATATTGATGGTGGTGTGTTAAAGTGGAAAGAGAATTGACTCAGAGTTGGGTACAAGTCTGCTCTTACTTGTCATGATTCCTCTGGTATAGTCTGCTCTTTTTCCAATATGATTTATGTTTATTAAGAATGTACAATGTACCTTGGCACTTTGCTAAATACAAGAAATAGGGGGCATACCCTCAAGGAAATAACAATCCAATGGGGGTGTTGTCATACAGAAAAGGAGATTGAACATGGTAGGGTGGGCAGAGTACCTTGAGGTGACTGATTACATAAATCCAGACTTGGAGTCAGGAATATCTGACTCAAATTCTTTCAGAAACTTACTGGTTGTATGATCCTCATTAAGTCACTTGATTACTTTGTGTCAGTTTCTTCATCTGAATGTTAATAGCACCTCTCTCCTAGAGTTGTTGTCAAGATAAAATTAGATAATATTTGTAAATGTTTCATAATAATTAAGTACTTTAAAATGTTACTTATTATTTTAAAGATGAGGAAATTGAGAAAAATTAAAAGAAAGCCAAGAGATTGTTCAAGGTCAATAACTAGAATTCATGTATCTTGATTTCTCAGACCAGGGTACTTTATTATATACCATATTCCTTCTCATTTTAAAAAACAAAAATCCTATAAAAATAGAAATTTTTAAACACATAAATATGGGTATGCCCAATGTATGACAAAATACAGAAGTGATTCCCTAGCAAATTTCACATTGATATACTTGTCAGCCTTCAGCACTTCAGATTCTCAAGTCTTCTCTCCCCACCAAAATCTCACTTACCATTTGGAAATGGCTCTCAGTCCTAAACAAATATAAAAAAATGCCAAAGAATAGACAAACAAGCAGAGAAGAACTGACCCACAGAAAATCACACATGTTTTTCTTTGACATCTACAAATATTGCCCCCAAATCAGAAAAGTGACAATTCCTTTACTACACATTAATCATGAGTAGGCCTAAATATTATTCTTGGTGATTATGGAGTAACCCAAACAATAGAATCATTAAATACAAAAGGGGAAAGGAAATCAATTCAACTCTTTTCCATTAGAAATGAGCACATTGAGGGGTGGAGAGGACATGATACTTGTTTAAGGATATAGTCCTGGTGATGTACTAAGTAAAGAACTCACTTCTGACACCCATTTTCCAGTTTTCAAACCCTAAAATTGTATCCCACTTTAAAAAAGGCAGCATGGCTCAATGAGGAGGGTATTGTGTTTGGACTCAGAGGAACTTGGTTCTGTCACTTACTAGCTGTGAGACTTTGGGTAAGTCACATAGTTTTTCTGATTTTCAGTTTCCTTATCTGCAAAATGAAATAATTATATTAGGTGATCTCTAAGATCCCTTCTAGTTCTAAAGGACTTTATGAATCTACAAACTATTTCTCAGAAGGAGTAGACCATTAATACCCCAAAGAGGGATATATATATATATATATATATATATATATATGCATATATATATGTATTAAGTGTATATAAATTTATATATATAAATTTATATATATATATATATGTATCACATGAATACATATGTAACACACACATATTTTTGAATATAACAAAAGCTTAGTTAAAACTTTTAAGTGGATGTGGATGAATTCTGTGTTGAATTTTATCCAACAAATTAACAGTAAGATTTCTGTCAATTTATGGAAACCTGTTGTTTGGAGGATATAAATGTTTAAGGAATTACACTAAATATTTTGTAGTTAATTTAATATTCACATGAACATTTACAAACCTTCTCTTTGAATCCCCAATCTTAAAGAGGTTGAAGTAATTTTGGCCTCTAAGGTCCTACCATTAAGACATACTATGAGGACTTTGTGATGTTATATTGAATTCTTTTTTTTCAATTAACTTTTGATAGTCTGAATACCTTAAAAAATTTCCAGAAGATACATGGTTAGATGTGGAGTGTAATTTAGAGGAAAGAGTACTGGAATTTTATTTGGAAGATGTGAGTTGAGTTTTACTTCTTTTTACTACCTGTCTAAACTAGAGTAAGTCACTTTCTTTAAGTTCAAAGTTGGGTATAAGGTCCCTTCTATCTTTAAATCTTAGGATATGGACCTAGTGCTCCATAGTAACGTCATCAAAATCCTTTCTAGGATGATGAATTTAAATAGGGCTGGTAATTTTCACCAGCTGCTCATTGCCTCAAACAATGTAAGTTTGCTTTCTATGCAAGTCAGTTCAGACCACTAAGCCAAAACCAGTTTGCATAAAATAGCTATGAAAAGTGGTTGTTAGTTGAAAGTGTTTTTTTCTATCATCAGTGAAACAAAAGAATTGAGCAATGATATAAGAAGATGTATCTAGTAGCTCTAAAAAGAGAACCAGCCTCTTTCCCACTCTGAGGTTGCCTCAACAGGGATAGTTGTTCAGTGTTTTCAAATATGGAAGAGGAGGAAAAATGCGTGAGATTTCATTGTGAGATATCAATATAGCTCTTTGGAGACTGTAGACAAGGTGGGGGTGGGGGGCAATTCCTGTGTATCTATGTTTGTTTTTCTTGTGTTATATAAGTCCTGAAGGAAAGTCTTGTGTATTGAGCTGTATTATGAAATGCTGGAGGTCTCTGGGATCTAGTATACCAGAAAGCTGGCCAGTGATGACTTTGAGTCATTAACCGATCTAAGGATACCTTATTGAGGATCTCTTTTGAAGTCATCTTTACTGTCCAAAGAGGCTGCATTCTGATGGGAAGGAGAAACACCACCCAAATTTTTACCATACTGCAAGCCTTTTTCTTGTTCCTGTTTTGAGAGCTGGATCGTTAACTACATGAGATGATGCACTTATTTCTAACTAACTGTCAAGTTGTAGAACAAAAATATCAGCCATAATTATATTCATACCACCAGCTTTGGCATTAAAGTTAATCTGAAAAACACTCATTTTTCCGACGATGTTATATAACCAGCACTTGGATGCAGTTATGGTTCACTGTCAGGCTTTATTCTACTGTGTTTCAGCTAAGAGTGTTACTTGACAACTGTGAAAATGCTGGCTTGCCCTGTGTCTGTCTGTAAGGGGGAACCTTTAAAGAGCCTGACATTTGTCAAATGAAGCTGTTATCGGGATAGACTATTTTTAGGGCACTCTTTAAGCAACATACTTTAGTTCTCAGGTATTGGAGTTAATGATCTGCCTTCTGTTTCAACAGAAAAGATTTTAAAAACAGTTTGCTTGAGCAAAGGAAATCATAGGCTTTGGAATTGAAAGGGACCTTAATGGTCAGTTAGTAAAATAACTTCATTTTAAATTCATAGGTAGGACTTGATGCTCTGACAGAAGCTTCAAAAATATTCTGTGAAAACAGTATGAAAATATTTGGGTGAGTAGGACTTTGGAGAGCAACCTTAATCTTCAAGAAAGAAGATCCTGGGACACAGTGGCCTTCAGGAGGAAGAAGAAATAAAAACTTTGGAGCACCATGAAGCTGTAGCTTGGACAACTCTTACTAGGGGAGGAAACAGCAGTATTAGATAAGGAAAAATCTTGTCTGAGATGCAGATGTATTTTTTAAGATTATTTTTCTTGTTAACTTGGTACTAAACTTATTTATATAAAAAATGCATGCTGAGAGTGTGTAAATATTAGTGGCACCCTCTAATTTTCATTGCTGTAGCTCAAATCCTTATAACCTTATCCTAGTGATGCTAAGGAACCAAAATTTAAATCAATTCTTTAGGACTTCAAATCTGATGTCCTTTATTTTATATCATAACTAGCCTTGTTAACACACTATGGTTGTCAGGAACACTGGACAAATTGAGATCCTTATAGTTTCTTGCAAGGTATTATAGCTGAAATGGTTTGAGACTCCTGATATAGCAAAGATGTTTACTTTTGAGAAATAGGGCAAATCTACATATCTTCAATTTCCATTAGTTATATCAGAGAATTTCTGTTTTTATGCTGCCTCGCATATTTCTAAGATTTATAATACATTGCTCTGATAAGGTCACTGGCCTATTTTTGTGTGTGTATATATATATATATATATATATATATATATATATATATATATATATATACATATATCATCATATAAAGTGCAAATATTTTGGACTGGCATTAAAGACCCTCTAATTTGCTTTTTATTTTTCCAATCTTAACTCATGCTCCCCTTTCCATATACTATCTTCCAGCTAAATTGTACATCTCCTGATTGTGAGAACTCATCATCTCATTTCCTATTTCAGGCCTTTATAGTCATCATTTATATATGGAAATTCTCTATATTCTTCATGGTTAAGTTCAGATACCACTACTAACATTGAAAGTCTTAAATAACTCTTTATACTTGCTTTTATACCCAGGAAATAATCACCTTTTAAAAGTTATTTGTACTTCAATAAAGTTATTATGGTCTATCAGTAACTAATCTAGCAAAGATACTTAGCATAGTGTCATATATTGTATTTGAAGGTTCGAACTCTACCCCACCTAGCTTCCCTAGTAGTTCTGTTATTTACTACCTCTATTAACTTAGAACAAGTCACTTCAGTTCTCCAGCTCCAATTTCTTAATCTTGAAAACATTAGAATAGTGTTGGAGGGAATAAACTATGTCAAATATCCCTCCAAAACTTAGAATTATTTCCTGAATGAATATGTCCAGTAAATAACACATAAAATTCATAAATATTCAGGATTTTGTTAATTTAATAGCAAAAACAACCTAGAGATATTTAGAGTTGTAAGTAAACTGCTCTAAAAATCTGTGGAATAGCTACTTGACTAGTAGATAGGATGCTAAGGATGAAATAAATGATCCCACCAAACAGGAATCTAAGGAATTAAATTGATATATGTGCCATTATGATGTTTAGTGTGAAAGTGGTCAGTGACTGACCAATAGAAGCTGAACCTGGGAGGGAATGAATGATAGGAATAAAGTCTTGAGTAGTTTCCCCCAAAGATACTGACGTTTGGAGAATATCATAACCCTGCTTTTCTGCCTTGTTTGAATTGGAGAGAATTACAAAACTTAAGGATTAGGAGGAAATGCAGATGCTATCTAATAGTTTCTAATGTTTCTTAGAAAAAAATTCACTCTACAGGCTCCACTGTCCAACCTTTTACTGAAGATTTCCATCAGGGAGATCTTGCTTTCTTTAACAGCCTCTTATATTCTACTGTGGGGTTGCTATAATTGAGGTAGGTTCTTTCTTATATCAAGTTCAAATATGCCTCTTTGTAATTTCTACTCAGCAATAGCTATTCCTTCTGAGGCTAAACAGAACTAATGTATTCCCTCTTCCATATGATAGCTTTTAGAATGCCCAAATACAGTTTTTGAAAGTGTAATAGTCTACTCTCCTTTTTTATAGTTTAAGTATTCATTTTTTATTAAATTTTATCTTCATATCTATAAGTTCTCCCTTTCCTTAATGCTAATAAAATTGAAGGCTTCATTGTACCTGATTGCCATCCTCCAAATATTTTAAAGTTTAACAATATCTTTCCTATATTAGCATATAGTTAGGAACTATATAAATTCTAATTCTAATTGTTAGGTACTGGAGAATGATATCAGTATTTAGTAGGAACTATATAAATTTTATTATTATTTGGTAATGGAGAATGATACTCTAGTGACAGGAGTAGAGAACTGCAGGATTGTCATATTCTCAAACTCTCTAAGACCTAGAAAAAGAGAAATAAGCATTTATTGAACATCTACATGATGCCAGGCTCTGTGTCACATGATTTAAAATATCATCTCATTTGATCTTTGCAACAACGCTGAAACCATGTCTCCCTTCAGAAAATCTAAGATTGTAGTCTTGGTTGACATATCTTATTCTTGAATCATATTGAACTTTCAGGCCTCTCAAATGTCTGAAGTTCTAGGAGCTTTAGTGGAATGTTTAATTTTATAGAAAAGAAAGATGAAAGCCTAAGAGAGGGAATGACTTTGACCTGACCCCATGTCTAGCTAATAATAGAAGTGGAATAAAAGGTAGGTCGCTTTACTTCTTGTACATTTTTCTTTCCATTATGTCAATCTGCTTCTTATATGAAATCTATAAAAGGAACTTAAATGTACCACTCACATTAATTACTTAAGGGACTCCAATGATAACCCAAGTAAGGGAAATAAACACTAATCTTTGCTATAAATAATTTGCAAAGGGCACTAAAACACAACCATTAATAGTCAACTATCTTTGTTAATAAGCAAACAATTAAATATTAAAGAAGAATAGTAGACATAGTATATAAGAAATATTACTACCATGTTATATATTTTACTGATTTTAGAAAGATTAATTTCACCATAATAGATAGTAGATTCAGAATTCTAGAGCTAATGGGGATCTTAGAAGTCATTCGTCTGAGGCACAATAATCCATATAGGTTAAGTGACTTGTTCAAGGTAACAAATCTAGTCAATAGAAGTGCTATTACTCCTTGCTCCCAGTCTGGCATTTTTTGCACTACATTGGAAAATTTCTCTTCTAACTCAATAACTAAGTTACTGCTTATAGACTGTACTGAACAATATTTGTTGAGTACCAATACTATGCAAAAATCTTTCAAGAATATAAAATAACATTATTTCTCTGCCCAGTGATTTTACTATGAAGCATATGGAGTAGACACAAATGTGGTGAGCTGAATTTATGACTGTGTTTGGTGTCATTTCACGTCATAGATAGGTTGGATCTCATCCATGTTGTAACACTCCCACATTGGAACTATCATCAATATGATAGAAAACTTGGAATAAAATAAACATTTTTTTTGACCCTGATCCAGAGGAATTTGTTGTTGAGGTATCAAAAATAACTCCTTTTGTGACAACTAGTGTCAGAAGAACCATGTAAAACAGCATTATGGGAATTCATTCTCCAGGGACACTATAGTAGGATGGAAAAAAACACTAAAATTGTAATCAGTTTGATTTGTACTACCATCTAAACCAATGCTGATTTCTGTGACTTGGGATAAGACATTTTATACTTGAAACTCAATTAAATAAGGTTAATTATAATTACATTTTCTTTTAAAAGCTCAAATCTGTTGTAAGGGAAGTACCTCTTAAACTAGTGAATGACTCTTTCATATTGAATACTAATATAGTAGGCTTGACAGAAATATATATATATATGCTGTAAAGATAGGTATATATCTTATATATATATCCTATATATATATATGTATACAGAAATTGTATATGATGATTATCTTGTTAAGGGTAGGCAGATATCAGTCTGAAGAATCTAAAAAATATGCATTAAAAACAAACAATAAACAAATTGGGATTAATAAACCCTTACAGAATGAATAGTAAGAAACAAATATCAATATCATAGAATAAAAAAATGGAAGAAACAACAAACATACAGATAGATAGATAGATAGATAGATAAGTAGATAGATAGAAAGATAGTTAAAAGTTTAAGACATTTATTTTACACAGTGGAGAGAATGCTAGACTGGAGTCAGAAGACCCATCTTTGGAAGTTCAAATCTGGTCTCAGACACCTCAGATTGCCTCAGTTTGTCTCAGTTTCTGCTTTTCTAAAATGAATTGAAGAAGGAAATGGCAAACCATTCCAGTATTGTAGTCAAGAAATTTCTAATTGGAGGCCCTAAGCATTGAATGTAACTGAAATGGCAGAACATAAAATATCAAAAGGTACAGGTAAATATCTCAAGATAATGCCTGATTTTAAAGGTTGTGTAACATACATGCTGCATTTCCTTATTACAAGTAGTTAATTTTTATTGATGTAATCTTAAATTCCAGTGCTCTATGTATAGTTAGTAACTTAAAATTTTTATTCTATTGCTCTAAAAGTGGTCCTGGGTCCTAGGGCTAGAAGGAATCTTGGAAACATTCAGTCCAGTTTTCTCATTATACTAGTGAAGAAACTAAATCCTAGAACAGCCTCAAGATCAGGATTTGAATTCATGTTGTCTGAATATATTTGGTGACATTTTTCACACTTCTACCTATACCATTCCATCACTCATAATGCCTGATCTTCTAATTCTGAATCCAATATTTTTCACTATTAAGTTGCTTTGAAAGAAGTTGAGGTCCTTGATGGATTCCCTCGTCTCATCAATGTAACAATCAGGGACAATTTTGGGCAATCTGTGATGGAGAATACCATCTGTATCCAGAAAAAGAACCGTGGCATTTGAACAAAGACCAAAGACTATTACCTTTAATTAAAAAAAATATCGTATTATGTAATTTTGCTATCTCTTTTACCTTATTTTTTTGCCTTAAGAATATGATTTCTCTCTCATCACATTCAAGTTAGATCAATGTATACCATGGAAACAATGTAAAGACCAACAGACTGCCTTCTGTGGGGGGTAGTTGGAGGGAAGCAAGATTAGGGGAAAAATTGTAAAACTCAAAATAAATAAAATCTTTCTAAAAAAAAGAAGTTGAGGTCAAATTGATGATGTGAATCAAACCTTCCCTTTGGACTGTAGTTTTGGAAAAGTTGTGAACATAGGTTACTTAAACTTAGAATGCTCTTTGCTGGGACAATCTATTTACCCAAAATCCATAGGGGCTATATATTTTTATACTAATAAGAATAACTTGGTCCCTATTCAAACATATTTTTTAAAAAAATTAGGATAAGACAAGTATTTACATAATATAATGCAATATAAAATATTATTGTATGTGAAACTGCAAGTCTACTATGCATATCTTGCTATTCCTTTCAAATATGCAACAAAATTATCATGTAAATTTTTTTCTACTCTCCCTCCAGAGATGACTGCCATTAGACACAAATACATATATATGTATGTATACAAAATTATTCTCTGCCATCTTCCCAGATCTCCTCTGCTGTCTTCTCAGGATGTGCTCGTAAACAATATTTTCTTTTTTTTTTTTTGCTTTCTTTTTTTTTTAGGTTTTTGCAAGGCAAATGGGGTTAAGTGGCTTGCCCAAGGCCACACAGCTAGGTAATTATTAAGTGTCTGAGACCGGATTTGAACCCAGGTACTCCTGACTCCAAGGCTGGTGCTTTATCCACTACGCCACCTAGCCGCCCCACTTAAACAATATTTTCAAAGGAATTATTTCATCCATAGAATGTTCAAGCTGGAAAATTCCCAAAACATCATCTGATCCAAACAATTCTCGTTACAGAAGAGAAAGTTAATAATCCATGATGTGACTTGCTCAAGGAAAGGATAATGCCAAGACAAAGAATCAGATTTCCTGAGTTCAAATTTAAAACTCTTTACATTAGACTGTACTATGAGTTCCACTTAAGTGTGCTTTTCTTTGTTAAATGGTTACTTTATGCCCCAAAGAGATCAAAGTAAAATGGAAATGATCCTTAAGTATAAATATATTTATAATAACTTTTGGGGTAACAATGAATTGGCAACAATGCTATACCCATTGATTGAGGAATGACTGAACAAATTTGGATATATAATTATGATGGAAGATTATTGAACTTTAAGTAATGATGAATGGTAATGGTTTTAGAAAAAACTTGGAAGTTTTATATGAACTAATGCAAAGTTAAGTGAGTTGAACATTGTACATAGTAACATCAGTATTGTAATGATAATCAACTGGGAAAGACTTAACTCTTCTGATCAATATAATAATCCATGACAATTCCAAAGGACTCATGGTAAAAAATGCTATACATCTCCAGAAAGAAAACTCATGAATTTTGAGTAAAGATTAAAGCATTTTTTCTTATTTTTTCTTGTTTTTTTTCTTTTCACAACACAACTAATATGGAAATATTTAGAATGACTTCATATGTATAAAGGATATATATTTTGCCTTAGTGACTGGGAGTAGAGAGTGGAGGTTAGGAGAGAATCTGAAGTTGAAAATAAACAGAAAAATTTGTTAAAAAAGAAAATTTCACTTTTCTCCTTCCTTATTCTATCTTTCTTTCCTGGTCAGTTATATAGCATTTTTTAATGAACATCAATGGGAAAATACTATATAACACAAGACATACATGTATGTATATATATATATAATATACACATATAAATATACATGCATATATAGGTATTCATACCTATGTATTATCTCTTATTGAATGTATTCTGTGTAAATAAAAGCAAGATAAGGAAATAAAGCTATATAATGAGATATATGCAACTCTCTCTGTGTATGTATGTATGCATGTATGTATGTATATATGTATATATGTATCTATGTGTATGTGTTTTAGCTAGCTAGCTAGATATAGATTTTTCAACTTAGATTAGTCAGGGTAAGATTCTCCCCCCAATGCAAGGAGGAAGGGGGAAACATATAACCAGAAACAGCATGGCTAATGAATCATGCAGCCACTGAGCACCAATGGAATTTTACTACCCCCTGTGTATATTTTTATTTAACTTACTCAAGATGGGTATTTTCAAAGGTATCTGGGGTCCATTTAGCCTAGATTGGTACTTTTGTAAAAAGCTGCAGCTCTTTTCCTCTTGGGTATAAAATAGTTGATGCTGTATCATTCAGACAGCATGTAGGTCAGCCTATGGTCCAGAAAGAGTTGAACAGCTCCTGGTTAGCCTGCATTGTACTACAGCATGTCCTAGATCAGGACAAAATAGACTCAAGGGGCTCCATCAAAGGCTAGTAAGTATCCTCTCTGCATCCTTTGCTTTAATATCATTTGATTATAACTAACTAAATTCCTTGTGAGGATGAGTTATGATTATTCTTCCTTAAATTCAAACAGATCATTTTAGTATACAATGCAGGTAAGGAGGACAGGAAAAGAGAAACTAATAGTTCTCTAAACTGTCTCCACCAGCTCTGGATTTAGATTTAAGCCACTTGGATTCATCTTCATCTTGGGCACATTGTGCCTTTGGACAAGTCACTTTATCTCTCCTAGAATCTGCAAAAGAAGGGTATTAGTCTTGATTATTGCTAAAATGTTAATATCTAATATTCCTGTGCACACACTAAAGTGAAATTTGCCTCTTTTTCCTACCTATTTTTTATTAAATAGTTCACAAAGATTCAACTTAATTAGCCCATTGGAATTTATTTTTCTGCATTTGTAAATGTACATGTTTTTATTTTTCATAAGATCTTCAATTTATGGTTGGAAGAAGCCTAAAATATGCCAATTTGCAGATAAGGAAACTGAGGCCCAGGGATTAAATGAGGTGCATAAGGGGAAACAAAGCTATTAAGTTGCAAATTAGGAATTTGAACTCTATACCTAATGACTCAAAATTCAATATTCCTCCCATTTAGCCCTGCTGCCTCCCTTTGTTCTGATAGCTTAAGATACATTCAGACAGTGGCCCATAATTCATGTGCTCTGTATATTTTTTTGACAATAATATTTGAGATGCTTCCTGGGCAGAGCCAAGATGGCAGCATGAAACTAGGAAAGTCCTGGAGATTTTCCCAAAACAACTTTAAATGAAGACTCTAAATAGACCCTAAAGTATCAGAACCCACAAAAACCAGAATGAAGTAACTTTTCAACTAAATATATTTGGAGGATCTTCAGAAATCGTCTGTGATTAAGGGAATAGGTAGGAGAGCTAGGAAACCAGTGGGAGGCTCCGAACCCCAGCACAGCTCAGGTCCTGGCTCAATAGGCCAGCAGTACAACAGGTCATCAATGACTTCATTCCAACCTCAGCTCAGGAATGATGGTGCAGTAGGTAGGACTTGGTTGGGCTACACTAATATAGGAACAAATTGTGAGTACCTGAGACCCGAAGAGTGATAACAGGGAACAGAACCCTGGCTCCCAGCACAATAAACTTGGAACTATAATGCTTATGCCCCAAGAGCAGAACTGAACTAAAAACAGCAACAACAAAAAAGGGGTGCTAACCATAAAAAGTTACCATGACAGGTACAGAAATAAAAGCCATCTTGCAAAAGAAAAAAGTGACAAAGTACCTACATGTACTACATAAAACTCAAAGGGGTTTATGGATTGATTTGAATTCCAAAAAAGACCTCTTGAGAAAACTCAAAAAGGATTTTAAAACCAAAAAAGAAAGAAAATAGAAAAAAAATTAAGAAAAGAAATGAGAATCATGTGGAAGAATTATGAAAAATTGAATGAAGGAAACAATATCTTTAAACGTTACCTTAGCCAGTGGGTGGCTAGGTGGTGCAGTGGATAGGGCACTGGCCCTGGAGTCAGGAGTATCTGAGTTCAAATCTGGCCTCAGACACTTGATAATTACCTAGCTGTGTGGCCTTCGGCAAGCCACTTAACCCCATTGCCTTGCAAAAAAAAAAATAGTTAACTTTGCCAAATGGAAAAAGAAAATAATTTTTTCCAAAGTAAAATTGATCAATTAGGATTGTAAAGAACTCATCTAAAAGTAAAAATAACCTATTGGAAAAGGAAACACAAAAGTGAACTGAAGAAAATAGAATGCAAAAAATTTTATTTGGACAAATGGAGACTAATGACTCTATGAAAAAAGATTCCATTAAATAAAATCAAGAGGTTGAAAAAAATAGAAGAAAATGTAAATTTCTTCTTGGAAAAAAAGAACTGACCTGAAAAGAAGACACAGAGACAATTTATGGATTATTGTTCAACCTGAAAGCCATGATCAGAGAAAGAGCTTGTATAATATTTTTCATGAAATCACCATGGAAAACTGTCCTAATATCCTAGAATAAAATATAACTTGAAAGAATTCATTGGTCACCCCAAGAAAGAGATACCAAAACAAAATTTCCAAAGAATATTGCAGCCAAATTTTAGGATCATCAGTTAAGAGATAAAATACCAAGGATGTCAAAAAATAAATAATTTAAATTCTATGAAGCCATACTCAGAATTACATAGGTCTTAGCGACTTCTATATCAAAGGATAAGAGAACAAAGTAACTTGAATTACAATAAAGAATCAACTACTCTACAAAACTGCAACATTTTATTTCAGGGGAAAAGATTAATTTTTATCAAAATAGAGGAATTTCAAAGTACCTGATAAAGAGATCAGAACTGAACAGAATATCTGATCTCCAAATAAAAGACTCTATAGATGCATAAAAAGGTAAATGGAAAGAATAAGAAATGCTATTCACTAAAACTAAATGGTCTCCATACCCTTACAGGAAGATAATAATTGAAACTCTTGAGAACTATATTTCTCTTAGGACAGTTGAAAGGAGCATAATTAGATAGAGGGCATGGATAAAAATTGATCCTGAGGCATCTAGATGGAGCAGTAGATAGAGTACCTGTCCTGGAGTCAGGAGTACCTGAGTTCAAATTCAGCCTCAGACACTTAATAATTATCTGGCTGTATGGCCTGGGGTAAGTCACTTAACCCCACTGTTTTGCAAAAAAAAAAAAAAAAGGATGTTTAAAAATTGATCCTGATGTGATGGTACTTTAGATGGTATATTTCTACTGCAACAGTTGGAAGGAATGTACGTGATCATGATATGATGATTCATTTTAACTCATGAGGGCTGATTTTCTATTGGGACAGTTGGAGGTAGTTTATTTTTAGAGAGGGTATGGTTATGATTTGATTATGATGAAATGTTGCTTATAACCCTTGAGAATTGTCCTTCTATCAGGACAGTTGAAAGTAATATACTTTGACTGAGGGTGCAGGTACAAAACAGTTTAAAAGAAGACATGGCAAGAGGATTGTGCTGGGAGAAGGGGGAGAAATTAGAGAATAAGTAGCACTGTATGAAGAGGCACAAAGGACTTATTTATAGCAGAGGGAAAGAAGGGGGAGTTGTGAACAATGAGTAAATCTTATTCTCAACAGAATTGGCTCAAAGAGGGAATAATATACATTCCCAATTGGATTTAGAAATTTATCCTAACTTACAAGGAAATAGGAGGGGGAAGTGATAATAAAGAGAAAGGAGGGTCTAATAAAAGAGTGGGGGAAAGAAAAAGTAAAAATAAAGGAAAAAAGTGAAAGGGGAAAGGGTGAAGAAAAGGAAATGGACTGATAGGGCAGATTGGGGGAGACAACAGCCAGAAGCAAATCACTGGTGAATAAGGATAAGGAAAAAGGAGAGAGAAAAATATAAATGAGGGAAGATAGGATGGGGGAAAATGCAGAGTTAGTAATCATAACTTTGAACATGAATGGAACAAACTCTTCCATAAAATGAAAACAGGTAGGAGAATTCTATAATATACTGCTTACAAGAAACACATTTGAAGCAGAGAGATATACAGACATACAGATATACATGGTAAAGTCTGGAGCAGAATATATTATGCTTCAGTTGAATTAAAATAAAAAAGTAAGGGTAGTAATCCTGATCTCAAACAAGCAAAAATAAAACCAGATATAATTAAAGGGAATAAGAAAGGAAACTGTATCTTCTTAAAAGGTACCATATACAATGAAGTAATAACAATGTAAAGCATATATTTATCAAGTAGCATAACATCCATATTCTTAGACAAGATTTTAATGAGTTACAGGAAGTAATAGAAAGCAAAACTGTATTCGTGAGGGATGTCCACCTCACTCTTTCAGAAATAAAGAAAACCACAGAATGAAGAAGAAGGAAGTTAAGGTGAGTAGAATTTTAGAAAAGTTAGATATGTTAGACCTGTGGAAATATGGAATGGGGAGAGAAAGGCTTATACCTTCTTCTTTGTGATACATGGCACTTTCATAAAAATTGACCATGTAATAAGGCATAAATATCTGAGAATGAAATGCAGAAAAGAAGGAATTTCAAATGCATTCTTTTCAGCTCATGATTCAATAAAAGTTACTGGTAATTAAAGACCATGAAATGATAAACTCAAATTAATTAGATATTAAATAACATAATTTTAAAGAGTAAGTGAATTAAACAACAAATCGTGCAAATAATCAACAATTTCATTCAAGATGATAATGATGAGACATCGTATCAAAACCTGTGGGATGCAGTCAAAGCAGTTAATAGGGGAAATTTTATAGCCCTCAATGATTATATGAATAAAATAAAGAATATGCAACTAAAAAGTTAGAAAAAGAACAAATTAAAAATCCCTAAAAATCTCAAATTAGAAATCCTGAAAACCAAAGGAGAAAGTAATAGAATTGAAGGCAAGAAAACTATTGAACTAAGATATAAAATGTAATGGGATAGACTCAAAGCATTCATATTAAGATAAGGCGTGGTGTATGCATGTCCATTCTCACCAATATTGTTCAATATTATTTTATAAATGTTAGTTTTAGAAATAAGAGAAGAAAAAGAAATTTAAAGAATTAGAATAGACAATGAGGTCACAAAATTCTTACTCTTTACATATGATAGGATGGTATATTTAGAGAATCCTAGAAAATAATCTAAAATCTACTTGAAATAATATATGCCTTTAGCAAAGTAACAGGGTATAAAATAAACCCATATAAATCACCAGCATTTATATATATAGCAAAAAAATCCAACAGCAAGAGATAGAAAAACAAATTCCATTTAAAGTGAATGTAGACAACATAAAATTTTTGGCAAACTACTTCCCCAAACAAACCCAGAAACTTTATGAACACAATCACAAAACAATTTTCTCACAAATCACATCAATTCTAAATAATTTGAAAAATGTCAATTATTCATGGATAGACCAAACTAATATTATAAAAATGATAATTCTATCATTCCAATTAAACTGCCAAAACACTACTTTACAGAACTAGAAAAAAATAGGAATGCAATTCTTCTGAAGGAATAAAAGGTAAAGAATATCAAAGGGATTAATGAAAAATAAATGCAAAGGAAAGTGACCTAGACTTATAAGAACTAAAATTATTTTATAAAATTGCAGTCATCAAAACTGTCTGGTACTGACTAAGAACTAGAGAAGTGGATCAGTAGAATAGATTAGGTACAAAAGAAACAGTAGTAAATATTTATAGTAATTTATTGTTTGATAAACTTTAGCTTGTGGGATAAGAACTCACTAATTGACAGAAATTGCTTGAAAAACTAGATAAAAGTGTTTCAGAAATTAAGCTTAGACCAACATCTCACATCCTATACAAAGTTAAGATCTAAATGAGTATAGGATTTAGACATAAAGGGTGATACTATAAAGTCATTTAGGAGAATAAGGTATAGTCTATCTGTCAGATCTATGGAGAGGGGAGGAGTTTAAGACCAAAAATGTGTTAGAGAACATTATAAACTGCAAAATGAATAATTTTTCTTATTAAATTAAAAAAAAGTTTTGCACAAATAAACTGAAACAACCAAGATTTTTTTTTAAAATGGCAAAAGATAGGAAACAATATTTACAGCTAACATTTCTTATTTTTATTAATTTTTCCACATTACTACAATAATCATGATGTAAAAGTGAACATAAGCTCCCTGCCCTCCAAAAAGTAAGAGAAACCTCACAAAAATAAAGTAAGAGAAAAAAATAACGTGTGCTTCAGTCTGTATTCAGATATCATTAACTCTGTTTTTGGAAAGGATAGCATTCTCTATTATATGTCCATCAGAGAAATTGCTTCAATAAATTTTCCCACAGCTGTTATTGCCAGCTATATTTCCCTCCATCATATTCCTCCCTACTCCCATTTCTTCTTCTTCTTCTCTCTCTCTCTCTCTCTCTCCCCTTTCACCCTATCCTTACTCAAAATTGTCTTGTATCTGACTAACCTTACTTGCAATCTTCCCTCTCTTCTATTCCCTCTACTCCTCCTGTTCCCTTTCTTACTTCCTTACCCTCTCCTATTTTCCTCTAGGATAAGACAGATTTCTATACCCAGTTGACTGTATATGTTATTTCTTCTATGAGGCACTTCCAATGAGATTCAAGGCTCACTCACTACACTCTCACCTTCGTCCCTTCCACTTCATTGCAAAAGCTTTTTCTTGCTTCTTTTATGTGAAATAACTTGGCCCATTCTACCTCTACTTTCTCTTTTCTCCTAGTACCTTCCTTTCCTTTCCATTAACTCCATTTTTATATTATAACTTTGTACTCAATTCCTTCCCATGCCTTCTCTATATGTGCTCCTTCTAACTGCCCTAATAAATGAGGTTCATATGAGTTAACAGCATCATATTCCCATGCAGGAGTACAAGCAATTCTACAATATTCAATCCCTCTTAATTTGCCCTTCATATCCACCCTCTCTATGCTTCACCTGAGTGTGTTTGAAGATCAAACTTTCTGTTCAACTCTGGTCTTTTTAACAGGAAAGTTTGAAAGGCTCCTATTTCATTGAATGTCTATCTTTTACCCTTGCTGGATAGTTGATTCTCAGTTGAAATCCAAGCTCTTATGACTTCTGGAATATTACATTCAAAGCCCTAAAAGATCTTAATGCAGAAGCTGCTAAACCTTGTTTTATCCTCACTGTAGCTCCATATTTGAATTATTTATTTCTGGTTGCTTATTATATTATCATCTTTTTGGGGAGTTCTGGAATTTGACTATAATAAACCTGGGAGTTTTCATTTTGGGCTCACTTTCAGGAGATGATTGGTGGATTCCCTCAATTTCTCTACTTCTAGAATACCAGGGCAATTTTGCTGGATTATTTCTTGAAAAATGGTGTCTAGGCTCTTTTCTTGGTCATGACTTTCAGATAGCCCAATAATTTTTAAATTATCTTTCTGTATCTGTTTTCCAGGTCAGTTCACATTTTCTTCTAGATTTTGATTGTTTTGTTTTATTGTTAATTGATTTCTCATAAAGTCATCAGCTTTCCTTAGCTCCTTTCTACCTCTGAAGGAATTATTTTCTTTATAGAGCTTTTGTATCTCCTTTTTTCATGTGGACAATTCTGCCTTTTAAGACATTCTTCTTCTCATTGATCTTTTGGAATATTTTCCCATTTGACCTAAATTGCTTCTTTAAATGTTATTTTCTTCGGTGTTTTTTATCTCCTTCATAAGCTGCTGACTTGCTTTTCATTATTTTCCCAAATCACTCTCATTTCTCTTTCCAATTATTTCTCTACCTCCCTTACTTGATTTTCAAATTTTTTTAAGGTCTTCCATAACCTGAGATAAAGTCACAGTTTTTTGGAGACTTTGGATATAGAAACTTTGATTTTGTCATTTACTCTGTGTTTATTTTGATCCATAGTAATTATCTATGGTAGGATTTTTCTTCTGTTGTTTGCTCATTTTCCCAGTGTATAACTTGATTTTAAGTCTTTGTTAAGGTGGGGCTCTAGTTCTAGGGTGGTGCTTTGGAGGGTTTTTTAACAGCTGTATTTAGGAACAATTCACAGAGATCTCTATTCCTTAAAGGTCTCTCTTTTTTTAAGGTTTTATTTTTAGCAAGGCAAATGGGGTTAAGTGGCTTGCCTAAGGCCACAGAGCTAAGTATTTATTGTTTTTGAGACCAGATTTGAACTCAGGTACTTCTGATTCCAGGGCTGGTGCTCTATCCATTGCACCACCTAGCCACCCCAGCAGTAATTCATGATTGTAATTTTAGCTCCTTTGCAGTCCAAAATATCAGATTTCAGGTCCTTTGTTCACTTAATGTAGAAGCTGCTAAATGTTGTGTCATCCTGATTATATCTACCTGTTAGTTAAGTTTTTTTCTTGATGCTTGCAATATATTCTCCTTGAGTTGGGACTTCTAGAATTTGGCTATAATATTTCTATTAGCTGGGTCAAAATTTTAGAGAAAAAGCAGGGACTCTCCGATCTCTCCCACCAAATCCCTAGGAACATCTTTTCATAATGTCCACACTCTGAAGCTGCAGGCAACTGTAAAGAGATGGTATGAAATAATTTTTCAGCTAAAGAAAACTTAGAAATTTGACTGAAAAAGTCAGTTGCACTGCAGTGAGAGTAGAGCTCAGTACAGCTCTGGTTGAACCATCCAAAACTGGGACCCAGTACATTAAGAGCAAGCCTTGAGAGTCACTGAATCAACAGAAGCAGATTTGGAGTTCTCAGCAAAAGTGGTAAAGGGGTCAAAGAACTAGGCAGAATTTAATAACAGGGAGGGCAAACTTTTTCTTTGCCAATAGATCTGGTTTTCAGTCCAGGATGACAGTTCCAGTATGGGGAGGAGCACGAGCACACAAGGGTTTTGGCAATCATATATCCTTATCCAGAACATAGAAACAGGAACCACTTCCAGGACAGAAAAGAGCTAGTTGTTACTCACAGAACAGAGCACACTCCAAGAGACCAGTAAACATGTTCCTTTCCTTAGATCATATCACCTTAGAAGAACTGAAAACTTATAGGTTCATAAAGTATTTCTGAAGACAGTTGCACAAAATCCCTGAAGTTGAAGATAATATGGCCTCCACCCTGGAAGCAGAGCCTGACTTTAGCAAAGAGTTAAAATTAAGAAATAGACTGAAAAATGAGCAAACACCCCCAAAAATGTTTGATCATAGAAAGTTATCATGGTGATAAGGTAGATCAAAACATATGTTCAGAAGAAGATAGCAAAGTCAAAACTCCTATATCCAAAGAAGAGTGAGAAAAGGAAGAAAAATAGTCCCAGGTCATCAAACAGCTCAAAAAGGATTTTGAAAATCTATTGAGAGAAGAAGAGGAATACTTGGGGAAAGAAATGAGAATGATGCCAGAAAATTACAATATTCCTAGAAGTTTTTGTTTTTAAAGTTCTTTTAAGAAGTTATTGGTACATTTTCCTTTCAATTTCTATTTTATCCTTGGGTTCTAAAGACTCAGGGAAGTTTTCCTTAATAATTTCTTACAATATGATACCTAAACCTTTGTGACTAAAATTTCTGAGCTCTGAATTTTCCTCTTCTATTTTTTATGTTTTGTTTCATGAATGAAAATACTTTAACTTTCAATCCAAGATGAGCCAATATTCTATTTTTGTGATATTTATATAAATATTTTGTTTTCTAGTTATGAACAATAGACGTATCTACTCATCATTTTTGTAGGATTTTAAATTTAACAATTTTCCTCCAACTTCCTCTCACTTCCCTTCCCTTTTCCCCCTACAGAAGGCAATCTGATAGGCAATCTTTCCATTGTTTCCATGCTATGCAATGATCAAAATTGAATGTGTTGAGAGAAACAACATATCCCTAAGGAAAAACATAAGATAATAGAATTAGCAAAATTATGTAGTACATAAGATAACTTTTTAAAAAAATTGAAGGTAAGAATCTTTGTTCTTTGTTTAAACTCCACATTTCTTTCTCTGGATACAGATGGCATTCTCCATCACAGATAGTCCCTGATTATTGCACTGATGTAATGAGCAAGTTCATTAAGGTTGATCATCACTCCCATATTGCAGTTAGGGTGTACAATGTTCTTCTGGTTCTGCTCAACTTGCAAAGTATTAGTTTATGCATGTTTTTTTCCAGCCTTCTCTGAAATCCCATCCTTCCTTATTTCTAATAGAACAACAGTGTTTCATAACATACATATATATCACAATTTGTTTAGTCATTTCCCAATTGATGAACATCCCTTCCTTTTCCAATTCTTTGCCACCACAAATAGAACTGCTATGAATGCTTTTGTACAGGTGATGTTTTTATCCTTTTTTATGTTCTCTTCAGGGTATATAAATAGTAGTGGTGTTCCTGGATCAAAGGGTATGTACACTTTCATTGCCCTTTGGGCATAATTCAAAATTGTTCTCCAGAAAATATGGATCAGTTCACAGCTCTGCCAACAATGTATTAGTGTCCTAGATTTCCCATATCCCTTTCAACATTGATCAATGTCCTTGCTGGTCATCTTGGTCAATCTGAGAGGTGTGAGGTGGTATCAGAGATGCTTTAATTTGTATCTCTCTAATCAGTAATGATTTGGAGCAGTTTTTCATACAAGTATAGATAGTTTTGATTTGCTTGTATGAAAATTGCCTTTGCATATGCTTTGATCATTTGTCATTTGTAGAATGACTTTTCCTTTTTTATAAATTTGACTTAGTTCTCTATATATTTTAGAAATGAATCCTTTGTCAGAAACATTAGTTCTAAAAAGTGTTTCCCAATTTACTACATTTCTTTTGATCTGGGTTACAGTGATTTTGTTTGTGCAAAAGCTTTTTAATTTAATTTGATCAAAACTATCCAGTTTGTTTTTTATGATGTTCTCTATCTCTTCTTTGGTCATAAACTATTCTCTTTCCCATAGATTGACAGGTAAAGTATCCCTTGTTTTTCTAGTTTGATTATAATATTGTCTTTTATATCTAAATCCTGCACCTATTTTGATCTTATCTTGATAAAGGGTATCAGATGTTGATCTAATTCAAGTTTCTGTCATACTATCTTCCAATTTTTGCAACAGTTTTTTTATCGAAGAGTGAGTTACTATCCTAGAAGCTGGACTCTGGGTTTATCAAACAGCAGATTACTGTAATCATTTCCTGCTGTCTCTTTTGCACCTAGTCTATTCCACTGATCCACCACTCTAATTCTTAGCCAGTACCAGATAGTGTTGATGTTTGATACTTCATAATATAATTTTAGATCTGATAAGACTGTCATCTTCTTTTGTACTTTTTTCATTAAATCCCTTGATATTCTTGACTTTTTGTTTCTCCATATAAATTTAATTGCAATTTCTTCTAGTTTATTAAAGTAATTTTTGGAAGTGTAATTAGTATGGCACTAAATAGGTAATTTAATTTAGGTAGAAGTGTCATTTTTTTTATGTTAGCTTGGCCTTTCCATGAGCAGTTGATATTTGGCCAGTTATTTAAATTTGATTTTATTTGAGTGAAAAGTGTCTTATAGTTGTTTTCTTAGAGTTTCTAAGTCTGCCTTGGCAGGTAGACTCCCAAGTATTTTATGTTGTCTGAATTTAATTTAAATGGGATTTATCTTTCTAGCTCTTGCTGCTCTGTTTTACTAGTAATATGTAAAAATGCTGAGGATTTATGTGGGCTTATTTTATATCCTGCAATTTTGCTAAAGTTGCTAATTGTTTCCAGACATTTTAGATGATTTCTTAGGGTTCTCTAGGTACTAGGTACTAGGTTCATTACTCTGCAATAAGTGAGAGTTTTGTTTCTCTCTTTCCAGTTCTAATTCCTTCAATCTCTTTTTCTTCTCTATTGCTGAAGCTAACATTTCCTAATAAAATATTGAATAGTAGTGGTGCTAATGGGCATCCTTGTTTCACCCCTGATCTTAATGGGAATGCCTCTAACTTGTCCTCATTGCATATAATGCTAGTTGATGGTTTCAGTTAGATAGTGCTTACAATTCTGAGGAACAGTCCATTTATGCCTATTCTCTCTAGTGTTATTAGAAGGAATGGGTGCAATAACTTGTCAAAGGCTTTTTCAGCATCTATTGAGATAATAGGCTTGAAAGTGAGAAAGTCTGTTAGGTTTGTTATTGATTTAGTCAATTACCCTAACAGCTTTCCTAATATTGAATGAACCCTATAATGACTTGCTGTAATTGCTTTGCTAAGATTTGATTTAAGATTTTTGCAACCACATTCATTATGAAAATTATAATTTTCTTTCTCTGTTTTGACTCTTCCTGGTTTAGGAATCCACACCATATTGGTGTCATAGAAGGAATTAGGCAGTGTTCTGTCTTCATCCATTTTTCACAAGAATTTATAATGAATTAGAATCAATTGTTTCTTAAATGATTCATAGAATTCATCTGTGAATTCATCTGGCACTGGAGATTTTTTCTTAAGGAGTTCATTGATGGCTTGATGAATTTTTTTTTCCTGAGATAGGGTTATTTAGTTATTTAAATTCCTCTTCTTTAACTTGGGGAACATATTTTTGTAAATATTTATCCATTTCATTTAGATTATCAAATTTATTGGAATACACTTGGGCAAAATAATTCTGAATTATTACTTTAATTTCCTCCTCATTGGGGTGAGTTAAACTTTTTAATTTTTGATACTAGTAATTTGGTTTTCTTCTTCCTTTTAGTTAGTCAAATTAGCCAAAGGCCTATCTATTTTAATTTTTTTTCATAAAACCAAATCTTGGTTTAATTAGTTCAATAGTTTTCTTGCTTTAGATTTTTCTAATTTCTCCTTTAATTTTTTAGAATTTCTAATTTGTTATTTAATTGGAGGCTTTTAATTTGTTCGGTATTTTTTAGTTGCATTCTAGTTCATTGATTTCCTCTTTCTCTATTTTATTAATATAAATATTTAGATATGTATAATATATATCACCTAATAACTACTTTGGCTGTGTCCTATAAGTTTTGGTATGATGTCTTGTTATTGTCATTGTCTAGGATGAAATCATTAATTCCAATCTATAATTTGTTGTTTGATCTACTCATTCTTTAAAATGAAGTTATTTAGTTTCCAATTAGTTTTAGGTTGATCTCTCCATGGTCCATTATTTAATGTGATTTTTATTGCATTATGGCCTAAAAAGGAATTATTCACTATTTCCTCTTATCTGCATTTGATTATGAGGTTTTTAATGCCCTAGTACATGGTCAATTTTTGTGTAGATGCCATGTATTTCAGATAAAAGGTATCTATTCCTTTTTATCCCTTTTCAATTTTCTCCAAAGGTCTATTATGTCTAGGTTTTCCTACATTCTATTTACCGCCTTATCTTCCTTCATGTTTATTTTATGGTTAAATTTATCCAATTCTGAGAGAGAGAGAGAGAGAGAGAGAGAGAGAGAGAGAGAGAGAATGAGGTCTCCCACCAGTATAACTTTGCTATCTCTGTCTTCTTGTAACTCATTCATCTTCTCCTCTAAGAATCTGGATGCTATACTACCTGGTTCAAATACATTTATTGTTGTAATTGCTTCATTGTCTATGGTAGGAGGATAGAGTTTCCTTTCATATCTCTTTTAATGAGATCTATTTTGTAACTGCTGTGTCTGAAATAGAGATTGCTACCCTTGCCTTTTTCACTTCAGCTGAAGCACACTATATTCTTCTCCAACATTTTACCTTTACTTTGTTTGTATCTTTCTGATTTAAATCACTTTCTTGCAAGCAGCATATTTTTCAGATTCTGGTTTTTAATACACTTTGCTATCTGCTTATGCTATATGGAAGAGTTTGTCCCATTCACATTCAAAGTTATAATCACAACCCTTTATTCTCCTCCATGCTATCTTCCCTCTGTATTTGTCCCCTTTTTTTCACCTTATCCCTATTTCCCAGTACTTTGCTTCTGAATATCACTTCCTTCAGTGTGTTTACCCCCTTGTATCCAACTTTCCTCCCCTTTCTTTCCCCTTTCCCTTTGCCCATTCTTCCTTTCCTTCCTTCTGTCAGTTCCTCTTTCCCCCCTCCTCCCATCTCCCCCTTTACCCTGTTATACTTGAAAGGTAAGAGAAGTTTCTAAATTCATCTGAGTCTCTGTGTGTGTTGGTGTGTGTTGGTGTGTGTGTGTGTGTGTGTGTGTGTGTGTGTGTGTGTGTGTGTGTGTGTCTAAGATTCAGGAAGTTCTCACCTCCTCTCTTCTTCACCTCTATTGCAAAAGGTCCTTTGCATCTCTTCATGTGATATAATTTATCCCATTCAATCTCTTCTATCCTCTGATCTCTTTAATGCCCCCCTTTTTATGTAGATGTTATTTTTAAATCATTTTATGAGAGTCATGGACAAGTCAAGAGTTTTCATTACTTCTGTGTAAGTATATTTTCTCTAATAGATTTACAATTCTCAAGAGTTTTGAGAATTTTTCTCCCAGTTTTATCTTATTGGATAACCATTTCTTTTTATTCCCTTTTTCCTTTTTTTATCTTTTCATGTTTCTTCTAAGTCTCCTGCTTGAAGTCCAAATTTTCTATTTTACTCTGATCTTTTTATCAGGAAAAGTTGGAAATCTCTTATTTTGTTAAATATCCATGTTTTCCCCTGAGTGAGAAAGCTCAATTTTGCCAAATAGTTAATTCTTGGCTGCATTCCAAGCTTCTTTGCCCCTTGGATTCTCATGTTCCAGGCCCTTCTATCCCTTACTGTTGATGAGTTATCCCTTTGGCACAGCAAATGCTTATGCTGCTGTTCTCAGGTTAGTACCCAGACTTTACCTTGCCACCCCTGCACTGGTTCTCTGCTCTCCGCCCCCTAGCTCACCCATATTCCCCTGTGGCAGACTTTATTGGTAGATGTTTTTCTTTTCATTTCTTCTCTGGGTGTTTTTTTTTTGTTTAGTTTTTCTAAGACAGTAGGGTTAAGTGACTTGCCCAAGGTCAGACGAATAGGTAATTATTAAGTGTCTGAGGCTGGATTTGAACTCAGGTACTCCTGACTCCAGGGCTGGTGCTCTATCCACTGCACCACCTAGCTGGCCCCCTTGGGTTTTGTTGATCTAAATTCTGTTAAGTTACTTGGTTCATATTATACACACTAACAGCAACATGGAAGTGATGATTAACTTTAGTGGTCCTGCTCATTCCATTAGTGCAATAATCAAGGACAATTTTGGGGTATCTGTGAGGGAGAATACCATTTGTATCCAGAGAAAGAACTGTGTAGTTTAAACAAAGAGCAAAGTTTATTACCTTCAATTTTTTCAAAAAAGTTATCTTATATACTACATAATTTTTCTATCTCTATTATTTCATTTCTTCCTTAAGGATATTTTTTTACTCTCAATTTAATTTTTATCAATGTATAGCATGAAAACAATGTAAAGATTATCTGATTGCCTTTTATCAGGGGAGAAAGGAGTGAAGGGAGGATTGGAGGAAATTGTAAAATTCAAAACCTTAAAAAATGATAGGTGGACACTACTATTGTATATAATTGGAAAACAAATAAAATATTTATATAATAAAAAATAGGCTTAGTTCCTGTTGGTTCCAAGAGAAAGCCAGGAGAATTTAAAACAGTAACTGGCTTCTCTCCACCATCTTGGCCATAAGTAGAATTTTGCTCTCCTTGCCTCTCCTCCATCCATTTTGAAGGTAAACAATATGATAAGATTTATACATGTGAAATAATGCATAACATATTTCATATTTTTGTTACAAAAAGGTAAGAAAAATAAAGAAGGTACAAAATTTAAACTCCATCCTATCTTGAAATTTATCTCTGTAAATAAACAGTATTGTTTTTTCCTTGAATCTTTCAACATTGTCTTGGATCATTATAGTGATTAGTATTTTTATACATATAAATATATATTGATATAATTTTATTCATTGGGGAAGTTAATGCTTCATTGATCATTACAATATTTTTGTCAGTGTATACAATGTACTCCTGGTTTCAAATCATTCTGCTCATCATTTTTATAGCATACTAGTGTTCCCTCATACATATACCACAACTTCTGTATAAGGGCATCCTCTCAATTTTCAGTTTCTGTCCATATTTTAAGACATAATAATGCTTTTCTTTTTTTCTCTGATCCCTTTGGGTATATCTAATGGTAGTACTACTGGTTTAAAGGGCATGCATAGTTTTATAACCCTTGGAGTATAGTGCCAAATTGTTCTCCAGAATGACTGGACTAGATCATCCAAATGGATCTGTCCCAATTTTGTCACATCTCCACTAACATTTGTCATTTTTGTCTTGTTGTTATGATAGATAGCTATGAGGTGGAACTTAAGAAACTGAAAATTGAAAGGATGCCCTTATACTGGAGAATGGTTGGAGATGTTTTGCCATATGTATGAGAGAACTCTAGCATGCTATAAAAATGATGAGCTGGATGGTTTCAAACCAGGAGTTCATTGTAAACAGTAACAGAAATATTGCAATGATGAATGAAAGATTAGCTTCATTGAAGAAGATGGGAACAAGAATTTTTCCAAAGAAAAAATCAGTTCTCTATAATCATATTGAAATATATGCTCTCACTTATTGTTCTCTTGGTTCTGCTCCCTTCACTTAGCATTAGATCCTCTAATTCATTCCATGCTTATGGTTTCTTATAGAAAAATAGTATTGCATAATAGTCATATACCATAATCTGTTCAACCATTCCCCAAATGATGGGCATCCCCTAAATTTCCAATTCTTTGCCATTATAAAAAGAGCTGCTATGAATATTTAGGAATATGTGAACTTTTCCCATTTTTTATGATTTCTTCTGGATATAGGTATAGAATAGGAATTGCTGGGTCAAGGAGTATGAACAGTTTTATGGTTCTTTGGGCAAAATTCCATATTGCTCTCCAGAATAGTTGAATCACTTCACAACTCCGGCAATGCATCAATGTTCTGATCCTCCCTCAACTTCTCCAACATTGATCATTTTATCTTTTAGTCAGCTTAGTCAATCTGATAGGTGTGAGGTGAAATTTCATAGTTGTTTTAATTTGTATTCCTTTAATCAATAATGATTTGGAGCATTTTTTCATGTGATTATAAATAGATTTAATTTCTTCATTTGAAAACTGTCTGTTTGTATTCTTTGTCCATTTATCAATTGTGGAATGACTTGTGGCCTTATAAATGTGATGCAATTCTCTATATATTTTAGAAATGAGACTTTTATCAGAACTCCTAGTTGTGAAGATTGTTTTCCAGCTTTCTCCTTTCCTTCTGATTTTAGCTGCATTAATTTTATTTAATTTAATAGAGTCAAAATCATTCATTTTGCAGTTTACATGGTACTCTATTTCTTGTTTGTTCATAAAATTGTCCCCTTAACACAAATCAGATAGATAATTTCTTGGTTTATTGATTTATCTATGGTGACGCCCTTTATGTTTAAATCCTGTACCCATTTTGTTCTTATTAGATGTGCACCTATGTCTGGTTTTTGCAATACTATTTTCCAGTTTTCCCAGCAAATTTTGTCAAATAGTGTTATCCCAAATATCAATTAGTATAATAATTTACTACTCTTTCATTTGAACCTATCCTAACCCACTGATCCATTATTCTAATTTTTAACCAGTACCAGGTAGTATTAATGACTGCCATTTTACAGTATAATTTTAAATCTGGTAGTGCTAGGCCACTTTTCTTTACATTTTTTCATCAGTTCCCTTGCTATTCTTGACCTTTCATTGTTCCCAGATGAATTTTTGCTAGCTTGGTATAATAATTATTGGATAGTATGATTGGTATGGCACTGAATAAGTAATTTAATTTGTATCAATTTCTCACTTTTATAGTATTAACTCGACCTAACCATGAGCAATTCACATTTTCCCAATTATTTATATATGACTTTATTTGGGTGAGAAGTGCTTTGTAAATGTGTTCAGTTTCTGGGTTTGTCTTGGGAGACAGATTCCCAAATATTTAATGTTGTCTATAGCTACTTTAGATGAATTTACTAGAATTTAAGAAAAAAAATTTCCATCTCATTCTTTGGGGAATTAAGTTTAAAGTTTTCTTAGTCTGTTCTTGCTTTAACTGTCATAGGTATTCAAACCTCATGTGTCACAGAAGGAAAATAGTAGGAATTCTTTATCAATTTTTTCAAATAGTTTATAAATCATGAGAATTGATTTCTTTAAAAATTGTTGGAATTTACTAATCTTCAGGAATTGAAGCTCATTGATGGCTTGCTCAATTTCTTTTTGTAAAAACTATTTAAAAAGATTTCTTCTTCATCTTCTTTTGATCTGGGCATTTGATAATTCTGTATTTATATATATATATGTATATATGTCTAAAATTTCTCTTAGATTATCATATTTATTGGCAAATAATTGTGGAAAATAGCTCCTAATAACTTAATTTGATTTTCATTGGTGGTGAACCAACTCTTTTCATTCCTGGTACTGAACATTTGCATTTATTTTTTTTAAATAGTAGATTTATATTTTGATGAAATTTTATTTATTAGTTTATTATTTTAATTTCAATAATATCAATTTTTTCTTTCATTTCTTAGGATTTCTATTTTGGTGTCTAAGTGTGGATTTAAATTTTTTTCTAGTGGTTTTTTAATTGAATGCCCAATTTATTGATCTCCTTTTTCTTTTTTACTGATGTAAGAAGTTAGAGAAATTTACCCTTAACTACTATTTTGGCTGCATCCAAAAATTTTAGTATGTTTTGTCATTGCTGTCATTATCTTTAATGAAATTATTGATTGCTTCTTGATTTGTTCTTTGACTCACTTATTTTTAGGATTAAATTATTTCATTTCTAATTAATTTTCAATTATACTCATTTAACATTTTCTTTAAGAATTTAGAAACTTTGTCATTGGTGCATATATATTTACTACTGAAATAACTTCATTTTCTATGGTACATTTTTAGCAAAATTATTTTTACTAATTATCCATGAAAGTCACTTTTAATTATAACTATTTTTGCTTTTGCTTTGTCTAGAATCATAATGGCTTTTGCTGCCCTTTTTATCTCTGGTAAAGCAAAATGAAATGAACTCCAGAATCTTATTTTAACTTTTTTGAAAGTCTTTCTGTTTCAGGTGTGGTCTTTCTAAAAAACTTATTGCTAAATTCTGGTTCTTATACTTTCTTTATCTGCTTCCATTTTATTGGTTAGCTCATCCCACCATATTCAAATATTTTTAACTATATATTTCCCTTCAATCAATTTTCTGGGATCTCTCTCTCTCTCTCTCTCTCTCTCTCTCTCTCTCTCTCTCTCTCTGTCCCTCTCTGTCTCTCTCTGCCTCTATCTGTCTGTATGCCTCTCTCTCTCTCTCTCTCTCTCTCTCTCTCTCTCTCTCTCTCTCTGTCCCTCCTCAAAAGTCTGTTTTTGTTCTGAGCTTTGCCTTTTTAAAATATGTCTTCCCTTTTAGCCCCCCCCCCCCCCCCCCCGTAAATCTCTTTTCTTCTTACATCTATTTTGGGTAAAACAGATTTCTGTACCAAAATGTGCTTGCATAAATAGTCTTCCTTGCTGAACCAATTTTCTTTTTTCTTTTTCTTTTTGCAAGGCAAATGGGGTTAAGTAGCTTGACCAAGGCCACACAGCTAGGTAATTATTAAGTGTCTGAGACTAGATTTGAACCCAGGTACTGCTGACTCCAAGGCTGGTCACCTAGCCACCCTTGTTGAACCAATTTTCATTGAGAGTGAGGTAGAAGCATTATCTGTGAGTATTCACCTGCTTAGACCTTGGGTCCCTTTCTTAAGCAACATAATTTCACCCATTTTTCTTCTCCCTTCTTCCTTCTAGTCAATCTCTTTTCATAATTCTTCATTTATTTTGGAAATCATATAAAATAACAGACTCATACTCTAACCCTCTATGTAGACTCCTTCTGACTGATCAAAGAATGATAAAATTCCTAAGACATATATATATATATATATATATATATTTGTATACGTGGTGTGTGTACATATATACATGTGCATATATATGTATAATCTTCCCATTCATAAATGTAAACACTTAATTTTTTAAGTCCCTTATGATTTCTCTTTCACATTTACTTTTTTTTAATGCTTCTCTTGAATCTTGTTTTGGAATATCAGTATTTCAATACAGTTCTCATCTTTTCATCAGGAATTTTTTAAGTCCTTTCTCTTTCATTAAATATTCAGTCTTCCTTTGAAGGATTATACTCAACTCTGCCTAGTAGTCAGTCCTACATCTTTTGACCTCTATTATATCCTATCCCAAGTATTTTGCTTCTTTGATATGGAACCTGAGAAATCTTGTATTATCCTGATTGTGACTTCATGGTATCTGAATGGTTTCTTTTTTGCATGCTTGAAATAGTTTCTCTTTGACCTGGGAAGTCAGATATTTGGAGTTTTAATTTGTGGATCTCTTTCATATGATAATTGATGAATACTTTTAATTTCTATTCTACCATTTGTTTCTAAGTTACTTAGATTTTTTTTTCCTTCGCAATTTCTTGAAATATGATGTCTACGATCTTGTATTTCAGGTAGTTAAGTATTTCTTAAATTATCTCTAATCTATCTATTTTGCAGGTGAGTTGTCTTTTTACAATGATATAATCCACCTTTTCTTTTTTTTCTCTCATTCTTTTAATTTTTTTTATTATTTCTTAATGTCTCTTGGGTTCATTAACTTCCACTTGCCCAATTATATTTTTTGAGAAATTATGTTCTTCAGTGAGCTTTTTTCATTTGGTCAATTTTGTTTTATAATGACTTCTTTTCTTCAGGGAATTTTGTGTTTCTCTTACTGTTTGACCAATTTTTTTCCCTCTAAGGGTCATTTTTTTTTAATTTTTTGAATCTCTTTTATCAAATTTTTATTTCTTTTCATATAATTTTCTTAAAACTCCATTATTTATTTTCCTAATTTTCATTTACTTCTTACCTCTCTCTCTCTCTCTCTCCATTTTTAGTTCTTCCAGGAATTTTCCTTGAGCTTATGTTTGATTTACATTTTTATCGGAGGTTTTGCTTATAACTGTTCATGTTATTGTCTTTTTCTGTTTTTCCTTTATCTTTCCTGTTACTGACCTAGATATTTATAGACAGGTATTTTTGTTGTTGTTTTCTCACTTTTCTACCCAATTTCATAACTTTTAGCTCTATGTTAAAGATGATTTTCATTCCTAGGGAGGAGGATACTTCTCAAACCTCAGACTTTTTTGTGCTTTAGCTATCAGAACTAGTTCTTGGGATGTGTAAGCCTTTGGTTTTTCTAAGGTGGTATGATCGAGGAAATGTATATTATCCTATTCTGTGCTCTGGGCTTAAAACAGAAAAGTCCCCTGGTTCCTTGTAGCCACAAATAATAACACTCTTCTTGTCTCTGTGCTTGTGATGAGGCTATATCCTTGTGACATACTTATAATATTTCTTTGCTCTGGATCTGTGACCCAGAACTTCACAATATTTGCCCTTCATTTTTGAAGACCACTATGACATCAGGGAAGTGATGCCATGACAAGCACCTGAATTGAATTTGAGTGAAGGGGTGCTGTGCATAGTCACTAGCCTCTCTTCTCCCTCCAGAGTCATTTGGGGTCAGTGGTGAGATATGAATCATGAAAAATGAAGACGACTCTGGATGTGAGGCAATCAGGGTTAAGTGACTTTTCCAAAGTCACATAGCTGGTAAGAGTCAAGTGTCTAATGTCAGGTTTAAATCCCTGTCCTTTTGACTCCAAAGCCACTTGTACCACCAACTGCCCAAGAATTTCATATGGGCATTGCAACAAGGTCTTTCACCTAGTACCAGTTCAGGGTATTTTTCACGTTTGCTATCACTGGAATGTCACTTTCCAACAATACTGTTGCCACTGTTGAAGCTACCTTGAAAGTGTCCTGCTGGTACTACCATCTGGTTTGCTCCAGGCCAGCCCTCACCCAGTGTTATAGCCCTCTACTGATGACCTACAAAGTATTCTTGGAATGGAAAAAAAAGTCTTACCCTGAACAATATTGGCTCTGTTTTTCCAAACTCAACATCTTATTTTAATATTCTTCAGGTGTGAATTTGAGGGAGCCCAACTCAGCTGCTACCTCTACCATACCATCTTGATTCAACACCCCCACCCCCATCCAGGAAGTTCCCTTAGGAGAGTAGATAGAAATCTGGAATTGAAATCAGAAATAACTTAGTTGAAATCTGACTTCAGATTCTTTCTAGCTGTGTGACCTAGAGCAAATCATTTAATCACTGTCTTCCTTAGCTTCCTCAACTGTAAAATGAGCATAATAATAATAATAGCATTTTCTAATACGTGTGAGGAACAAATAAGATAACATTTGTAAAGGCTTAGGTCAGTGCCTCACACATGGTAAGAACTGAAGAAAATTAATCCTTGTTTTCATCACATAGCACAGTAAAAATAATTGTTGAATAATACATTCTTACTGAATTACTGAAATTATTGAAATATTCATTATAAAATGTTTTTAATTTCATTGACTAAGAGAAAAAGGAGACACACATAAAAAATCCACATACATATCTATTTCTTGTCAAATTATATTTCTTCCCTTGGTAGTCTTTGGAGATTGATTCTTTCATAACTCTGAACTTCTGTCAAAAGCAAAAGGCCCTGTTTTAAGAACAGTATTTCACAGGTATTACGAAATAGTTCCAAGATGTAGAGTACTCCAAAGAATTAAAATGGAATGTAATGGAGAGTTTTAAAGTCAACTGAAAGTTGTGGTAAATAAGAAGCTACAGAAAAGAATAAGAATAAGAGATCTTATCAGAGCTCAGTATATAATAAAAAATTATTTTGACTTCATCACATGGTTGAAAATAAGAGATAACTAGCTATTCTCAAGCATGAATGTGTTTTCCTTCACTCCCTCACCCCCATTCCACCTTATAAAACTCTCTTTATTTCAGTAGACAGTAGATGTTCTACCTTCTACATTAACTTCTTATTGCATTCCAACCTTGTAAAATTCCTTCTCTTCCTAAGTATCTTCTTTTAATCACCTTGATTTTAGATGTATACTTATATTCCTATTAGGATGTAAACTTCTTAATAGCTGAAAAAATTGCATTTTTGCCTTTTTATCTATGGAATTTAGTGCTTGGTACAGAGTAGGTGCATAATAAATACTTTTTGATTGAGTGATATCAGATAAAAGTGAGCTAGAACTAGCCTATTTGGTAGATTTTCTATTGCAAACTTATGGAAGGATATAGACAAAATCATTGAAGGACAAGCAAGTATGGATGAACTATCTTCATCGTTGGAAGAAACATTGATGAGATCACAGATGCACTGAGGTGTTGAAATCATAGTGGAGGCCCTTAGGGACTTAACAAACCTTATGCATAACATGGAGAATATTCTATTTTTATTATTAAAGGTTTCAGTTTAAAATGGAATTTGAATCATGATGGCTTATGTATGAATAAATGTGCATCCACTCTGTGTCTTGTTCTGAGAATAGAGGCAGTTAAATTCATAGAAAACAATATTCTGTATCATATTCTAGTTCAAACTTGCCTTTAAAACATCCTAAGAAATCATTGTGGGAAGTCAGAATTCGAGATAAAGATTACTTTGCAGAGCCTTGCAAGCCAGTTTAGATCACTCTCTGATTATTCCTCTCCTTGTTCTAATCTATATTCATGTGATAGGAGACTCTGAACTCAATAGGTTCATATAATCACCAGCTGGAGGCTATTGAGAGATGCCTTCGTGTTCACCCATGTGATCCAAGTCACTTCCAGCACTCCTCATCCCTATCCTAATGAAATCTCACCATTTAGAAATGAGCTGGATATCGCTGAAATAGGATGTCCGCTTTCCAAATGGCTGCTCCACCGGCTGTCACATTTCAGTGGGCTGGCTTTGTCAAAGATGGTAACTCAGCGAAAGGAAAAGATCAGCAGCCCTGGCAGCCCAAGTGTTCTACTTGCTTGCTAGAGGAGATGCTGTATTAATGAAACAGATGTGAAGAAGTAAGTTGCTCTAATTATTTGTCCCTTTCATATATTCTAATAGTCAGTCATACTTGGAATAATGATAGTGCTGGGATGGGTCTAGGCTCAAGATGTCACCTTTAAAATCAGGAATGCAAGTGTGACCAGGTTAGGATGGAACACAGTTCCAAGAAAATTGTACATGTCTAGTACAACCTATTCATGAAAAAGTTTTCCTTTCTTCAAACATCCTGAGCATTTATGCTCAAATTTTCCCTGAAGCCTGGGACTGCAGCTTACTATTATTTTTTATCTGTATCATGGCCATAGCCTTTATAAAGTCTCATTGATTGGTATAGTTCACAGAAGTATGAGGGACGTATGGGCATATCAGCAGCAGCTAGAGGTAAAGCATATAAATTGGCAAAACAAGATAATTTAGGTAAATTAGATTTTATTTACTAATCTATAGATTCTCATCACTCTGAGGTTTTTGAACAGTTGCTGGGTCTTTGGATCCCCATGCTTTGGAAATACTTTGGGAAGTGGCATGATTTTGTTTTTGGACTCTGCTCTTTTAGTTTTCTTCTCAACTCCCCCCATGACCTAGGCAAAGAATTGTCTTACCTGTACCAAAGAATTTTCCTAATCATTGGCATAATTTGATCATATCACCTTCCCTACCTTTCTAGTCTTATTATACTTTACTCACTTACCATATTACTAGTATCCCATACCTGGAATACTACCTCACCTTTAACTCTTCAAGCCCTCCTGCTATTGATACCTACATTTCTTTCTCTTTTTGTCTTTAACAGTATTTTTTCCCAGTTACATGCAAAGATAGTTTTCAGCATTCATCTTTGTAAGATTTTTGAACTCTAGATTTTTCTCCCACCCTCCATTCCCTCCATCATTCCCAAGAGAGCAAGCAATCGAATTTAGGTTATATATATATGCATGATCATGTCAGATAATTCTCCATATCAGTCATGTTGTAAAGAAGAAGCAGAAAAAAGGGGGAAAACACAAGAAAGAAAAACAAAACAAAAACTTTAAAAAAAAATAAAAATAATATGGTTTGATCTTCATTTAAACTCCATACATAGTTCTTTCTTTGAGTGTGGATAGTATTTACTATCACAAGTCTTTTATAATTGTCTTTGACTCTTGTCACACAATACTACTGGCAATCTGTGGTACCTTCATTTTCAAAGTTAGGGCAGTTTGGTGTTGCAGTAGATAGAGCACTGGCCTTGGAGTCAAAACAATGGGAGTTTGAATCAAGTCTCAGTCACTTGCCTTTTACTAGCTCTGTGATCTTGGGCAAGTCACTTAACAATGTTTACCTTGCATCCAGAGCCATCTCCAATTGTGCTGTTTCATATTTTGCCACTGGACCTAGATGACTCTGGAGGAGAAAGTGAGACTGGTGACTTAGCACAGCACCCCCTCACTCAAATTTAATTCATGTGCTTGTCACGACATCACCTTCCTGATATCGTGGTCTTTTAAAAACAAGTACAACCATTATTATTACTTTTAATGTTAAATACTATTAGCTAATTCTCTCAGTCTCTCTGCCACTGTATATCTCTATTTCTTTCCCTCTGTCTCTCGTTTTTGTCTTTCTTCCCTCTCTTCTTTCTTTCTTTCTTCTCTCCCACCTTCCTTCCTTCCTTCCTTCCTTCCTTCCTTCCTCTCTTCCCCCCCTCTTTTTTTTTCTTTTGTTTCTCTCATTTTCTAGGTAAAGAAATTACCTCTTAGGGAGTGGCATGATGTTTTCAAGATCTTTCTGTTAGCAAATGGGAAGATAAGAATTCGAATGCAAGTCTTTTTAGAGCCTATTCTAGGGCTCTTTTCACAATAACATTCAATAAGCACAAGTTCCAGAAGATGAGTGGAACATGGCATAAATAATGATTATACTCATTATTTACAGATTGACTTTGAAAGAGGTTTCCAGTGAGGTGTTATTTATCTGTTTTAGGCCCTATTATTTTTTTTTAATTGTTAAAGACTTTGATAACTTACTTGTTCAATTTATATGTAAAACAAAGTTAAGGGAGAAATCTAACTCGTTGAATATATTGATGGTTCTCAATATTTCTTTGACAAAAAATTTATGGGATACCACTATTATATTAGGGTTTCTCTTGGTTCAAACTTGACTCCTTGTCCTTCATGTCATACATATCCTTGATCCATAAATAATTACTATCCTTTTTTAATTATTTAAAAATCACTATAGATCATTCCCATTGTCTTTAGTGTTTCAAGATCATTGAATATGTAAGGAACAGACCTTAGAAGCTCTCTAATCCAACTTTCTCACCTTATAGATAAAGAAACTGAGTCATAGGCAAGTTAAGTGAATTGCACAGAGTCACACATTTATGAAGTTTCTGGGTCAGAATTTGAATCTAGATCATCTTGATGCTAAGGCTAGTCCTCTAACTGTTGCTACTTCCCCTGATATCATGTGTCTCCAGATTTGTAAGCTTTTAATATCATCTGGAAAATATGAATATTAAAAAAATAAACTCCAGTGGAGGGTAGAGTTTGGGTCGCTCACAGTTGGAAACAATTTTCCAAATAAGATCAATCCTGGCTTTGACCCTCTAATTGAAATCTATGACCAGACATTTTCCACCTGTAGTTTAGATTCTAGGTAAAATATTTATTAAATGGTTCAATGAAGTTTTCAGTTCATGGAATAAAATAATCTCAATTGACAGTTCTTCATATATTTTGTGTTACTTTTCTTTCCTGTGGATTGCTTTCACCCTCATTATCTCATTCAACTTCAATCTATCTACTGACTCTTTAATTGCTATCTACAAACATTTATGTGTTCCCCATCCTCAAAAAAACCCCTACTCGATTTCTCTATTCCATTTAGTTATCATCCCATATCTCTCACCTCTTTCATTCTCAAAATTCTTGAGAAAATGGCTGCAATTGGTGCTACCACTTCCTTTCCTTTCACTTTATCTTACTTCTTAATAAGCTGAATTCTAATTGTCATTCAATCAAAATAACTCTCTCCAAAGTGAACATATATATATATATATATATATATATATATATATATATATATCAGGAGTTATTTTTGTGTTATCTCCTTCTCTGTTTTGTATTGTTCTTAAGATCAGGAAATAATTTTCTCTTTCTTTCTATCTAGAGTGATTAGAACAGTGTATAATTCATAGTAAGTAATTAATAAATTCTTATTACTTGTTTATTTGACTTGGCTTATGAATTTTATCTCTGTTTTAGTCTGTCTCTATCCTTTCCATCAATTCCATTATTTAGAGTTGGTTTATTTTTTTAAAAAGTGAATGTACATTAACAAGATAGTAGCAGGAATATCTGTTTTGCTCCCATTTTCCTTTCTGAATATTTTTATTTGTGAATTTCTTTCAGACAATTAGTAATAATAGATGATAATAAAGAAGAACTTTTTTCCTACTAAACTCTTCTGAAGTTTCATTATATCATGGCAAATACCAGGTTATTAAAAATTTTACCAATGGAGCAGACGATCACATAAATCTTACAAAATTGTGAAGTTAGAATGTGGGACTGTTTATGACCTAAGTTTCTATTATCTGTGGATCAGCCCAGCTCAATTTGAAGCAGATCATCATTAAGAACACTGGAGAAAACTGGAAAATAGTATGGCAAAAACTAGGCATAGATCCACATCTCACACCCTATACCAAAACAAGATCAAAATGGGTACAGAATTTAGACATAGTGATCTCATAGATAAATTAATAGACCAAGAAATTCTCTCTAAGACCAAGCAAGAATTAGAGCACATTATAAACTGCAAAATGAATGATTTTGACTATATTAAATTAAAAAGTTCTTACATTAATAAAATCAATGCTGCCCAAATTAGAAGGAAAACAGAAAACTGAGAAACAATCTTCACAACTAGAAGTTCTGATAAAAGTCTCATTTCTAAAATATATGGAGAATTGTATCAGATTTATAAGATCAAAAGTCATTTCCCAATTGATAAATGGTCAAAGGATACGAACAAGACAGTTTTAAATGAATAAATTAAAGCTATATATAATCATATGAAAAATATTCCAAATCATTATTGCTTAGAAAAATGCAAATGAAAAACAACAATGAGGTATCTTCTCACATCTATTAGATTAGCCAAGATGAGAAAAAAGGAAGATGCTCAATTTTGGAGAGGTTTTAGGAGGATTGGAACATTGATTCATTGCTGGTGGAGTTGTGATTGGATTTAACCTTTCTGGAGAGCAATATGGAACTATTCCTAAAGAGCAATAAAACTGTTCATGCCCTTTGACCCAGCCATTCCAATTCTAGGTCTATATCTAGAAGAAATTGTAAAAAATAGAAAAACTCCTACAATTTTCCAAAATTTTCATAGTAGATCTTTTTGTAGTGGCAAAGAACTGGAAATTGAGGGGATGCCCATCAATTGAGGAATGGCTAAACAAGTTATGGTACATGAATATTATGGATATTATTATTCTATAAGAAATCATAAATGCTTCTACAGAAGCAAAGAATGCCTTAATGGGATGTGATGCTGAGCAAAGGGAGCAGAAGCAAGAGAATTAATTCACACATCAACAACATTATGAGATGAACAATCTTGATGGAAATAACTCCTCTTGACAATCTAGAGAGTGAGGACAACTGTATTTGACTGGTTATGGACTATATTATCTTCAAACAGAGGAGGAAAAACAAAACAAAACAAAACAAAGCAAAACAAAAAAGAAAAAAAGAAAAAACAACCCTTTTCAATCTGATGAACATTTTATAAAAATTATCTCTTATGTATCTCTTTCTCTCAATCCTTATTCTTCATGCAAAAAGTTACTAATTTGTAAATATGTTTAACAAAATATGTAAAATGCTAACCTGACCATTCCCTGCTGACAGGACAGAGGTGGGAAGGGAGGCTGGAGGGAAATTTTGTAATTTGGAAATATGCCTGTACAAATAGATGAAAATAAATAAACTTTAAAATAAAAAAAAAGGACACTTGAAGGTAATGGACTTTTCTGGCCAATACAACAACTTTTTGTATTGTACTTTTTTGGAAAAGATATACACCCCACCAAAATTATACATCTTTTAAAAGTGACAAAATAGAAAAGTTTGTATTATATATGTAGGAACATGTTTTTGGTGTGAATATTTTCATTTTTAATCCTTATTCATTCTGTATCAATTTAGATAAAGCTTCTTATATTTAACTGTTTTCCTTTGTTATTTGTAACTTTTTAGTCTATTAATCATTTTCTGAGTGTCTTTGAATCTCACTTAAGTGGCCTGCTAATATCCTATATATGTCTACATGCCACATAATTGTTAAATTAAAGTCAACTTTTGTTTTGAGAATATTTAAAACATTTCCTCACCTCTTTTTGAGATAATTGGAGGCACTCTGGGGTATTGTATATGCAGGGCTGGGACTACCTAATTGATTATCCACCCAAAGAATAGATCATTGGAATCAGAGTTGGAAGGGAAAGTTTGGGTAAAACTTGGAAAGATGTGATGAATGATGAAATTTCTATATAATGATTTCTTATTCAATTAACTATGGACTAAATAACAAAAATCTCCATTTTGTAACAGAAATAATTTAGTATTTAAATTATTTTGAGCAGATATGTTGTCAGTTAGCAGTGTTCTTTCTGCCCAATCTATTAAAATCTCTTCTGTTCTCCCACCGAGTTAGAGGTTTTTTTTAAATTTTCTGCTTCATCTAATTCATATAATCCCATTTGAGCAGCTCCTGACAAAGCATCCACTGTGAAAAACATCTTAAAACATACTTAGGTTACAATTATGAATCCCAGTTGCCACACTACTTCAGTTTATTTTAATGTTTTTGTTGTTGTTGTTATTCCCCTTTCTACTACCACCCTCCCCTCCTCCCAATAGCCAGTCAGTTTTTTTTTTTTTTTTTTTTATCTCTAACCTCTTGTTTGGGTATAAGTTTGAGGCTGGTCTTCCTAATTGCTGTGAAGGTCTAAGAGAAATATACTTCTTATCACAGTCTGTCATGACAATGCCCATTGCTAGGCAATTTTCCCCAGTGATTGGGAAGGGTGGTTGAATTCATTATTGAAGAATAGGCTATGGAGTTCTGGACAAACCACTCTGGTTCACAAACACCTTTACCTTTGTAGTTACTTGGTGACCTGAATACCAATCAGAACTAATCGTGGGTCATAAAAACCCCCCAGAAAAACAGATATGCCATATAAGATCCTGATGTTCCTCCCCAGAGGCAAAATAGCTATTCATAGGAAATATCAAGATTAGAGATAGTAGAGAAGAAAAAAAATTAAACTCAGATGGTATAGTGCAACTGCTGCAAGCTTCCCAGTGTATTATTTGCTATTTACTTTTTTATTCTCTTGTTACTTGCGTAAGAATTTGACTAGTCTGACCAGAATATTCCAACACTGAAATCAGCAGAAAGTTGAATTAAGTGCCTGGCTTTTTTCTACTAGGAAATGTGTGTTTATCATCCAGTTAATCTTTGATTCATAGTTACAGATAAATTCCTTTGTCCCTTAGTCTTATGTTGCATACACCTCCTCCTTTCTTTTCACAATCCTTCTACTAGCTATATATCTATATCATTTCTCCTTTGGCTTCCACACTGCTTCTACACAGCAACAAATGACTCCTCTTTCTAGCCATGAGTTCCAGAAGGCTTATTTCCTTCTCTGTAGATTTATTTTTTGAGGTCCTAGAGGCAAGCATAAGGCTAGTAGATAGAACATTGAATTTGGAATGAGAGAGTCTGGATTCAAACTGAATGTGACTGTGGACTTTTATAACTCTCAGTCATTTGAAAGATAGAGCAGGTATTCTTACCTGAGGGGGGGGTCCATGAACTTATTTTTTTTAATATTGTGGCAAGCTATTTAAATATAATTGGTTTCCTTTGTTATCTATTATTAATTGCTTTACAAAAATTATTTTTGTAATTTCATATATTTTTATATGTTTAAAAAATTCCTAGAAGGGAGTCCATAGGCTTCAGTAAATTGCTAAAGATCCCTGGAATAAAACAGATTCTGAAATCCGAGAACAAAATATTTGTCATCAAACTTTAAACTTATTATACCCTATTTAGAGGATTGGGTTCTAAAGCATATGAAATCATGTCACTGAGGATTAATAAAAATGATAGCACAGGGTACAAGATCAATGATTTCACACTTTTAAAAGAAAAGAAATTTCCTCTACCAATGCAGGTTGACAACTTTGCAGCTTATATACTCATGTATCTGCTTAGAAAACAGATAATTTTAGTCAGCTGCCCAGGGTCAGAGATGGGGCTTGAATCCAGCATTCCATTCACTATGGCATGGTGCTTCTCAATAAAAATGGTCATAGACAACATCAATATCAATGCTGTTTTCTGTTTCTGTTATATTTTTGTTTATGTATTTCTGTTTTATAGTACTTTCTAGTTTACAAAGCATTTGCATAAAAATTTATCACATGAGGAAATTGAACAAGTGTTATTATGTCTAACATGGTGTCTTAATCAGAATCCATGGATTCAGGTGTGAGGTCATCCATGGTTTCAGAATGAACCTTGGAAGATCTCTGCTCCTCTCTTATTTCTAAAAACAAAATAATCATGACAAAAATATCTGATAAAATATGGACCAAGAAGTCAATTTTGAAAGATTTTTTACAGATATATATTGTATTTTTATTATGTCTAGATTTTCCTCTGTATCCTATTTCCATCCAGAGAGTCATCAATTTAGAGGAAAAAAAACTCCAAAAAAGAGAAGAGGGGGAAGAAGAGTGAAAATTATTAGTGAAAATTATAGAAAAATATGGGATGGCTAGGTGACGCAATGAATAGAGCACTTGCTCTGGAGTCAGGAGTACCTGAGTTCAAATCCAACCTCAGACACTTAATAATTACCTAGCTGTGTAGCCCTTGCAAAAACCTAAAAAAATTATAGAAAAATAGATCTGCCAGTAGATACAAGGTTATTTGCTCATAATCTTTACCTCTCCCCCCAGACAATATACATGCACTTCTACAAAAAAAAAAAGTTAGAATGAAACTCTAATTTGTAACATTTATAATTGAAAGGGTTCAGACCTAGAAGAGGTTTTTTAAATAAGTAGACTTAAACTGTCTAATTTTGCTAAAGAAAAAAAATCAAGATTTAGCAAAATGATATAATATGCACACAGTCACACAAGATAGTAAATGGCAAAACAAGTTTCAAAGCTAGAATCTTTCACTTTTCCATTATTTCCAACAAATTCTGCTTTTTCTCCAAGTGACTACATATCTTTTATCTTTGAATAATTCCTATGATGCACCCCATGGTAATAAATCTATGATTCATATTATTTTTCTTACCTAGTCCAAAGCAGATTCATCCCTTAAAGGTCACTTCTCTACCTCTCTCCTAAACTCATGTAGCTAGAGTTCACCTAGTACTTTGGGAAGTAGGAAGAGAAGGACATAAGGGTATTGGTTGGTGAGTTAAAAATGAGGTGAGGTAAAGGACATGGAAGAAAATATTAGAATTTGAGAGATTCAGAAACTATAGCGAAATGGTTTCTTAAAATATTAAAAAAAATGTAAACAATCATATTTATTTTCATTGCCTATATTTCATCTTATTTCTTCCCTCTTACCCTTCCAGAGAGCAATCCTATAAAACAAATTATATTTTTGAAAGGAAAATAAGAAAAAAATTAGCAAAATCAATCAATACACTGAAAAAATCTGACAATATTCCATCAGCAACTTTTCCATCTCCCATAACTTTGCAAAAGAGTAGGTTAGGAGCAGCGAGGTGGCACAGTGGATAGAGCACAATCCCTGGAGTCAGGAGAACCTGATTCAAATCTTGCCTCAGATACTTAATAATTACCTAGCTCTGTGATCTTGGGCAAATCATTTAACCCCATTGCCTTGAACCCCCCCCCCCCAAAAAAAAGTAGGGTAATGTTGTAACATTTACTTTCAATTATTTTGGAGTTGTTCTTTTCATTTGGAATAATTTGGTATATTGCTTTTTTATCTCTGCTGGCTTTGCTCTGTATCTGTGGATCTTAACTTTTTCATGTTTCTCTTCCATTTTTCCCTATAACACATTAAAATATCATACCATACCATAATTTGTTTAGTCATTCTTTAATCACTGGAAACTTGTTTCCATTTTTTTGTTACCACACAAAAAATGCTGCTATATTTATTTTAGTGTGCAATATATGGGGACTTTTTTATTATTGGTGATTTTGCTGTATGGAATCCCTAGATCAAGGGACATGGGCACTTTAGTCACTTTATTTGTATAATACAAAACTTACTTCCATAATAAGGAAGGATTCGCTGTTTGTACAGAAGTCAGCCTATCTTTCCAGAGTCCCTCCAACATTATTCTTAGGTTTCATGTCCTATTGAATAGTCAATAGGACATGAAACCTAATGGCTTAGTTGAGGCATATTTCTCTTATTATTAATGATTGGAATATTTTATATCATATGTCATTAACAATTTGCAGTTTGTCTCTTGGCATTTGTTCACATCTTTTGATCATTTTTGCATTGGGGAATCATCTCATAACGTTAAGAAAAGTTGAGAAAAGTATCTAGTATGTTGCACACACATCCTGTGTTAAAATTCCTGGGAGGACATGAACAAGAGTCTCAGACGAAGGGCTGGCAAAGTATGATTGTGAGATGTGTCCTTGGAGGAAACATTCAATTTGAAGAGATGACAAATTTATTCTAGTATTTGGATGTAGTACTTGACATAAATATTTTCATAATGCTTAATGTACATTATCTCATTTGTATCTCATAATAGTCAAATGAGGTTGACACTATTACTATCTTCTTTTGATAGATGAGGAAACCAAGCACCATAGAGGATAAGTGACTTGCTTAGAGATGCACTGCTATTAAAATTCTTAAGATAAGTATCTGAGTGATTCTTCCTTTCTGAGTCTGAGTGATCCTTATACAACACAGATGTAGAACATTATGGGATCAAGAAATGAAACTATGCTTCAGCTGGTGCTTTGACAATTGTGGATGCAGTCCACCTACCCCTTACCCATAGAGGTCATTCTTGATGTATTTGTTCCATGTTACCATGATGACTTCTAAAAACTACCATTGTCATAACTAACTAGTCATTAATAAATTTATTTTGATAAGGTCTTATTTATTTATTTTAATTATACAGATGTTTCTAATTGGCATCAACTTTTATATTATATGGGAAGGGAAAGCCCTCAACAATGTTTGAGGCCTTGCAAAGTAAAATAATTGCTTTTCCTGAGCTATTCTTAGGATAGATTGAAATTCTGGCTGAAATAATAAATGGTGAAGTAAGCAGGGACATTTATTTTTCAATGTTTAACTGTAATGATGCCTCTCTACACTCAAAATTTATGATGAGGTATGTGGGGGATTGTGAATGGAATGCATTACATTGAGAAAGAAATTAATGGCCATCTGTAAATGTGGGGATGGCTGGCAAATCTGTTCTACATGTTGTAGTAAAAATGCTTTATTGGGCTCTAGCAGTTGTATACAAGAACCAAGATGGAGTAGGCTCCAGTGGGCACCATGTTTGGGTGGAGGAAGGATGTTTGCATTTAGTTTTGAAACAGGTCTAGAATGCTGTCCTTTTGGCCCAAGGTATGAGACTGCCAGACAGGGAGAAGTGCCTTAAAGGGGGATGCCTTGGAACATTAGTGATAAAACCCCTTAGGTGTTCTCTAAGGCAGACCTCCATGGTACTATGTTGTTCAGCATAATGGGTAAGCAATTGGCAAATAGATTTTCATTCCATTGTCTTTTGCTTGGCTAGGAGAGGCCTTAATGGTGCCTGTCATTTACCTTTTCAATTCTAATTTATCCTTTAATACAAGAAATCTTGATAGCTGTGGCTTTTTCTAGAATGCTTCATTTTTTTTCCTTCTTTTCTTTCTTTCTTCTTTCTTTTCTTTCATAAAGCAGTTTAAACTGTACAAAAACCTTTGGTAGACTCAGAATTCACCAAAATGAGCATGAGATGCTCACCTTCCTTTTCATCTGGAACTATGTTAAGTCCTTTTGGGGAGGGGCTATTTGACACTATGCAGCAAGGACTAGTTATTTAAGTTCTCTGACATTCAGTTTCCTTATCTGTAAAATAAGAGATCAAGAAAATGCTTTTGTTTTATATTTCTTAATTTCTAAAAAAAAATTAAACTAGGCAGCTAGGTGGCACAATGGGTAGAGCATTGGCCCTGGAATCAGGAGGACTTGAGTTCAAATCCTACCTTAGACACTTAATAATTGCCTATGTGACCTTGGGCAAGTCACTTAACACCATTACCTTAAATTAAAAAAAAATTAAACTTATGAAATAAAACAGCATTTCCATAGCATAACAGAATCGAGGAAAGATGATTTTTCATGAAGCTACCAATATATTACATGCAACTTGCTATTCCTTTTAAGTATATAATAAAATTATGTATAAATTTATTTTCCCCTTTCTCCCCTTGCCCCAGAGATAGCTCACCTTAGACATAGATATGTGTGGCTTTTAGTATGTACTAGGCACTGTCAGGCACTGGAGAAACAAGTAAATGAAATGTAATGCTCTTTAAGCTTAAGGAACTTTCATTCTAACAATATTTGCCTCATCTACTTCACATGTGCCTATGAGAAGGAAACTTTAAAAACTTTAAAGTGTTCTAAAAATATGAGTTAATATTTTTATTATATTAAGGATAAATAAATCAGGGTCCCTTATTTCAACAGATTACAACCTAGAGAAATATTTTAATGTAGTGACAGAACTTGATGAGGTCTTTGAGATCATCTCACCCAACTCCCAAAGGTAAATAACAATGATAATAATTATATACATATGTTTATAACATATAATAATATAAACATATATGTATATAAAACTGTGTCTTGCAAGGTATTCATAAGCATTATCCCATTCAATTTTCCAATAATAAAAATCATGAACTTGGAACTTAGGAGAATATAAATCATAGAGAGAACAAAGAAAAGATCTCAGAATTTAGGAGAATAAAGTTTCTATCAAGTCTAAGACACTGGAACATCTCTTGTAGGGGAGGGAAGAGCAAGAGACCATTGCTGAAGTGGTCACCGGGGAGGGTGCTACCAAAATGTAAAACATTTTGTAAATGTAAAATGTAAATGTAAAACATGGAAAACAACACTAAGAGAAAAATTCTCTATATTATTAGGAGAAAGAAAAGTCTTTTGCTTAAAGATCCCAGTCTATAGCCTAGTGGCATAACTTTCTCTCCCTTTACCTAGGATGCTAATGGATTGGAGAGATGAAGGGATTCAAAAGGTTAGAGGAATGTCAGTGATTGAAATGGACCTCTGGAAAGGGGACAGGACCAGTTTAGGAAAAGTTAAATAGCACCGGGTCTACTGAGACCTTCAAGGCAAAGAGTTTTGACCCAAAGGAATTTAATAAGCATGAAGCAGCCATCTTTCTGATGTTAGCACTTGATCGAAGCCTCAGACATTGTATTCTAGTTTTATTTCTGTGCACAACTGATCCATTAAATAAATATTAGAGTTTTTAATTTTCTCCACTGAGAATCAGAGAGGGAAAGTGAAAGGGATGAAGGTGACATTTCTAATAAAATTGGGGAAAGTACTTATACCAAGTTTCAATATAAATAATGATCAAAAAAACTACAATCTTTTTTTTTCAAGTACCTAGTATATTTATAGGACTATTGCTAGAACTTATGTGCAGAAAGATTTAAAATCTCCAATTTAGTTAGTATGGGAAACTTATAGTATAAGACATCTGTATTGTTATTCATCTTTTGTAATTTTTGAATGACATCATGAAGTGACTTGCATGTGAACTGAATTTAAATAATGCAGAGTTACATAAAGTTGTTAGCCTTATTCAAAGTCCAGTGGTAAGAAAAAAAAATATCAGGGCCACTGGCGATGCCTCAGGAAGCGATGCTTGACCCTGGTGTCTTCCATGTCTGACGAAATTCTAAGCATACCACAGTGCCTGCTTCAGTTGCCTCCATGGCTGTTGGTTCAACTTGTTCTCATCTGTTCATTATGGTTGGGGTGATAATACCCTAATTCCATTTGAATCCTCTTATTACCCTCAACTTTTTTTGACTGTCTGTGGAGATGGTTTAATTGGGCTCTGGCTACTGTACATACCATACCTTTTTGGAGCTACAGGCAAGAGTTCGGTGACTGGCTGAACTCCAAAGATGGATTAGCAATCTTGAAAAGGGTTCAGCAAGCCCTCTCAAAGGAGGTATTAGTCATCCATAGCATCCCATACACTTCATAGGACATTTCTGGCTCAATAGAGAAGTCTGAGGGAATTATTTGATGCTCAGATGTGAAGCGACTTCTATGGCACATACAGATTGTAAGTTTCAGAACTGGAAGTTAAATCCTATTTCACATCAAGCCATAAGGTAGTTCCACTAGTATGAGGTGAGACTCAGAAATTGAGTGATTTTACACTTGATATGTGACAGGTGTGGGACTGAAACTCAATTCTATCTCCACTTGAAGAGTTCTTCTGGCTTATGTTGCTGCCATTAAGACTTCTCACTTAGTAGAAGTTTGGTTATTTTTCTCTTCACAGTTCACTCTAACTTAATAGTTTGAATCTAATAAATAAAAATCACAGAATTATTAAATAAATAGAGGTTATAGGTTCTTCCTTTTTCATGGGCAGAATAAGGAATTGTTAAGAGTTGAGTACATGGAGGACACTAGAATATAAGAATACTAGAAAGATAGGAAGGACAGGTTAAGAAAATATTGAAATGGTAAATAAAGAATTAATATTTGATCCAAAAGGTAATAGGGAGTTATTGAAGTTTATTAGTTGAGGGTGGTTTGGGAAGTCAGTTTGTTTCTTCACTGTTCCAGGGAGGTTTGGCATGAAAAAAGACTTAGTTAAGGGGATAAATTAGGGGTATATTGTAAGGGGTAGCTAGTTGGTGCTGTGAATAGAGCACAGGCCCTGGAATCAGGAGGATCTAAGTTCAAATTTAGCCTCAGATATTTAAAAATCACCGAATTGTGTGACCTTGGGAAAGTCATTTAACCCCATTGCCTTGCAAAAACCAAAAAAAAAGTCCATTGTAATAAAGGCTTCAATTTGGACCATGGTTATGTTAATGGAGAGAAGCAGACATGTTGTAAAGTTTGAAACATTAAGATTTGGAACTTGCTTTGATATTAGGAGTAAAAGTGAGTGTCTGATTAGTATAACTGAAGATGTGAACTAATGCCACTGGTTTTGGTTACTAATGTTTGAAGAATGACTTTAACTATTTCAAAGAAACTCATAATCTTTCATTGTATTTGTAGTGCAGAAAGTAATGAATTGGAATTGGACTGCTGAATTCTTGTGTTAATTTTACTTGCTATGTGACCTTCAACAAATCAGACCTAGAAGGGACCATAGAGACCATCAAGTCCACTCACTGCAGTTTACAGGTGAGGAAACTGAAATCCCTAGAGGTTAAAGGACTAGCCCCAAAACACACAAAGAATGTCAGAGGTAGAATCTGAAAGCAGACCTTTTGATGGAAGAACCAGGATCTTTTCTACTGTATTACGCTCTCTAGGGTCTCAGTTTCTGCATCTGATAAACAATGGCTCTATGGTTGATTAGTTTAAAATACAATTAAATTAATCCTTATATGGATTAGTTCTTTTTTTGAATTTTTTGCAAAGCAATGGGGTTAAGTGACTTGCCCAAGGTCACACAGCTAGGTAATAAATATTTGTGGTCAAATTTGTACTCAGACCCTCCTGACTTCAGGGCCAGTGCTTTATTCTCTGCACATGTAGCTGCCCCTGGATTAGTTCTTAAAATAAGGTGATTATTCATTCATCTTCCCAACAAATCTGGGACATCAGTTTGATAGACATTATAGCAACCATTTTTCAGAACTAGAACTTTTCAGAACCAGAGGTAGAAAAGGGTTTTGGCTTAATATTATGCAACAAATTAACTTCAAGCAATACTTGAACCTTGTAATTATAAGTGTTGTGCTTTTTCCATGGCACATATTGCTGCCTTTATCAGGCAAATTGTAGTAATATTATTCATTTCCCAAAGAACTTGCTTTTGAATGGACTAGTTGAGGGTCAAGGCCTCCCATTTTGACAATGAATATATAATTTTTCTTCGGTAGAAGAATGTCATTTGGGATGGGCAGAGAAATAGAAAGATTAATCGCAACATTAATAGCAAATTAGGCCATACCATATGAAGTACCTGGTCATTGATTCCCTTTGTATTAGTAAAATAAAGGCAAGTTCTTTCTTTGGGTAAGATTTTGAAATTTTAAAACTTGTACATTTAGAAGAACTCTAATAGAATTCTAATAAATTGTGCAATGTGAAACAACAGTCACAAATTGACTAAGGGGGACTTTTTTGTTAATTGTAAAACTAAAATTTTAGGGAGTGGTTATGATGTCCATGAGATTAGTAATTAAGAGTCCTGAATTCTAGTTGTTTTTTCTTCTGGAAAATATATGTGAAATCATTGACTCTCTTACAATCATTCATCTGAATCCACTATACTTCCATATACAGTACATATACATGTACTCCAGGGAATACTGCAGGCATTTTTACATCCATCATATATCCATAATGTGGGGGGCTTAAAATCTGAGGATTAAGAGCTGGAAAGAATCTTGATGTTCTTTCTCTTCAAGCTTTTGCAAAACTAAAGCATTGTTGTTGTTGTGTTCAATTGTTGCAGTCATATTTGATTCTTCATAACCCAATTTGAGATTTTCTTGTCAGAAATACTGGAGTGGTTTGCTATCTCCTTCTTCAGCTCATTTTATAGAGGAAACTGAGGCAAACATGGTTAAATGACTTGCCCAGGGTTGCGTAATAACTAAATGTCTGAGGCCAGATTTTTAAATTAAGGAGAGTCTTCCTGAATCCAGGCCAAGCATTCTATCTACTGTGCCTTCATTTGATTGTAATAAAAGTGGGAAATCATTTGACTACAAAGCACAGTTTTTCTGAAAATAAAAAATTTGTACCAAAAAATAGAAAGAATGAAACCTAACCTATCCATAGATGCTTTGTGTCAAGGGCTTGTCCTTGCTCTCTATAATTAACATTCAAAGCTGGAAAGAATCTTAGAGATTTTTAAAAATTCAATCCATTCATTTTACAGTTAAGGAAAGGGAGATCCATGGAAGTTAAAGTAATACCACGAAGTATGTAAGCAGCAGTATATCTTGTGATTCCAAGTACAGGGATCTCTCTCTCTCTCTCTCTCTCTCTCTCTCACACACACACACACACACACACATATGTATGTATATACATATATGTATGTATATATATATATACATACATACATATATGTATATACATATAGGTATTTCCATTCCAAAGAACTGGAGACTTGCTCTAAAAGAAAACCTTTATGTGGAGGACACAAACCATGCTAATAAATATGTCCATAGATAGTACTTGATCCTTGTGTCTCCTCTAATAAAAGTCTGTACCTGCCTATTGGAGTACATTCTTGCTATTCTCTATTATACTCCTTTGATCCTAACCCTGTACAAAAATGCGTCTATTATCAAATTTTCCTGAAGGTTCACCACGTTGTCCAGACTTTCTACTATTGGGTACTGCTGTGATATTTTCAGTTTTCTTACCTTTCCTCACAGGATCTATGTAATGTCTGTGTCCTGTTCCTTTACAGATTTGTTCCATCCTAGTACACATTGAGCCTACCATTGACTGAAATGAGGCAAATCTATTCCCCTCTCTGGGTCTCAGATTCCTCATCTTTAAAATGAGTTTGGGATTTGATACTCTCCTAGGCCCTTTCCCTGTGAAATTTTATGGTACTCTACATGTGATACATTCTTTCCCCTATAATTCATAGCCTTCGTAGTAATCCATTTTTTATTTCTTATATCGATCATATATGTATAATTAGGTTTTTTCTTTCTAACAGTCTTCTTTAGAAATAATCTGGGTTGATCAGCTGGTCCAGTGGCTCAGTAAAACTCTTTTCACACAATCAATTGCAAAAGTCTTTGAAAAGTGTTACTGAAAAGGTGTGTGGTTGAGTGATCTCCGACAGCAATGTGGTTCATGGGCTTAATCAGTCTCCTTCCCAAGGAAGGTCACTGATAGGCTAGTCTCAGAATAGGCATCTGTCCCTCACTGGCTCTTTCATGGTGAGGCCATTGGTGTGTGTCACTTCTGATAAACTGCTTGAGTAACCTTCACAGATGGGCTTAAATCAAATCTGTCTGGTGCAGTTTTCCCAGTCCAGAGAGTTTCTCCTGATCTCCTCATGCTTTCACTGTCACAGAAGTGATGTGAGGCATAGCATTTTTACCTCACATTCATTCATTTATTTCTTTATTCTATAAAATTACCTATATACTATGTGCAGAGTTAAGAACTGAGGGAGATAAATTGAAATCAGAAATGAAACTTCCAGTTTAGTTAGGTCATATGAAGACAACAACTCTAATGAATAATATTATATGATAAGAGCTTGGAGTGAATGCATGAAATGAAGGAATGAATAGGATTTATTGTTACTCTAATTATATATGAGGCATTATATTAAGTGCTGGAGATATAAATACAAAAGAGATATCATTCCCTCCCTGACATACTGAGGTAAATTTTTAAAGGTCCTACATGCACATATATCTAGACCCACATCACAAAAAGGGAGGGAAGATATATATATATATATATATATATATATATATATATATATATATATATATATATATGTGTGTGTGTGTGTGTGTGTGTGTGTGTGTTTGTGTGTGTCTCTGTGTATAACGCACACACATATACATATATACGTATATATGTGTATAAAATAGATGGAAAGGAGAGACAGAGAGAGAGAGAGAGAGAGAGAGAGGAGAGAGAGAGAGAGAGAGAGAGAGAGAGAGAGAGATTTGTGTCTAAGGGATCATGTTTTTGTCTAGGAAGTCACTGAGATATCAAGTGGATCATAAGGAAGGCAGGTGATAAGTCCTTTCAAGAATAAGAAGTACAAATGGGTGAAATGTGACTTTTGAGAGACCATTTTAGGAAAATGGTCAGGAAGAATAATGGTCTTGAGTCAAGGATCAGTTCTATTGGATAGCATAACACCAGGATAGAAGTTCCAAAGTTGAATCACTAGTGAATGGGGTGAGAGGTTGTGTGAGTAGATGGAGAAGATGGAGCATCATCAGGGGCACGATAGGAAGATGTCATGAACAACAACATAACTTGCTGGATGAAGTCTGAGCAAAGTCATTTCCTATTGTAGGCATCATAGAAGAAATCCTGGTGGAGGTAGCATTTAAGTCATGCTTTTAAAAATGGAGAGAAATGCAAGAAAAAGGAAAAACATGTCAGAAGAGGGAATAGTGTGACCACAGGCACAAAGGTGAGAGATTGCAGGGTATGGCTGAAAGGTAGATATCTGTCCCTTTTGGTTTCAGTATAGAGTACATATCTGGAAGTAATACCAGATAAGGATTCAAAACTGAGCTGAGTCCAGATTTTAGAAGATCCTGAATACCAGGCAAAAGGCTTGAACTTTACTCAAAGGTTAGTAGAGAGTCAGTGAAGTATCTTGAATAAAAGCATATAATCAGGATTGTTCCTAAAGGAGATTTTTCTTCTATAAACATTAAGAGTGGATTAGATAGGGGGAGCAATTAAATTGATAAATATTCTTTAGAAGATTCTTGAAATATTCCAGGGTCATCACTATAAAGCTCCAGATAATAGTACTTGGCAATAGCAATAGAGAGGAAGGAAGGAAGAGAACAAGAATTTGTTAAGCATCTACTATGTTCAGGATATTGTGCTGGGTATTTTCTACATATTATCTCATAAGATCCTCACAACAAGCCCTGGGAGGTAGGTGCTTTTATTATTGTTATTCCTAATAGTTGAGAAAACTGTTGCAAACAGATTAAATGACTTGCTAGGGTCACACTTATAGTGTCTAAGGAGAGGTATTGAAGAGGTATAATCAATGACCTAGAAATTAGTTATGAAGGGAAGGAGAAGGACGAGTCAAAGACAAGCTTCCTTAATTGATAATACTTCCCTTTCATTTATGTAACTAAAGATTGTTTTAGCTTTCTTCCAGGGAATTGAGATAGTACACATTGGAGATGGAATTGAAAAAAAACCTGAGTTCTAATCCATTTTCAACTTCCTATCTATGTGATCCTGTCCCTTAACTTTTTAGAATCTCAATTTCCTCATCAGTAAAATGGGAATAATAATACTTACTTCCTTACAGGCCGATTGTGAGAATTAAATAAGTTAAGAAAGCACTTTGTAAGTCCCAAAGCACGATCTATATGTTAACTATTGCTACATCATACTTTTAATTCATGCTGATCTTATAGTTTAATTTAGTTTCCAGATCATTTTTAGAGGTTGCTTTTTGTTCCATATATACCATATCTCTAACTTTGAAGATTTTTAAAAAAAATACAAGTGTAAGTGTATTTATGTATTATATTTCAGCCTATTAGATTTGGTGTATCATTGTAGCTAGTTGAGATCTTGGCAAGTCCTGATTCTATCATCTTTTATGCTAGCTGTTTCTCTTTGATGTGTGTCATTTGAATTTAAGAATTTCATAGTGCATAGAGTTAAAAATGATATAGTTATTTTCACTCTTTGGCTCTCCTGTTTGGAGTCACATTTGTATGTATAATATATATATATATATATATGTATATATGTGTGTGTATGTGAATATGCATATGATTGTGTATAAAGAGCACATACATGTGTACCTATGCACACACATATTATATATGTGCACAATTACATATGAATATTCATTAAGGATCCTCTAAATGCAAGCCATTGTGCTCAATGTTTAAGTTACAAGAACAAAAATAAAATGGAACATCCCCTGACTTCAAGAAACTTACTTTTTGCTATGATTACAAGTATCAATATAATTTTTTTATAGGATAGGATTTTAAACATTTGACAGTAAGGGACCTCTTCTTGCTTTGTTAAAGCTGATGTGGATGGTGAATCTTCTAAACTCCTAACTGGATTGAATCTAGCATCCCTTGCAGTTCTAGCCCTGTTCAACTGAATTCTTGGGAAATGAAGTAAAAGAATATGGGGAGGTATCTTTGTTTGGTCTCTATTTTGTGGATTAATTCATTACTGAGTGTATTCCCAGTCCTGCTTATACTTCACTATGTAATCTTATTGTCTTTTGACCAAACAATTTGTTAAGATTAATTTACTTAGGGGTGGCTAGGTTGCGCAGTGGATAGAGCATAGACCCTGGAGTCAGGAGTACCTGAGTTCAAATGCGGCCTCAGACACTTAATAATTACCACACTTAATAATTACCTAGCTGTGTGGCCTTGATCAAGCCACTTAACCCCATTGCCTTGGGAAAACCTAGCAAAAAAAAAAAGATTAACTTATTTAGTCTCCATTTATCTTTGTTCCTTTTTCAGGGTCTTTTATTGAATAGAATTTTTATTGTATTTTCATCAATGAATGATATATTAAAAACAAAACAAACCATTTTCTGCCACTTGGGGAATTGTTAAATGAGGGGATTGAATTTCATGATGTTCAATGCCATTTTCAGAATTGACATTCTGTGGTTCTATACCATAAAACTTCTTTATTAAAATTAGAAGAAAAATTGAGAATATTTAACTTGACTCTACATAGAAGAACTTAGATTCCTGATTAATATTGGAGAGAATGCAGGAATCCTTCCCAGTCAGCCTTAGGGAAATCACAATTAGTTAGTTCCTCTTGAAATTTCCATATCTTGTGAAGGTCCAGGTACATTACTCTTTTTTAAAAATATATATTTTATTTATTTTTCCAAATACATGCAGATATAGTTTTCAACAATATTTTGAGTTTTACATTTTTCTCCCTCCCTCCTAATGACAGAAAGCAATCGAATATATACCTATGTTAAACATAAATCCATATTAATCATGTTGTAAAAGAAGAATCCATTTGAAATGGGAGAAAAATTAGAAAGAAAAAATAAATATAATACATAAGACAACTTTTAAAAAATGAAGCTGGTGGCTTTGGTCTGCATTTAAACTTCACATTCGTCCTCTGGATATGGATATATTTCATGATATAAGTCTTTTAGAATTGAGTTTGATTATTGTACTGCTGAAATGAACAAGTATATCGTAGTTGATCATCATCCAGTGTTACTCATAGGGTCTACAATGTTCTAGTTCTGTTTACTTCTTTCAACATCATTTCATGCAAGGCTTTCCAGCATATTCTGAAGTTTCATCCTTCATGATTTCTACGTATTGAAATAGTGTTCAATCACATTTACATATTTTGTTCAGGCTTTCCCTATTGATGGACATCCCTGCAACTTCCAATTCTTTGCTACTATGAAAAGGAGACAAATTACTCTTTCTCCATTTGCTGCTTACTCTCTGATCTGCTCCTCCTTGGCATCGTATGTCTGTTTTCCTTTCTACGCTTGCAAATAAATGATCTGTCTATTTTCTTCTCTTCTCACACTTCCTCCCTCCCTCCTTTCCTCCTTTCTTCCTCTCTTCCTCCCTTCCTCCCTCCATTTCCCTCTCTCTTTCCCTCCCTTCTTCCTTCCTTCCTTCCTTCCTTCCTTTTCCTCTTTTTCTCTTTCTTTCATCTGTCTTCTTCTTTCCTTCTTTCTCATTTTCTCCCTCCCTCCTTTCATTATCTTTTTTTCTTTAGTACCTGTCACATATTAAATACTTCACAAACTCTGTCAGTCAACAATGTTGAAGATATAAAATAAAAATGAGTTTCTTAAATGACAACTACTCATCATTCCAATATTGAGAATATCATTATCCTTAGTTATTAGAAGAATTTTTTCTATTATTATTTTTAATGATGAGTCAAAAATTTGCCTCTTGTTGATTCAATTTCACTAGTTCATAGAATTTTGAGTTAGAAGGGACCTGGGATATCATCTAATTTTAGTCTTTTCATTTTACATATGAAGAAACAAGCACTCAGGGAAGTAGCAACTTCTACAAAGTCAAAGAGAAGATAAGCAGAAGAACCAGTATTTAAACCTAGGGCTTCTGACTCAAAATCTAGCCATCTTTCCACTTTCACACTCACAGTTTCGTTTCAATAATCCTTGAGGCAGTCACATGTCTGTCCTCACTTTGTTTCATGCCTACAAAATTGACTATATATACAATGTATTGACTAAGAGAAACTTAGAAGACCAATAATGTTAAAAAAAGAAGAATTTAGAATAATTTGCCTTCAATGTAAATGAGTAACTTTGAGTATTTGCTGTTGTGATATATTTTAGACCTTTGGGCATCCCAATCACAAAGTGACTAGCAGCTCATTATGGAGTTGCTTTGTCTGTCCATCTACCAGTCATGCTTTTCAAAATCATTCTTTCCAGCTGTTTGCAGCCACTAGCAGGTTTTCTTTCTGAAATGTCAGAGATATATCTAACATTGCAAATAATAATTTCCAAGGACTTTTTTCATTGTTATATTTTTATAATTAATTTTAAAGTGAAAATTGCATGTTTTTTGCCTTAGTACAGAGGTGAAGACCCCATTTAGTGTATGTATTGAAAAAAATCAGCAGGGAATTTTGATTAAATTCATATTGAAATCCACATCTTACTAAAGCTAAGACAATGTAAGGAATCAAAATATCAATAACATGCATTTCTGGATCACCATAAAATGCCAAAGAATATCTGAGTTTGGGCTTTCCTTGGAGACAAGAAAGTAGCTACTTGACCAATAGGCTTGTGACCTTGTACCAGTCATTGAGATATTTATATCTAAGGTGTAGAAGGAATGACATTAAAACCCTTGATATTTACAGATTGTGGAATTAAAACAGGATTTGCAGGATTATGGGATTATAGAATTATAGCAGGAGACCAAAATCTCATTTCTTAGATTTAAAAAATGTCAGAATGGATTATTTATTTAAAAAACTTTAAGCTTAATATATTTACTAATAATAGAGCTAGAATTTGAACCCTGGTCCTCTGACTATTTTAAGATCCCTTCTGATTCTTGACTCTTTGATACTTTTACTACATGCAAGATTCCTCTGAAGTCTGGTATGCTGTTATTCAATGACTAGTATTAGATGCTATTCAATGACTAGTATAAGAAAGAGCTTTAAAAACATTTATGAGGAGATACATCCTAAGGGTTAGTGTGTTTCATCTATAATTATATAGAGCCAAATTTAAATTCTGTCTTAAGAATTATGAGTTTAGGACTGTGTACAAGTTAATTAATCTCATATTGGCTCAATTTCTCCATCCATCAAATAAGGCAATGTTAGCCTTTACCCCACATGGTTGTTGTAAAGATCAAATAAACTAAGGTAAGGAAAACACTTCACCTAAAGTGTTCTATAATTGCCAATTGTTGTGGCTGTTAGCATTATCCCTAAATTACTGGCCTATACCATCATCTCATTTTTCTGTTCAGTAATTTTCATGTAAAACTTCACAATCTGACAGCCCCCTATCTTTTCATGCTATTTTCATGATCCATCTCCACTCAGCTCTCATGTCTCATCCTAAATTATGCTTTCCAATCCAACTGGTATATTTGTTATTTCCCCTATACAATATTTCATCTTCTGCTTCCATGCTTTTTCCCCTTTAGGCTGTGCCATATTCCTAGAATGATTTACCCTTCTTGAAAACTCTACCCCTTTCCACAGTAGTGCTCAAATGCTTTTTCTTTCCTCATTTCCCTTGTTGTGGGTCATTTCATTTCTTACACTGCCACATTAGGTTTATTGATCTTGTCTTTATTTATTTGTGTACATGTTGTAACCCTATAGTAGTATGTGAGCTCTTTGAGATCAGAGATCATATCTTTTTCTTTATTTCTCTAGTTCTTGGTATAGTGCTTGTGGAATTGAACTAAAAGAATGAATAATTCTATCTCTTGATTAGTTTAGAGGTGACTTTCATTTTATTAGCTATTAAAGATTATAATTTAGAATTCTTAAGGATTCAAATGCTAAGAATACTTCCCTTGCTTTTTAGTTTCTCCTGATCTGTATGTGAAAGGTCCTTTCTCAAAAATGTTTCCCAATGACCACTGAGTATTCATGAGGTAGGCCTAGGTTTAGCCAGAACAACCTATTAAGAAAAATGATCATGCTCAGAACACCAAAGATACATATATCCAGTGAAAAGGGTAGTAAAGACTTTAGGAAGATACTTTTTAGATCTTCAGAATACAAGTCACTGTGAAAAGTTAGACACTGTGACATCACCCCGAGAATTATAGTAGTAGAGAAACATTGAAAAAGAGACTCCAAGAAATGAGAAAGAAGTCTAGTGGATATATCAGAATTGGAAAGGAATTCTTTGCTGGGTGACCTGTTCTTGTTAATGGGGTGCCAAACTTAACTGTCTCTAACCTGTTGAAGAAGTAAGTACAATTAGATTGCCCTCCTTTGATTTTTATTGTCCTGAGGCAAAGCTCTAGTCCTCCCTCCTGTAGTGACAGTTCTGTTTCTTGTGCTCTAACCCATCTACCAGTATGATATTGAATGGACATTTTCCATTTTCTTTGAAGGAAATTCAGATGTAAATTTTCTAATATGGTTTACATTATTCCCACTATAGCTTGATAGCAGCCCCAAGTCCTTAGGTTCATATTTTTTTTCCTCTTGATGATTATAACTCTCAGGTAATTATTATTGTGTAAATTTATTGACAAGGGGCAGTTTGGCTCTGGGTCATTTTTTATGAACGTGCAGTGAATATCTTAGTCTTGTTCATACACCACAGGGATAATTTAATGTAACTGCTGTATGCTTATTAAAAACATTATCTAAATGACTTGTTGTGCCATGCTATAGAGTGGTTAAAAAAACGAATACTGGACCTCTGTATCCCTCATTAGAATTTAATATTTAACATGCAAAATGGGTGGCATTGAATTTTTTAGTATGATTTGTAACTAGTAATTAGTCCTTATAGCCTCTATAAAGTTCTGTAAGATTATACTTAAACCAAAATGGGAAAATAAGGCAGAAAGAATTCAATTGATCTTTGAAAGGTTGAAAAATTTGAAAAGGACATTGGATGTGGGTTTGTTCAGTTCTGAATAATCTTTCTCATGATTGTTTTTCATATACTTAAAGACATCATATCCCTTCTGAATCTTTGACTTTCCTAGGATGCCTTTAATTCTTTTGAGTAGTCATCATATGCATGTTCTTTCATCCCAGTGTTATCCTTTTTGCTTATTTAGAAATTCAAATCTGGGAATGACTTTCCTAAAATGTGACCCTCAGAAGTGAATAAAATGTACTGAATGTATTCTGTCTTGATCAGACAAGGTATCATCATCACTTCTCTAATTCTGGACACTATTTGCTTTTTAGGATTAAATCAATATCTTGAGATACCATGTTGCAAAATTGACTCATTTTTGGATTCACAAAAATCTCTATACTTTTTATATAAACTGTTGCTTAATTATACTTCCTTTTTCTTGTAAGTTTAGAGTTTATTTTGTAACCCAAATAAAGAAATTAGCAGTTTTTTCCTATTAATAAATATCTTATTAGATTTATTTCATCATTCTTGTTTGGTAAAATGACCTCTCAGGCAGCATCTAATTTAACATTTTTATCTAACAGAGGAAGAAACTAAGCTCCATAAGTATTTAGTGACTTATTCTTAGTTTCTACAAACAAGAAAGTCTGGTCCTTCCAAATTCTGTTTCTCACTTTGTCCTTTCCACCTTATTCCCCCCCCCCCCCCCCCCGCCAATACATTAATGTCTCTCTTAGCTCTCATCCTGTGATTTTTGACAGGGAGCAAACAAGTGCTACATATGTTCATGGAAGAGTGACTAGACGAATTTAGATGGTTAGGGCAAAAATTGTCATTCAGACCACAAGGGCTTACCATTTAACTTCTCACTTCATTGAGAACGGCCTGAATTTCTTAATTAAATAAAGCTGCTATTTAGGAAGAACAGTACCATTTATTCCTGTGGGGATGCCTTTTTTCATGCTGAATATATTTGAAATAACAGGGTATGACGCTGCCTATGGATTTACTTGAATTGAAAACATTTCCATCCATCCCTGTGATTTCCCTACCACTTTCCAAACTCTACAGTCTTGGATGGAAGTACAATTTCAAATAAAGTATTGAATTGAACATGGTGTCTGTCCAGATGAAAGTATAGCTGAATCAATCACCCATAAACATCCACTGAGTATCTAGTACTAGCAAAGCAATTTTCTAGGTACTTTGAATTAGAATGGGAGACACATAACTCTGTTTTTCAGAAACTAGCAGTTAATTTGGAGGCAAGGAATTGTTTTTGTTTTTAAAAAAGATGATTAGCCATAAGGGACAGTAAATGATTGGCACCATTATGAAGTGGTACAGCTGAATTGGGATTCAAGGGACCTGAAGTCAGTCTCTACCTTTGATACCTACTCATGGTATTAATCAGACATGTTATTTCCCACCTTTGAGTTTCTCTTGTTTGTAGAATGAGGACAATGTTTTAAATTGGGATGGAGAAATCTTTTTTCTGTCAAGGGCCATTTGGCTCTTTTTAAATCATTCTTGGGCTATACAAAATTTTCAAGTTAAAATTTAGCCTGCTCTATTTGGTCAAACATCTAAAAAGCTCCTAAATTTATAGAATTTTAAGTTCTACCTTCAGTTGCCTTGACAGCCTCAAACCAAATGGTTTTTTTTTAGGTTTTTTGCAAGGCAAATGGGGTTAAGTGGCTTTCCCAAGGCCACACTGCTGGGTAATTATTAAGTGTCTGAGGCTGGATTTGAACTCGGGGACTCCTGACTCCAGGGCCGGTGTTCTATCCACTGCACCACCACCACCTAGGTGCTCCAAACCAAATGATTTTGTGGACCTTTTATGACATTTCCCACCAGCTCCTTCTCCTGACAGAGAATCTCTGAGGACTTTTGATAATCTAAATCCTATCATCTTAGGAGTATATCGATTTTGAGCATTGTAAAGTGTCAACAATCAACATTTAATGGGGGCTTACTATCTACCAGATATTGTAGACAGAAACAGGATAAATGAAATAGTCTCTATTTTCATTGAGCTTACATTCTACTGGGTAAGACAACTACACAAATAAACATATGTGAAATAAATATAAAGATTAAACATTTCAATAAATGCAAAGTATTAGATGCAAGGTAGTTTGAGAGGGAGAATACTAGCACTTGTGTGTGGGGGGGGGCATGTTGTTGGTCAGAAAAGGTTTCATGAAGATGGAAATACTTAAATGAGTACTTTAAAGGAAAGGAGTCTATCAATCAGAAGTCAGGATGGAGTTTATTCCAGGCATGGAAGACAGACAGTTCAAAAGCACCAAGATACGAGAGAATATTACAAGTGCAAAATAGAGATCAAGAAGGGCAGTGGTTTTCAGTGAAACCATTCACAGAAAATTGTGAATGGCTTTAAAAGTTTAACAGAAGAGTTTATATTTTCACTTAGAAGCAATAAGGAGACAATTGAATAGATGAGTGCCACAGTCATCAGATGTATGTTAAAGGATGATCACTTTGACAGCAATATGTGGAGGGACTTAAGGCAGGAGGATTAACCCCATAATAATCCAGGTGAGGAAAGACAAAAGTTGAAATTAAGGTATTTCTTCTGCTGATCCATCATTAGACAATGGTGAAAAGATGACAGGGAATAAAGGCAAATATGACTTCCAAATATAGTGAGCCTTGCAGAATGTTGGATTTCAGTGAATAGAAAAGGAGAAATGATCATCCCAAGCACAGGGAAAATCATATGTAAAACAGAGGTTGGAAAATCAACATGTGTTTGGTGAATATTAGGTTAAAATGACTTGATTCAACTTTGTGTACATAAAGGGATGCTTGTCAAGAATTATTAATTTGTTCATTTTAAAGTAAATATAATTCAAACAGTTATTGTGCATTAATAGTTACAATTATCCTGGTAAGGAGTTTGAGATAGGGATTGTATTTCCTGATTCTACAGGTGTAATAATACAGTTTGGCATGATTTTTTTTGCAACTAGTAGCCCTTCTGTCAATTTAAGTAATTTTTCTTTTTTTAAAAAATTATTTAAATATTTTGTTTGCCATTTATATACAATTGTAGTTTCTACCAATTATTTTTGCAAGATTTTTGAGTTTTATAATTTTCCCCCCTCCCTCCCTTTCCTCCCCACTTCCCCCCCCAAAAGAAGGCAATCTAAAATAGTCTTTACATGTGTTTTCATGATATGCATAGATTCAAATTATGTAATACATAAAACAAATTTTTAATAACTGAAGAAAATAATCTTTGGTCTTTGTGTAAATTCCATGGCTCCTTCTCTGTAATGGATCCCCTAAAATTTTCCTTGATCATTGCACTGTGATGAAGTGAGCATGTCCATCAAGGTTGATCATCACCCCATGTTTTTGTTAAGGTGTATAATGCTCTTGTGACTCTGTTCATTTGACTCAGCATAAATTCATGCAAGTTTTTTCAGGCTTCTCTGAAATCCCACTGCTCCAGAATTCTAATTGAACAAGAGTGTTCCATCATATACAAATATCACAATTTGTTCAGTCGTTTCCCAATTGATAGACATCCCCTTGATTTCCAATTCTTTGCTAATACAAAGAGAGCTGCTATGAATATTTTTGTACATGTAGTGTTTTTACCATTTTTCATGATGTCTTCAAGATATAGATCCAGTAGTGGTATTTCTGGATTAAAGAGTATGAACATTTTTATTGCTCTTTGTGCATAAATCCAAATTGTTCTCTAATAAGTTTGGATCATTTCACATTTGAAAGAGGTTGGTGGATTATTCCACCAACAATGTCTTAGTGTCCCAGATTTCCCCACCTTCCCTTCCAACATCGATCATTTTCCTTTCTGGTCATATTGGCCAATCTGTGAGGTGTGAGGTAGTACACCAGAGATGCTTAATTTGCATTTCTCTAATCAGTAATGATTTAGAGCAATTTTTGTATGACTATAGATTACTTTGATTTCCTTATCTGAAAATTGTCTTTTCATATCCTTTGACTATTTTTCAATTGGGGAATTTTTTTTAATTTTATAAATTTGACTCAGTTATCTATATATTTTGGAATTGAGTCCTTTTTTCAGAAACAATAGTTGTAAAAATTGTTTCAAATTTACTGCATTTCTTTTGAAATGGTTAGAGTGGTTTTGTTTGTGTAGAAGCCTTTTAATTTAATGAAATCAAAATTATGCAATTTGCTTTTTATATGATCTCTATCTCTTCCTTGGTCATAAACTGCTCCCCTTTCAATAGATCTGACAGGTAAACTATTCTTTGTTCTCCTAGTTTGCTTATAATATTGTCTTTTTCTTATCTAAATACTGCAATCATTTTGATCTTATCTTAGTATACAGTGTGAAATATTGGTCTAATACAAGTTTCTGCCATACTATCATCCAGTTTTCTCAGTTTTTATTGAAGAGTGAGTTTTTATCCCAGAAGCTGGACTCTTTGGGTTTATCAAACAGAAGATTGCTATAATCATTTCCTGCTGTCTCCTTTACACCTAGTCTCTTCCACTGATCCAAAACTTTATTTCTTAACCAATACCAGACAATTTTGATGACCGATGCTTAATAATATAATTTTATATCTAGTAAGGCTAAGTTGAATTCTTTTGCATTTTTTCATTAAATAAGTTTATATGCTTTAATTTTTGTTTCTCCAAATGAATTGTTATAATTTTGTCTAGTTCATTAAAGTGATTTTTTTTGAAGTATGATTGGTATGGCACTAAATAAATAGTTTAATTTAGGGAGAATTGTCATTTTTATTATATTGGTTCAGCCTACCCATGAGCAGTTGATATTTGCTCAATTGTTTAGATCTGATTTTATTTGTGTCAAAAAGGTTTTATAGTTGTTTTTAATAGAGTTTCTCAGACTGCCTTGGCAGGTTAGACTCCCAAGTACTTTATGATATCTGAAATTATTTTAAGTGGGATTTCTCTTTCTAACTCTTGTGGCTGGATCTTGTTAGTAATATATAGAAATGCTGATGATTTCTGTGGGTTTTTTTATATCTTGTGACTTTGCTAAAGTTGCTAATATTTCCAGTAGTTTGTTCGATGATTTCTTACAGTTCTCTAGGAATACCATCATATTGTCTACAAAGAGTGAGTTTTGTTTCTTCTTTTCCAGTTCTAATTCCTTCAATTTATTTTTCTTCTCTTATTGCTGAAGGTAACATTTCTAATATAATATTGAACAGTTGATCTTATTGGGAATGCTTTGATTTTATCCCCATTACATACAATGTTTTTTGATGGTTTCAGATGAAAACTGCTTATCATTTTAAGGAACAATCCTATGCTCTCTAGTGTTTTTAGTAGGAATGGGACCTCTATTTTGTGAAAAGTTTTTTCAGTAACTATTGAGATAATCATGGTTTCTGTTCGGTTTGCTATTGATATAGTCAATTATGCTGACAGTTGTCCTAATATTGAAACAAAACTTCATTCCTGAAATAAATCTGGCTTGGTTATAGTGTATTATCCTGGTGATAACTTGCTGTAATTGCTTCCTAAAATTTTATTTAAGATTTTTGCAGCCATATTCATTAGGGAAATTGGTTTCTAATTTTCTTTCTCTGTTTTGACTCTTCCTGGTTTAGGTATCAGCACCATATTGTTGTCATAGAATGAGTTAGGCAGAGTCCCATCTTCACCTATTTTCCCAAATCATTTATATAGAATTAGGACCAATTGTTTCTTCAATGTTTAATAGAATTCAGTTGTGAATCCATCTGGCCCTGGAGATTTTTTTCTTAGAGAATACATTGATAAATTGTTGAATTTCTTTTTCTGAGACAGGGTTGTTTAGGTATTTAATTTCCTCTTAATTTAAACCAGGCAACTTATTTGGAAATATTCATCTATTGTATTTGGATTATCAAATTTATTGGCATACAATTGAGCAAAATAGTTATGAATTATTACTTTAAATTCCTCCTCATTGTTGGTGATTTCACCTTTTTCTTTTTTGATACTTAGTGATTTGGTTTTCTTTCTTTTTTAAAATCAAAGTAACCAAATCTTTATCAATGTAATTGGTTTTTCTATAAAACCAACTGTTGGCTTTATTTATTAGTTCAATATTTTCTTGCTTTCAATTTTATTAATTTCCCCTTTAATTTTTAGAAATTCTAATTTGGTATTTAATTGGGGAGGTTAATTTGTTTTTTTTTCCTCTAATTTGTTCAGTTGCATGTTTAGTTCATTGATTTCCGCTTTCTCATTTTATTCTTGCAAGGATTTAGAGATATAATTATCCCCTATTAACTGCTTTGACAGTTTCCCATAAGTTTTGGTATATTATTGCCATTGTCTAGGATGAAATTATTAATTCTATCTATAATTTGCTGTTTGATTCACTCATTCTTTAAAATGACATTATTTAGTTTCCAATTAGCTTTAGCTCTATCTCTCCATGGCCCATTATTACACATGATTTTTATTTCATTGTGGAAAGTATTCACTATTTCAGCCTTTCTACTGAGGTTTTTTTATGCCCCAGTGCATGGTCGGTTTTTGTGTAGGTGCCATGTACTGAAGGAAAAAAGGTATATTACTTTCTGTATCTGTTCAATTTTCTCCAAAGGTCTATCATGTCTATGTTTTTTAGAATTCTATTTACCTCCTTAACTTTCTTATTTATTTTATGGTTAGATTTATCTGATTCTGAGACAAGGAAGTTTAGGTCTCCCACCAGTAGAGTTTTGATGTCTATGTCTTCCTGTAAGTCATTCAGCTTCTTCTCTAAGAATTAGATGCTATACTCCTTGGTGCTTACATTTTTAGTATTGAAATTGCTTCATTTCCGGGGCGGCTAGGTGGCACAGTAGATAGAGCACCAGCCCTGGACTCAGGAGTACCTGAGTTCAAATCTGGCCTCAGACACTTAATAATTACCTAGCTGTGTGGCCTTGGGTAAGCCACTTAACCCCATTGCCTTGCAAAAACCTAAAAAAAAAAAATGCTGCATTTTCTATGGTACCTTTTAGGAGTATATAGTTTCCTTCCTTATGTCTTTTACTGGGATCTATTTCAATGAGATCTGCTACTTTGTCTGAGAGAAAGATTGCTACTCCTGCCTTTTTCACTTCAGCTGAAGCATAATATATTCTGCTCCAACCTTTTATCTTTACACTGTATGTATCTCTATGCTTCAAAGGAGTTTCTTTGCAAAATCATATTGTACTATTATGGTTTTTTTAATCAACTCTGCTATTTGCTTACATTTTATGAGAGTTCATCCAATTCACATTCAAAGTTATAATTACTTTCTTGACCTCCATGCTGTCTTCGCTCCATTTATATTTCCCCCTTTTTTTACCTTATCCCTATTTCCCAGTATTTTGCTTCTGAATAACACCTCCTTCAGTGTGTTTGCCTCTTATATCAACCTCCCTCCCTTCTGTTAGTTCCTCTCTCCCCCTCCTCCTTTCTCCTCTTATTATTTGAATAGTAAAATAAGTTTCTAAATTTAAGTGAGTCTGTGCATAATAATCCTTCTTTGAGCAAAATCTGATGAGAGTAAGATTCAGGTATTCCTCACCTCCTCCCTTCTTTCACTCTGCTGCAATAAGTCTTTTGTACCTCTTCATGTGATTCAATTTACATCATTCAATTTCCCCCATCCTTCCATCTGTTTACTGTCCTCCCTTTTTATGGAGACAATATTTTAAAATCATGATATCAGAGTCACAGATCAGTCAAGAGTTTTCATTGCTTCAGGTTAAGTATATTTTCTCTAATAAATTTATAATTCTCAAGAGTTATAAGTATCTTTCTCCCAGGAGGGGATAGTGAGCTTCATCTTATTGGATAGCAGTTTTTTTTTCTTTTCCTGTTTTTACCTTTGTATGTACCTCTTGAGTCTCCTGTTTGAAGTCCAAATTTTCTATTTAGCTCTGGTCTTTTCATCAGGAAAAGTTGGAAGTCCCTTATTTCATTAAATGTCCATCTTTTCACCTAGAAGAGAAGGCTCAGTTTTGCCAGATAGTGAATTCTAGACTGCATTTCAAGCACATTTGCCCTTCAGAATATAATTTTCCAGGCCCTTTGATCCCTTAATATTGATGCATCCAGGTCCTGTGTAATCCTTACTCTTTCAGGAGGAGATCGATGTTTTCTTTCATTGGCTGTTTTGCACTCTGGTTCCATGATATCAGGACAATTATCCTTCACTATATCCTAATGCATGGTTTCAGATTTTTTCTCCTCAATGTTTTCAAGAAGCCCAATGATTCTAAAGTAGTCTCTTCTGGATCTATTCTCCAGGTCAGTTGTTTTGCCAATGAGGTATTTTACATTTTCCCTGCTATTTTTTTTCATTTTTGGTTTTGTTTCACAAATTCTTGTTGTATCATGAAATCTGTAGTTTCCACAGATTCCAATCTTTTTTTTTTGCTTTAGCCATTAGCTCTTTTATTTATTGCAACTTTGTCTTAAATTTTTGTTCTTGATTTTTTCTTAAAAGACATTGAATTCCATTTTGGGCAGCTATGGTAATTCATTATAAGCATACAAATGAAAGGTCATTGCAATTCACCTTAAAAGCAAGCAGACTGGATGTTTATCTTCTCTAGTCCATGAACCAAATTCTCTTCATCTCTAGCTGCAGATGAAAATTTGCAAAGGAAGCCACTGGCTTCAAAAGTAATTAATATCAACTTTTTTGATAAAGGGAAAGTGGAAGATTTATCAAGACAAAAGAAATCATCATGAAAGATAGGTTCATAGTCCAAGTAGAACCATGTAGCTATTTTGTCCCTGTCTCTTTCTGAAATTTTCCATGTTTATTTTCCCATAGAGTTCCGAATTATTGATATTTTCTTCTCTTTACTCTGTTTCTATCTTACTCCTATATACTGTCTGACTGTTCCTGCCACATTTTGTTAAGCCATTCCTCAATTGAAGGACATTTACTTAATTTCCAATGGTTTGACACCACAAACAGGGCTTCTATGAATATATTTTTACAAGTGACCTTTTTACCCTTTTTCATTATCTCTTCAGGGTATAGACCCAACATTGGTATTGCTGGATCAAAGAGTATCCACATTTTTGTTGCCCTTTGGGGGTAATTCCACATTACTCTCTATAAAGGTTGGATGAGTTCACAGCTCCACCTACAATATATTAGTGTCCAAGAATTCTCACATCCCTTCCAACATTGATCATTGTCCTTTCTGTTCATATTGGCCAGTCTGAGAGGTGTGAAGTGGTACCTCAGAGATGCTCTAATTTGCATTTCTCAAATAATTAATGATTTAGAAAAATTTTTCCTAATGACTATGGATTGCTTTGATTCCCTCATCTATAAATTGCCTTCACATATCCTTTAACCATTTGTCAATTGGAGAATGACTTTTTATTTGAAAATTTGACTCAGTTCTCTGTATATTTTAGAAATGAGTCCTTTGTCAGAAATACTAGTTGTAAAAATTGTTTACCAATTTCCTACATTTCTTTTGATCTTGGTTAAAGTGGATTTATCTGTGCAAAACTTTTTAATTTAATGTAATCAAAATTGTCTAGTTGGCTCTTAATGATGTTCTCCATCCTTTCCTTAGTCATAAACTGCTTCCCTTTCCATATATCTTGCAGGTAAATTACTCTTTGATCTTCTAGTTGCTTATAATATAGTTTTTTATGTCTAAATCCTGTATGCATTTTGATCTTATCTTGGTATAGGGTATGAGGTGTTGCTATAATCTATGTATTTTCCATACTAACTTCCAATTTTCCTGACAGTTTTTATCAGAGAGTTTTTATCCCAATAGCTGGACTCTTCAGGTTTATCAAACAGCAGATTACTATGATCTTTTCCTGCTATTGAACCTAGTTTTTTCCACTGATCCACCACTCTATTTCCTAGCCAGTACCAGACAGTTTTGATGATAGATGCTTTATAATATAATTTTAGATCTGATAAAGCTAAGCCACCATCTTTTGTAAATTTTTTTCATTGACTCTCTGGAAATTCTTGACTTTTTATTTCTCTATATGAATTTACTTACAACTTTTTCTTACTCATTAAAGTAAATTTTTGGAATTTTGATTATTAGGGCACCAAACAGTCAGTTTAGTTTTGGTAGAATTGTTATTTTTATTATATTAGCTCAACCTATCCATGAGCAGGTGATGTTTTTCCAGTTATTTAAATCTGATCTTATTTGTATGGGAAGTTTTTTGTATTTGTTTTCAAAAAGATTTTTGAGTCTCCCTTGGCAGATAGACTCCCAGGTATTTTATATTGTCTGAGATTACTGTGAATGGGAATTTCTCTTTCTAGCTCTTTCTGCTGTATCTTGCTAGTCATATATAGAAATGTTCAGAGTTTATGAGGGTTTATTTTATGTCCTGTGACTTTGCTAATGTTGCTAATTATTTCTAGTAGTTTTTAAATGTTTTTTTGGGGGATTCACGGGTATACCATCATGTCATCTGCAATTCTAATTCCTTCAATTTCTTTTTCTAATCTTATTGCTGAAGCTAACATTTCTAATACAATATTGAATAGTAGTGGTGATAGTGGGCATCCTTGTTTCACCCCGATCTTATTGGGAATGTTTCTAGCCTATCCCTATTGCATATGATGCTTGTTGATGGTTTCAAATAGGTACTGCTCATTATTCTAGGGAACAATCCATTTATTCCTAGTGTTTTTAGTAGGAATTGGTGCTGTATTTTGTCAAAATCTTTTTCAGCATCTATTGATATAATCATATAATTTCTGATAGGTTTGTTATTGATGGTTTTCCTAATATTGAACCAATCCTGCATTCCTGGGATAAATCTTATTTGGCCACAGTAGTGATAACTTGCAATCTTTTGCTAAGATTTCATTTATGATTTTTGCATTTACATTCATCAGAAAAATAGGTCTATAATTTTCTTGCTCTTTTATCTCTTCCTGGTGTCAGTATCAGCACCATATTTGTGTTATAGAAATAGTTATGCAGAGTTCCATCTTCACCTATTTTTCTGAAGAGTTTATTTAGAATTGGAACCAATTGTGCTTTAAATGTTTGCTATAATTCACTTGTGAATCAAACCATCTGGCCCTGGAGATTTTTTTTCCTGAGGGAGTTCAATAATGGCTTGTTCAATTTCTTTTTCTGAGATAGGTTTGCTTGAGTATTTAATTTCTTCTTTATTTAACCTGGGAACTTATATTTTTGTAAATATTCATCCATTTCCCTTAGATTGTCAAATTTATTGGCATAGTCTTGGGCAAAATGTTTCCCAGATTATTACTTTAATTTCCTCCTCCTTGGTGGTGAGTTCAACTTTTCCATTTATGATACTTGCAATTTGTTTTCTTTTTTTAATCAAATTGACCAGAGGTTTATTACTTTTATTGGTTTTTACATGAAACCAACTCTTAGTTTTATTTATAGTTTGCTTTTGATTTTATTAATTTCTCCTTTAATGCTTAGAATTTTTAATTTGGTTGTAATTGGAGGTTTTTAAATTCTTCTTTCTCTAATTTTTTAGTTGCATGTTCAGTTCATTGATTTTCTCTTTCTCTAATTTATTCATGTATGCATTTAAAGATATAATATATCCCCTGACAGATTCTTTGAGTGAAATCCATGGGATTTGGTATGTTGTTTCATTATTGTCATTATCTAGGATGAAACAATTAATTCTTCTATAGTTTGTTATTTGAACCACTCATTTTTAAAATGAGGATATTTAGTTTCCAATTAGTTTTGAATCTATATCTTGCTGGTTCAACATTGCATATGATTTTATTGCATTATGATCTGAGAAAGATGTATTCACTATTTTTGCCTTTCTGCCATTGATCATTAAGTTTTTAAGCCCTAACACATAGTCAATTTTTGTGTGCCATGTATTGCAGTAAAAAAGGATATTCCTTTGATAGACTAAATAAATTCATTCACTTTCCTCTCTAATTCTATCATATTTAGGTTTTTCTAACAATCTATTTACCTCCTTAATCTCCTTCTTGTTTATTTTATGGTTAGATTTCTAAATCTGAGAGTGGGAGGTTGAGGTCTCCTTCTAGTAGAGTTTTGCTGCCTGTGTCTTCCTGTAATTCTTTCAAATCCAACTCCAAGAATGTGGATGCTAAGCCATTGGGTACATACATATTTAGTATTGAAATAGCTTTATTGTCTACAGTACCTTTTAGGAGGATATAGATTCTTTTCTTATCTCTTTTAATACTATCTATTTCTGTGGTTGCTTTGTCAGAGTATAAGGATTTCTATGCCTGATTTTTTTCACTTCAGCTGAAGCAAAATATATTTTCCTCCAATCTTTTACCTTTACTCTATATGTATCTCTCTACATCAAATGAGTTTCTTGTAAGCAGCATATTGTAGGATCCTGTTTTTTAATCCATTCTGCTATTCATTTAAATTTTAAGGGAGAGTTCCTCCCAATCACATTCAAAGTTAAAATTACTAACTCTTTGTTGCCTTTCATGTTATCTTCCCTCTGTTTGAATTTTTCTGTTTTCACTTTATCCATATTCCCCAATATTTTGTTTCTGAATACCACCCCCTTCAGCCTGTTTACCCTCCTATAGCCATTCCCTTCCCTTTCTTTCCCCTTTCTCTTTTCCCCTTTTTCCTTCCACCCTTCCCTTCCTTGTGTTAGTTCCCCTTTTTTCTACCCTTCCCCCTTTTTCCCTTTAATACTTGAAAGGTATGATAAGTTTCTTAACTGGATATATGTCAAAGTTAACTTTAAGTCATTAGATGAGAAGAAGATTCAGGTGCTTCTTACCTCCTCCCTTCTGCCCCTCAATTACAGTAAGTCTTTTGTACCTCTTAATGCAGTGAGATTTATCCTATTCAATCTCCTCCACTCTCAGATCTCCTTACTATGTCCCTTTTTAAGGAGGTATTGATTTTAAATCATGCTGAGTCAGAAAAGTCAAGAGTGTCCATAACTTCCAGCTAAATATATTCTAATAGACTTACAGTTCTCAAGAGTTATGAGAATCTTTCTCCCAATAGCCAATTTCATCTTATTGGATAATAGTTTTTTTCTTTACCCTTTTTAAACCCCTTCATGTGCCTCTTGATGTTCAAATTTTCTATTTAGCCCTGGGCTTTTCACCAGGAAATGTTGGAAGGCTCCTATTTTGTTAAATGTCTATCTTTTCCCCCGGAAGAGAAGGCTCAGCTTTTGCTGGGTAGTAGATTTTTGACTGCATTCCAAACTCCCTTGCTCTTTGGAATATCTCATTCCAGGCCCTTTGATCCCTTAATGTTGATGCAGCCAGGTCCTATGTAATCCTTCCTTTCACTCCTTGGTATCTAAATTGTTTCTTTCTGACTGCTTGCAGGATTTTCTCTTTTATCTGATAGTTCTGGAATTTGGCCACAATATTCCTTGGTGTTTTCCTTTTAGCATCTCTTTCTAGAGGGGATTGATGTATTCTTTCAATAACTATTTTGCCCTCTGGTTCCATGATATCAGGGAAGTTTTCCATCAATAAATCCTGTAATATTAAGTCCAGCCTTTTTTTTTTTTCTCTTCCATGTTTACAGGAAGACAAATAATTTTCAGGTTGTCCCTTCTCGACCTATTCTTGAGGTCAGTGGTTTTGCTGATGAGGTATTTTACATTTTTTGGTTTTAACAGAATTTTGCTGCCTCATGAAGTCATTAGTTTCCACAGACTCCATTCTTTTTTTTTAGAGGAGCATTTTCTTCATTTACCTTTTGCAACTACTTTTCCAATTGGTCAGTTCTATTTTATAAGCATTTTCCATTTGACCAATTGATGCTTTGAGAGAATTATTTTCTTTTTTGCATTTGCCCAATTGAGAATCTGAGAGAATTATTCTCATTTTGTATTTATCCAGTTGTATTTTCTTTTTTTTTTTGCAAGGCAATAGGGTTAAGTGGTTTGCCCAAAGCCACATGGCTAGGTAATTATTAACTGTCTTAGGTCATATTTGAACTCAGGTACTCCTGACTCCAAGGCTGGTGCTCTATTCACTGTGCCACCTAGCTGCCCCCCGCCAGTCATATTTTCCAAGTATTTATTTTGTTTTAGTAATGTGTTAATTTTGTATCTCAAATTTTCTAATTTATTTTTAAACTCCTTCCTGATTTCTTCATGGAAGTCATTCTGTGCTGGTGACCTGCCTCTGAGGTTCTAGGTCTCTCTAATTTAGGGACTTTTCCTTTTAGGAATTTTTCTATAGACCCTTATTTCAACTGGCCTTTCTTCATGTTCCTAAGAACTTGTGTTGCAGAGGGGCTGATTCACAGAGGGATAGTTTTGAGATCCCTAGAGGCTTTACTCACTTGGTTTAGTAACTCCCTATTTGATAGCCAGTAGGGTTCTCTGGTTGCTTTTTCTGGAGTGTCTGTGACCTTGATTTGAGGCCCTCTCTCTTGGCCTGGAGGGGGTGCTTAAACTTGCTAAATAGTTTTATATTTGAACAATGGTGGGCTTTTCCCTAGGGCAAGGTAATTGTTCTCCCTATTCACAGCTGAGGGAACTCTTCTGCTCACACCTCAGCTGGGGGCTGAGGTGGGCTATAATTGTATTTGTTCTGAGTAGAGACTTCAATTGAGATGAAGATATGGACTCTGAGGTCCTCCGCCAGAGGAGCCCAGGGATCCAGTATCTGCAACTCTCCCACACTGAAACTCACCCTCCAACCCTACCAGCCAGACCATCAGTCCCACTACCAATGCCTCTACTCCACAGTTGGCCCCCACCCCTACCCTGGTGCAGATCTGGCTAGTCCAGCTCTCAGGTTCTCAGTCTCTCAACCTCTCCTGTGTTTGCCCAGGCTCACTCAGCTCTGCGGCTTACACCTGAGACTGGGACAGAGGTGGGCTATAATGTGTGTTTGTTCTGGGAAAAGGCTTCAGCTGAAATGAAGGTATGGACTCTGAGTTCCTCCAGATCAGAGGAGCCCAGGGATCAATGTCTGCAACTCTTCTGCACTGGAACTCACCCACCAGCCCTGGCGGCAAACTCCAGACAGTCAATGCCACCATCAGTTCCTCTGCTCCTCAGTTGGTCCCCACCCCTGCAGCAGATCAGTCTAGTCCCATTCTCAGGCTCTCAGGCTCTCACCCTGTCCTGTGCTCCCATCAGAGTTTTCCCTCTGTTCCCAGGCTCATCCACAATCCCAGAAGACAATCCACGAGGTAGATGTTCTTCTCCAAGCTTTTCTTTCTGTGTTTTGTCAATCATATTTCTGTCAAGAAGTTTGTTTCATATCATATGTTAGGGAAGATCAGGAGACTTTAACACAGTGCCTGTCTTCTCTCCACCATCTTGGCCCCACACTCCCAATTTTTTTCTTTTTTTTTTTTAGAGAAGAATTCTCTTCATTTACATTGCACCACCTTTTCTAATCAGTCAATTCTGTTTTTGAAGGAATTTTTCCATTTGGCCAATTGTGCTTTTAAGAGAATTATTTTCTTTTTCCACTTGTTCAATTGTATTTTGTATTTTTGTTGCAAGATGATAATTTTCTCTTGAAAAGTGTTTATTTTCTCTTGAATTTCCCCCTAATTTTTCAAATTTTTTTTAAAGCCCTTCCTATTCCCTTCCAAGATGTCTTTCTGGACTGGAAATCAATTCATATTGATCATAGGATCTTGTGTTGGGAGAGGGGCTGGTTGACAGACCTTTGGTTTTGAGATACCAAGAGCCTTTGCTCACTGGACTTAGTATCTCCGAGTGGAATGGCTGGTAGGAGATACTAAATGATTTCTCTGGAGTGTCTGTGACCTTGATTAATGGCCCAATCTCTAGGCCTGGGAGTGTGATGGAATACAGCAGGATCTGAGTTATCCTTGAACAATGTGGACTGTGCCCTTGGGTTATATGGTTAGTTTACTTAATTCTCATTTAGCCCTGGGAGAGATATATGCCTATACCTGAGCCTGGGTGGGGGAGAGTTGGTTTGCTGAGGCTGTTGCTATGTTTGTTCTGAGAAGAGTCACTTTCTTCTACAGGAACTGGTCAGGGAGAGGACTCAACTGGAAACACAGGGACTTTGCTGGAAACATGGGGGCTCATTGTCCTGGTCTTCCAGAAAAGTCAAGCTGACCAGATTGATGTCTAACTGCTATGCTGGAGCTCTCCATCCCACACAGTAAATACTTCCAATGCTTCATCCTGCTGCCGCAAATGCACAAAAGCTCCCTCAGCTGTTCTCAGGTTAGTCCCAGGTTTCATCTCACCACCCTTGGGTTGTCTCTGGCTCCCAGTTCACCCACACTTTCCTGTGACAGAGCTTGTTGGTAGATAATCTTCTCCTAGGTTCTTCTTTCGGTTTTGTGGGTCCAAATTATGTTAAGAGGCTTAGTTTATGTTACTTCTGAGAGAAAGCCACACAAACTTGAGAGTGCCTGGGTTTTCTCCACCATCTTGTCCAGACATCACTGATGAGATATTATACAATTTCTTCTATTTTTTTCCTTGTTTTGATATTGTTTAATAGATTCTTGGTGTCTCGTGAAGTCATTAATTTCCACAGATTCCATTTTTTTAGAGAAGAGTTTTCTTCATTTACCCCTTTGCACTTCCTTTTCCAATTGGTCAATTCTATTTTTGAAGGAGTTGTTGTCTCTTTCCATTTGTTCAGGTGTGTTTTGAGAGAATTATTTTCTTTTTGCAATTGTCCAATTGTATTTTCAAAGGATTTGCTTTCTTGTTGTAAGATGTTAATTTTCTCTTGCATTTCTTTTCTCAATTTTCCACTTGATTTTTTAAACTCCTTTCTGATCTTTTCTAAGGAGTCTTTCTGTGCTGGAGACCAAATCATATTCTCCTCTGAAGCTCTCATATATGAGTTAAGATCCTTATCTTCAAGGTAACATTCAATGAACCCCACTTTATGTTGGTCTTTCTTTATTTTGAGGTCTTTTCCTGGGGTCTTGAGTTGGGGGAGGGGCTAGTTCACAGACCTTCTTTGTTGAGATCCCTAGAGGTCTTTCCTACTTTAGGGTGGTTACTCAGTGGGTCAGCCTGTAAGGAATTCCAGAAGCTTTCTCTGGCTGGTCTGTGATATTGATTAGTGGCCCATTCCCTAGGCCTCTAGAGGGTAGAGAGACTGAGCTTTCTTTGTGCACTGTGGTCTGGGTCCTCCAACTAGATAATTAATCTACTTAATCTGCGATCAGTGTTGGGGGACATCTGCAGCCCACACCTGAACCTTAGAGCAAGGTGCAAATACTTGGGGGCTGTTACTGTGTTTACTCTGGAGAAAGTCTCCCAGGAATGGGGGTGGGGGGCTCAGCTGAAAACATGGGGATTCTGCTGAAATCACAGGATTCATGGCCTGGGTCTTCCACCAGCCAAGCTGATCAGACAGATTGTGCTGCACTGGAGTTCTCCTACCCACCATATACACAGCATATGCTTTTGGCTCCTGTTCTCAGGTCAGTCCCCCATCCTCATGCTACCATGCCTCATTGGGTCTCTGCTCTCTGCCCCCAACTCACTCACTCTCCACTGTGACAGACCTTGTTAGTAGATGTTCTTCTCTTTGGTTCTTCTCTGTGTTCTGTGGTTCCCAAGATCTATTTAGTTACTTGGTTCATGTATTTCTGAGGGGAAGCCTAGAGAGCCTAAAGCAGTACCTGACTTCTCCCCACCATCTTGGTACATCCCTCTAAGTAACTTTTCTAGTTACTTGCCTCAAGTTGAGGTAAGACTTGAATCCAGGTCCTCCTGATTTTGAGAGTGACTTTCTGACTACTAGGTTATGCTATTCTTCATGAAATAGTTAGTTGAAATATATTTATAACCATTTTTCAAATGAGAAAATAGAGCAATAATGTTTTAATAACTTAACCATATTCACATAGCCAAAAAATAATAATCATCAAACTGTTGGAACAGGGAAGGATTAGTTGAACTTTTTTTACTTGTTATGAAGAGACAAGTGAAGCAGGAGCTCTCAGTAAATGATGGTAACAAAAAATAATATCTACAGGACTCATATTGCAGATAAACTGTAACTAACAGTACTGAAGATTTTCTGACATCAAAGTATCATGGATCTAGTTGTACTTTTTGGGTACTACAAGTTAAGAATCCAATGGAGAGAGAGAGAGAGAGAGAGAGAGAGAGAGAGAGAGAGAGAGACAGACAGACAGACAGACAGACAGACAGACATAGAGACAGAGACAGAAACAGAGAGACAGAGACAGAGATAGACAGACAGAGACAAAGACAGAGACGAGAGAGAGAGAGAGTCCAAGACAGAGACAGAAATACAGAAAGACAGAGAGTGGGGAAGGAAGGAAGGAAGGAAGGAAGGAAGGAAGGAAGGAAGGAAGGAGAGAGGAAGAAGGAAGAGAGAAGGAGAAACAAGAAGAGAGAGAGAGAGAGAGAGAGAGAGAGAGAGAGAGAGAGAGAGAGAGAGAGAATCAGAGGCAGGGACAGAGAGCTGACATGGAGTGGGAAACCATCTTTCAATGATCAACAACAACATCATATTTTATACTTACAAAGACCCCATGAAGTATTTTCCACATTTATTATGTACACTTTATAAATGAAGACACTGAGGCTTGGAGAATTAAATGATTTGCCTTGTACCACTTAAGGAGTAAGGGCTAGAAGTAGAATTTGAACTTGTATCCTCTCTATTCAGATGCAACTCTCTTTCTACAAATGGAATAAGTGCTTATTAAGCACCTTTCATGTATACCGTCTTTTAATAGGTACTGGTTCATTTTGCGTCCTTAGAAAAAGATGCATGGGGGTGGCTAGGTGGCGTAGTGGATAAAGCACCAGCCTTGGAGTCAGGACTACCTGGGTTCAAATCTGGTCTCAGACACTTAATAATTACCTAGCTGTGCGGCCTTGGGCAAACAACTTAACCCCATGTGCCTTGCAAAAAAACCCTAAAAAATTAAAAAAAAAAGATGCATCAAATTTCAGGGCTCAAATTGACTCAACTCTAAAATGAAAGATTTGAGTCAGATGTAGTCTAATGTCATTTCAAGATTGTCAGGAGTGCATTTGACTTTTTTTTTAATAATATGTTTTATATCTTCCTCTGTGTCTAGGACAGTGTCTCTTGAATATAAGATCATAAATTTATATTTGAAAGAGACATAGAAACAGGCATGCTGGAGCCAGTTCAAACTGACTTAAGAGGACCAAATTGTTAATTTTCCAGTGTAAGCATTTATCTCTTGGAAATCTGAAAATGTTACAAACCATTTATTTTTGTTTATTTACTGCTTTTGTTTGTTTAAGAAAGTGATGGTGAAAATATTAATGATGTATATTAAAATTAATATTTTGCTCTGAATATATAGTTGCCTCCCCTGCCCTCTCAAAGATCTAGTTATTAAAAATTTCCAAGCATGGAAGTTTTTTAGAGGCCATATTGTCTAACCTATTCACTTAACAGATGAAGAAACTAAAACCCAATGAAGCTAAATAATTTGTACAAGGTCACAAAAATTCATAGGAGACAAAAGCAAGACTAAAATGTGAATTCAGATTCTGCACTTTCAAGTCAAATTCTTTTCCATCACACAGTCCCTGTCCATGGTAGTTAAATGTTGAATTTGTCTGGAAGGCAGTCAATAAGAAGGAAAGAGTCCAGAGGAGAGCTATGACGTTAGTGAAGGGACTGAAAAGCACTCTATGTAAGGACTTATTGATGGAACTGGAGATGTTTGTTTATTTTTTGGAGGGAATGGATGACAGCTTTATTATCTTCAAATATTTGACAGTTAATCACATGGAATATTGATTATCCATATTTTAAAGACCTTAAAAGTTAGTACTAAAACCAGTTAGCGGATATTACAGAGCTGAGATGAGGAAAGATATTATAACAAATAAAATTGAGAGTAAAGGATTCTGTGATCCTGAAGATCTTTTCCAATGCCACGAATTTAGGTATTCTATACAAATAGTTGCTCAAAAAGATGCATATTCTGCCAAAAAAGTTCAGCTTCCTTACTCATTCTTTCCTCAAGACCTATCATTAATTCACTTCTCTATGTATATGTTACGGCCTGGGGTTTGACACCTTAGTAATAAGATGAAAAAATGAGAGATAACCTAAACCAAGTTAATTAGGGTGATGAGTTCATGGACATTAGGGGAAAACAGGGATGAGAGATATGAATTTTGGATTTTACAATTTATAAAGTCAGTCTTCTGTATGTTTTGGTAATGAAATGATGATTACAGATGATTTTAATGTCAGAAAGTTTTGATAGTCATTAAGCTTATAGTCAGATACTTCAAGTTTCTTATTTAATGAATAGCACCTTGGAAATACACATACACATGCATATGCTGCAGAATCAACACTAAAAAAGTCAATTCTGTTCTTATCTGTCATGTCTACAAGAGCTCCTCTGTTTCTGTCAGATTTCGCCAAGCACAAGGTGCATCCTTTAAGCACACTCAGACACCCCTACATAAAATACAAAGATGATCCAATTACAATTTCTGCAACTGCATCTCATTCTGCTAATGCTTACAAATTAAGGGTGTCTGTCACTGCCTTCATGAGACTGCACAGAGAACCTTTTAAATCTCCAGTATTTTATAGTATGCACCACTGGAAAGCAGAAACAACTCACACAGTAAATAGTTGACATATAGCTCATAATCCCTGTCTAGTCAGTATGAAAATCTATCTGTGCCAGGAATGCAAAATTTACTCATCCAGCCCACTACTGGAGTTCAGTGATGTTATTTCCACCAATTAGCTGGGGGAGCCTGAAGGGGTTGCTTTATTAATGCAAAGTATTTCATATGAAAATGTCCTTCTGTTGAAATCAGTAAGTGTTTAATTTCTCTGTGATTCTTTCAGGGTGGTGCTCTTTGCTCTTTTACTTCCCTAAACACCTTAGTGTTGTTTGAATGGTTTTTACCTTTACAGTAAAAATTTTGATATGTAGGATTGTAGTCTTAAAATTAAAAGACCTTAAAGGTCACCTAGAGCCAGAGTCCTTATCCTTTCTGTCTCAAAACTGGCAAGCTGTACAGATCTCTTCTCAGAATAATATTTGTAAATGTACAAAAGAAAATAGAAGTACAAAGGAAATTAATTGTATTGAAATACAATTATCTCTATATATATTTAATCATTTTTGTTGTTCAGTCAGTTTTCAGTACTGTCCAAGTCTTTGTGACCCCATTTGTGATTTTTCTCAGCAAACACATTGGAGGGGTTTGCCCTTTCCTCCTCCAGTTCATTTTACATAGAAGGAAACTGAGACAACCAGGATTAAATGACTTACCCTGGGGACAAAAACCCCCCCAAATTAGTTAGTCTATGAGGCTTGATTTGAATTTAGAAAGATGACTCTTCCTGCCTATTTAATTCTTATTTATTTTATACTTATCTATCTATATTTATATGTATTTTATATTCTGCAGATTAAGACTTTTGATCTCTGTTAACCCTTGATTTTACATGGCAGTGAAGTAAGAATCAGAAATTTTAGGTGATTGGCTTAAGATCATATAGGTAATAAAAGTTAGAACTAAAACTGAAAACCAGGCACTTTGATTCCATATCTACCAGTCTTTCTAGTGTACCTGCTGGCCAATAAAGTACATGTTAAGTGACTGTAGTATGTTTACTTATTCATCTGCTTAGATTTGTAGCATGATCTTTAAACACTATCCCTCCTGAACTTGTCTTCTCCCTTCTATCTTTTCCCACAAATCTTTCCACAAATGGTCTCAAGGTATTTCAATATTCTGATCATTGAAGTTTCCAGCTTATCAATGTCATTCCTAAATTTCAACACTAAGAACTAAATATAATACATGAGATGTCATCTATTCATGGTAGATTACAGAGGTTGATTACTTCCTTATTTCTGGAAATTATGCATTTCACTACAACCCGAGATTTTTATTTTTTTTCTTTTTTGTTATCATATCATAATTTTGCCAAACTGAGCTTTTGAAAACTATTATCTATCCATGCAATGACATCTTGTATTTGTGAAATTGTTTTTTAACCTAAATGCAAGATGTTGCATTAGTCCTCATTGAATTTCATTTTTTTAATTGAGTTCAATGTTCTAACCATTTAAGATCCTTTTTACATCTTCAGTCATTCAGTGCACTGCCTAAATCATCTATCTTTATGTTTCTTCAGATATAATGAACATTTTTCCTGTACCTTTATCCAAGTCAATCAACAGCTTATTGATAAAAATGTTTAACAGTAATGAGTGATGGACTTTTTGATAATTTCCAGTTCTAAATTAATGATATAAACTATATGATCTACTGATTTAAGTAGAGTTCCCTGGAATATCTTCTTAAAACCTCCAATAGGATTGAACCAATGGAAACTACACTTTGAATCCAACTTTTCAATTATTTTCATTTAGCCCACTTCTCCATCTTTTCCATAAAACATATATATATATATATATATATATATATATATATAATATATATATATATATGATAATGCAATGAATACTTTCCTAAAAGAAGGATTAACTAGATAAATAGTATTTCCCTGACCTAGCAGATAATAACTTTATCTAAAGAAGAAATAAAAGTCAATTCTGGCATGACCTGAGATTGATGAAAATATGCTGGCTCATTACATTTATTACTTCTTTTTCTAGAGGATCACCTATCATTTCTACATACAAATCCCTGTTATAGGTACTATGGACACAGAGTTTTAAAATGATAATGTGTCTTCTCTAAAACATCTTTTTTTTACATTATTGTATGAGGCTGACATGAATATTTAAGTAAAATATTAAGGATAATCTTATCTTTCATTTTTAAAGAGTTTACCATACAATATTTTCTTTGACACTCCAAATGGTCTTGTGAAAGTAAGCAGTAAAAATATTTTTGTTCTCATTCTACAGATGAGGAAACCAAGTTAGCAACAAATTAAGTGGTTTGTTAACATTCTTGTTAGACTTCAGGGTCTTCCCTCTTGAAATCCAATGTTTTTGCTACTAAACCACAAAGTCTCATTCAATGACATTAGTTTTCATAAAATGTGATGATTGTAGAACTCATATATATAATTGGCAAGTATTCTAGGACACAAATTGTTTTACCCTCATATAAGAGAAATACGGAGTTTTTGCTTATGTGTTTATTGCTCCTGTGATCCTAGAAGAAGTTACATTCCCTTAAAATTTACATAATGATGGAGCGCTGGGCATTTTCCAGCTAGGGACCATTGTTTCCAAGAAAAAATATTTCTTTTCATCCATAGTGGTTCTAGCTATGAACTAAGTAACTGAAGATAAGAGAGGGGGCAGGGGAGAGAGAGAGAGAGAGAGAGAGAGAGAGAGAGAGAGAGTCAGAGACAGAGAGAGATAGAGAGACAGAGTCAGAAAGACAGAGAGACAGAGAGAGAGAGAGAGAGAGTAAAAGAGAATCTTTGGTCTGATATTGAACATTATTAGCTTTGTAAAAGTGCTTCATGGTTTTGGTCAAAACTACATTTTTTTGAAAACCATCTATCAATTTTCTAATACTTCATTATGACTGTGCCAATGGAATGAAAACTCTGGCAATTCTTCTGGTTTGGAAAGGTTTCTAAGGTAGGTCTAAGAATAGATTATTGTGTTGTGATGCTTGTTGATTTGACTTGAAAAGAAACATTTAAACAATAATAATGTCATCTTTCTCCCTTCCTTTGGAACAGAGGATTGAATTTAACAGTAGGTCTTATATAAGCAGCTCTTAACTTCAGTCAATCTAGGATGAACATCAGCAGTCTCTCTCTCTCTCTCTCTCTCTCTCTCTCTTGGTTTATTTTGTTGTCAAGCTCTGGAATAGTTTAGGATGGGATTACATACCCATATTTGTGGCTTGAAAACATGACTCCAACACATAAAGTTCTGTTAAAACCTATCCCATTGATCTGGCAGGTGTTGCCTCTCAAGACTCAAAATAAAGTACAAAATAACTCCTAGATAACTAATCAAATACTGAGCTACTCCTCCCATTCTTATTTACTTATTTTTCTCTATGGTTTCTTGTATTTAAATATTAATCAATAAATAATACCAAATTCCACCTCATATTCTGTCTATACACCATCTCTGTTTCCTTTGATTGACTCCCCTAATATCCAACTAAAATCTCAAATGTAGAATCTAATGCTAACCCTCAGATACCCTATTTCATGAACTGCATGAGGGAAACCACCATCCCTAAATCTTGTATTTTCTCTGATAGATCAACATTTCTATATACCATGTTTGATTCTGTAGTCTTCCAATCCCTAGCTATTTGTTCAAGTATTATATTTACTAGTCCACTAGTACAGTTTACTAAGAGTTGCCTTAGCAGTTCATCTAGGGAGTAGGCAGAGAATTGCACAATTTTAGAACTTTAAGGCATCTTAGATACCATTGAGCCCAACTGCCTCATTTTGCAGATGAGAAATCTGAAGACCAAGAAGTTAAATTACTTTCTTAGGATCACATAGCCCTTAAGTGTCCAATATGAGATTCAAATCCAGGTTTTTGAAGGCCAAGTTTAGCATTATTATAAAAACATTTGAAAGTCACTGTGTTCCTGGTATGTAGTCCCTAAAGCTACCATCTTTGTTTATAAAGTAAAAAAGAGACTTAACAATCTTCAAACTTTCATTCAAGTCAAACTAGATAATTCCAGGTTCCCTGATCACTATGGACCTAAATCATCCATCTTGGTTATCTTGACCATTAAAGAGAATTGACTGAATAATTGATTAACAATCTACTTTTAAAGATAATATGTAGAAAATAGGGATAACTGATAAGGTAGCTTGGTTTAGTGAAAGTGCTAGAATGCACATTAGATTGGAAGATCTGGGTTCAAATCATACTTTAAATATATAAATTATACATAAACACTTATTAAACACTACTATGTTCTAAACTCTGTGTTGGTATTATTACAGGATAATAGAAAGAAATTTAGAAGGATGTAAGGGTTATTTGGATCATAGTTTTGGAACTGGACTGTACTTTAAAATCTGTCTAATCCAGTATCTTCATTTTAATGATGAATAACTTGGAATACAGAGTGATTAAATCTCTTTCCAAAAATTACACAAGTGACAAAGCATGAATTTAAAATCCTGTCTTCAAATCCACAACTCTTTCCATTGAACCATGTTGTCTCTCTGGGCCTCGATTTCCTCATCTGTAAAATGAAGGGATTGTATTTGATGATATCTGAGATACTTTCAAGCTCCATAGCTCTTATTCTATAACATGCTGTCTGGCCTGCTCTCTAGAATTATCTCACAGCTTGACAATTATCATCCCATTAGTTTGAATTCTGTTTTTTGCTTGAATAGAAAATTACAGTCAAATCTTATTATAAATTTGTTACATGTTGTATTTGGTTAGATTGTGGATCAAACTATACTAGCATTAAAAAAGGGCATCTCTTTCAATGCTCCCCTCAAAACTCATCATTCAGGTATTATCCTTGCCTCCTGACACCAGCATCATAATGAAGTTTTTAATGTAGGCCAAATTCCAGATTTTAAGCCAACCAGCTTATGTGCCTTGTGTTATAAGGCCAAGACTGTGTTAACAGTTGGATAGAAAGTGCAGCTGCACTGAGTCCACAAGTACAAGAGCTTGTCCAGCTGGCTCATCATCCCAAACCAGCATGTTTCTAGCTTATGAAGCTGACTACATTTCCTAGAATTCTTCCCAGGGGATATCCTGAGAACAGTCTGTGATTCTGTGATTCATGGTCAGCTCTTTGGGGATTGTGGTGATTTGTAGGAGTAAAAAGAAAAAAAAAATAGCTCTATCCTCCATCCTTTCTCCACTAACTTAGTGTTTCCTTAATAGAATTATATGGTCTCTCAGTGCTGTAAGAGGCCATATAATATAGAACATAGAATGTTACAGTTCAAAGGGACATTTGACTATGAACCATGGAATGGAAGAACTGCAAGGATGCTCAAGGATCGTGTAGGCCAGGGCTTCTTCTTAACTATTTTTGTTTCATGGACTCCTTCGGAAATCTAAGGGAACCTTTAGACCTCTTTTCAGAACTATGTTGTTAAATACATTAAGTAAAAAATACTTGGAATGAAAGGTAAATAAATATATGAAAATGTAGTTTTCAAAATATTTTTAAAGTTCACATAGCCCTTGCTAAACCCTTTAGATTTTCATATCCCAAACCTTCTTTTACAGGAGGTAGGAGAAATTGATTTGCCCAGCAAATGTTAGCAAATGGTACTGTTAATGTTGCTACTAGCACTCAAGTTACCTCTTTCTCAGTTCAGTGTTCTTCCTTCTAAACAACTCTGGCTTCCCTTCAGAGTATGGAGCCAGAAAATTTCCTTTGATAACATTAACAGAGCAGCAAAATAGAAGGCATAAATAAAGTTATTTACAAAAGCTGTGATTTGTAAAGTGCTCCTTTGAGGATGATCAAACCTCATGCCAATATGCCAAACACAAAGAGGAACTATTTGGTGTGATAACACCACTACTCCTCCATTTCAGAGGCAAGTTGAGGCAAATTCTGTTATCAGAGTTTTTATCACTTGAAGAACATTAACAAAAAATCAATTAAAAATTGACCACATCATTAAATCTCTATGGTTGGTTTAAAGCGTCTACTATGACATTTCCTGAGCTTAATTGCACACTTATGAAAAAGGAAAATAACTCCAAAGCAAGATTCAAGAGTTTTCATCTTTAATATTTGCTCTTTGAAAACCAACCTCAGAAACTTAGAATTGTTATTAATAGTTTTTTCTTCTTTTCTTTCTTTCTTTCCTTCTTCCATCACTTCCCTTCTCCACCTATCTTCCATTTTCCTTTTCCTCTTCCTTTTCTTTTTCTCCTTTCTCTTTCTCTTTCTCTCCTCTTCCTCCCATTCTTCTTCTTCTCCTCAACCTCTTATTTCCACAATTAAAGTCTATAATTAAGGTCTATCTGCAAAATAAGCAGGCTTTCTCTGAGTTAACAATGTTGAATTGAGGTAGAAGGTTAAAGGGGTTACTAATAGTTCGTTTTCCTCCCTAAATTCTCCTTGAGACAAAACTCAGTGGCTGATAAAGTCCAAAGCAGAGGCATGAGGACAGGACAAAGGATGCTTGTGGAAGAGCACAAGGTATTGGATTCCAAAGAACTTGAAATAGAAATAAAGATGGGTCATAAAAGAGAAGTTTGAACATGAAAATTTTATCAAAAAACTTAACAGTGAAATAAAATGAATGTGCTTGTGTATAATGTGAGAATTCTGCCACTGAAGGAGGTTTTAATCTTGCCTGAGACTAAATGAAAGCATATAAACAGAGGATTGACATTGCAGTTAAGGAGTCTAGGCTGGAATCCTAGCTTTCCTATTTACTACATAAATATCTATGACCTCTAGTAAGCCCATACTTGGTTGACCCTTCAATATTTACACATATACACACATATACCCTCTGGGTTTTCTACTTCTTGTTTTGGGAATAGAAATCAAATCAAAATTACCCCAAATATAGGAAAAGAAATCATGGTAATCTATTGCTCTATAGCTCTACTCACAATCCTTGGAAGTGATTAGACCCAAACTTCTTCCATTGGTCAGAACCACTTTATGTCTTGTAGCCTCCTATGAAGATGTAAGTACTTGAAGGCAAGAACTCTCTCATTTGTCTTTTTCTCTCTAGGACCTAATAATCTGTCTGGCACATTGTCTTTAATAAATATTTGTTGACTGATCGATTTGGGCAAGTACTTCACTATGAACCTTAGTTTCCTTATCTGTAAAATTCAGAATGAGTACTATCAATCAATATTTAATAAGATCTGAATACACGCCAGGCAAATTTGCTAAATTCAGGGCTTATGAAAATAAGTGAAATAAATCATCACTGCCTTCAAACATATTATGTTTTACAGCAGAGAAGTCAAATACATGATCTGTAGGCTGATTGCAACATATAACAATCCCTAGTGTAGCCTAAACCTAAGTGAAATGTAATTAAGAAATATTTAATAAAATAAATTAAAATAAAATATAACATACTTAATATTACAATTTAAAACTAAGTTAATATGCTTTGTATAGGGATCCTTATGTGAATGGTTTAGTGGTCTTGTTCCCATTTGAGTTTGACATCACCATTTTATGATAACATGAAGTGGTATGCACAAATATACTTATATATTGAATATATAAAAATCAATCCCAGGTTCTTTGGGAAGGAAGGAAAGTTTCACATAGAATGTAGTTCAAAGACAAAAATAGTGTGCACAGAGTATATTTCAGACATGGAAGGCAGCCAATGGAGTAGGAAGATGATATGTTGTGGGTAGGGGAAGAGCAATGAGGTAAGAATGGCTATATCACACAGTATAAGGAGGAGAAATGATGCTAATCTATCCAATTTTTATTTTAAATTAATTCAGTCTTCATTTTGGAGTCTTACAGAGCTCTCAAATTTCACAAAAGATGCCAATACACTGTCTTTTGAAGGATCAGTGACTAGGGAAGCAGGACAGTAAGGTAGTACTTACCTGGTTAAGGAAGAGTCCAGTCATGAATCCCTTAACATTCTGTTGGGGGGAAATGAAACTGAAAGATCAGATATCTCCAATAGATTGAAGCAATTGTGACATGAAAACTGAAAGTGAATGAGAGTGGGGCAAAAAAGAGAAAATCTGGTTTCTAAACCAGACCCTAGAAGTATTTTGTTTATTTTCTTCATTAGACTTCACTATTGAAACTTCTTTTTCTTTCTCCTTAAAAAAAATATTAAAAATGTTGGAGGGTGGCTAGGTGGCGTAGTGGATAAAGCACCGGCCTTCGAGTCAGGAGTACCTGGGTTCAAATCTGGTCTCAGACTCTTAATAATTACCTAGCTGTGTGGCCTTGGGCAAGCCACTTAACCCCATTTGCCTTGCAAAAAAAAAAAAAAAACCCTAAAAAAATGTTGGATTCAATTTATTAGCATTTTCTTGCTCTGATACTTTGTGTTTAAAACCTAAAGAGGGTTTATGCCCAGTCGTTATTAGAATCATGAGATTAGAGAGCTGGAAGGTCACACACTCCAACTTCTTCATTTTGTAGAGAAAGAAATGTAGTTTTATAGAAGTGACTTGGAAATTACAATCCAAATCACCATCTTTCCCCATAGCCTTTGAACAATAGAATCTTCTCAAGGGCTTCTAATTTTAAGCTACAGGAGCCTCAACTTGGTGGAGAAATACTTTTGAGAAAGAGGTTGAAGTCATAATATATGGGGGCACCTTAGATTGTCTATGGATTAGGTCAAATTCTACTGTCCAACCTTATGATACATACATATTGTCCCGCAAGGCAAGTCCCTGACTAGTCAATTGATCAATCAATCAATCAGCATTTAAAATAAACCCATTATGTTTTTATTGGGGATAAAAAGAAAAATAAAAACAAAAACAACAAATAGTTGGGGTCAGTCTTTCAATTCAAAGGGCTCAAAATTATCAATGAATACTATATTCTAGATGTGGTTAATCAAGGCCAAGCACAATGGGAAATGAGACCTATTGCTTCTGAACTCTATGACTTTCTAAATGCAGTCTTATATTTCACTCTTTTGCTGCCCCATCAAACTTTTAATTCAATGTGAATTTATATGTTTATTTTTTTCCTCTTGAAATTTTATATTCTAGGTCATTCAGTGGGGGGGGGGGGCTGTTAATTTTAGGCCCTCATTCTGACTGAGTTGAGTCAATTTCTGAGATCTGGCAGAAGAGCACTTTTGGTCATTTGCCCAAAGTTGTCATTATGAGCTAAATATGGCTTGCCAACAATCTGATTTTATGATCAATTACCACCAGGATAAATTGCTGATATAAATGTCATTAGAAAAAGGAAAAAAAGCATATTTCATTGTAACTATTTCTATTCTTTACTTTTTCACTCACTCCCCCTCCAATTTTGGCATCAGTCACAGAGAAGATCTGGTTAGTGTGGGAGCCCAGCTTACTCTTAAAATAAACCCACATTTTGTTTGCTTTCCCTTTTTGCCCCAGAAGTGATAGGAAATGTTTACAACAGTTCAAATGAAAACTATATTGGTGCTTTTGTGAGTTGAATTTAACAGTATGACAGTGAAAAATAAAGTTAATGAGCTTAAGTGTGTTAATAAAAATCAATTAATAGGAGCATCATTATTAAAAAGGGGTTCTTAACCTGATTTATGTGAAATTGTTTTTCTTATATTTTGATAACTACATTCTATATGATTTTCTTTTTCTTTCTTTTCTTTCTTTTCATCTTTCCTTTTTTCTTGTCTTTGTTTCTGTTTATATTTCTATCTTTCTCTCTCTGTCTTTCCTTCTTTTTTTCTTTAAAAACATGTAATCAATCTTTTGTGCTTGTAATTTAATCATTCAGTTATTTCCAATTCTTCTTGACCCCCTCCACAGCACACCAAGGGCTTTTATTCTCAATTGGCATTACTTAAATGCCTTCTATACTCTAGGTATTGTGCTAAATACTGAGGATAAAAATAATTCCCTGCTTTCATGGAGTTCATAGTCTAATAATGTGGGGAAGAACATGAAAACATTTATTTATAGACCAGATATAACACAAGATCAATTTAAGGTAATCTCAAAGAATTAAGGCAATAAGATTAAGAAGCGCCAAAGTTTCCTGCAGAAAATGACACTTTAGCTGAGATGTGAAGGAAGCTAGAGAACTAAAATGTAGAGATCAGGAAAAAGAGAGTTCTACTCTTGGGAAGTAGCCAGTGAAAATGCTTGGAGGCAAACCAAGTGTTGTACTAAAAAAAATGTCCCTGATTTTAGAGTTCAAGGAAGAGAGTAAGGTGCATGAAGACTAGGAATATATGAAGGGCCAAAATTACTAAGGACTTTAGAAGCAAAATAGACAAATTTATATTTCATCCTGGAGGTAAGAGGAAACTAACTACTCACAGGTATTGAATAAGAGTGTGACCTGGTCAGACCTGAGATTTTTTTTTTTTGACAATTACCAATATTGATTTAACATGGAAACAAATCAAATTACAAAATTTAGTACAATATTTCTCTTTCCCAAAAGAAATCAGTAAATATATTATGTATGATTCAACATTCCCAAGTTCCTTGACATAAAATTTATCCCAATTACATATATTTTCCTTCTTAATAACACATACAAATTCTCAAGACTTGTTACAAAACTTTTAAAGGTGACTAAATTACTCTAATTTAGCTCTTAGGTAGTTTCTTTTAAACACAAGGTGGTGATCTTTTCCTATCAAAAGCCTTCCTGCCCTTTTCAAAGCCTTTTGAGGGCAGGAAGTCTACTCACAAACTTTTAGACCTGATTTTTAAGAATATCAGACTAACATCTGAGGATAAGAAGGACTGAAGCAGAGGGAGACTTAGGGAAAACTGACTAATCAGGAAAACTGACAAATCACTAATGCAGTAGTCCAGGATTGAGATGATGCAGATCTATACTAGGGTGGAGATCAGAGAAGAGAAGGGGTCTAGGAAAGAAGTTACAAAAGTAGGAATAAGAAATTGAATATGGAGGAAGAGAGAGGGAATGAGGGGCCAATAATCTAGGTCATAAACCTGGGTGAGTAGAAGGACTGGAATGAGAGTGGTACCTAGAACAAAAATAAGGAATTTTGAAAAAAAAGAGAGAGATGGAGAGGAAAGAGATGGATTTTTATTTTCTGCATTTCGAGACATTCTGGGAAGAGGACCCAAATTTCTGCTTACAATATCAAAGGAATCCTTGGACTAGAGTAAAGAAAGGTAGCAAGTCTTCTGTATTCTGTTCAGTCCAGATTGTAATTGAACATTTGGTATCACTTGTGAGCACCATATCTGAATGAGGACATTGACATGGGAGGACTGTTTGAAAAATATTTGAAGAAATTTATATTTTTAACATGTATATTAAAAGGAGATAAATCTGTATATATATATAATATATGTTATATATTATATATATATATATATATATATATATATATATATATATATATGTATGTATATAAGTATTTCCCATGCTGTCATATGGAAAGGGATTAGAATTGCTCTTGGTTCCATAGAAATTATCTTTCGCTTAGGAGCAATAGGTGAGAAGAGCAAAGAAATAGAATTAGGCTTCATTGAAAAAGATCTTGAGAGGTTAACATGTTAAAGATGAGTCAGATAAGATATTAAATAGGGATAAATGTAACAGTTTGCATTTGAGTTCAAAAAGTATCAGATGGAGGTGGTGTGACTAGCTGGTACTTTTCTAAAAAAATGATGGCCGGAGTTTAGTGAAACATTATGATAAATATGGAATAATTATGATATAGTTGATAAAAAGCTAACACAATTTTAAGCTGTATTACAACACTGGATCTGCAAGTTGGGAGGTGATAGGCCCATTATTATCTGCCTGTAAGAATCCATGTATAGTAGTTATCTATAGTAACATCATGCTTAATTCAGTCACATTAGGAAGGACATTTATAGATTGGGGATCAAACCCAGGAAGGGAGCAAGAATACTGACAGATTTCAAGACCATGCTGCAGGAGCTTTAAAGGAAGCTTATTTTGAAAGCAGGTTAATACTGTAGAAAAGGAAAAAAATACTGTCTCCAAGAATTTGAAAGCCTCCCTCCCAAAATAATTTTGAGTAAGACCCATATGATCAATCTGATTAACAACAGCTAATAAATCAGGACCCTGGAGAATATATTTGCCATTATTTTTATTTTCTCCTTGATGTTGTTCAGTAGTTTCAGTTATGTCAGATGCTCCATAACCCCATTTGCAGTTTTCCTTGACAAAGGTGCTAAAATAGTTTGTCATTTCCTTGCCCCCCATTTTACAAATAAGGAAATGAAGTAAACAGAGTTAAATAACTTGCTTGGGGTCACACAGTTAAGAAGTGTCTGACATTGGAATTTGAACTCAGTCAGTAGAGTCCTTCCTGTCTTCAGGTCTGGCACTGTATCAGCATCATTTAATAATTTGAACGTCATCTAAAAGATGTACTGGTTCAAGAAAAATAGCTGCCCTATCCAAAATTCTGTGAAAATAGGAAGACATATCAAGAAATATCAAAGATGGAAGAGAGTTTACAGACCAGTCAGTCCAACCTCTTCATTTTTTACAGAGAAAACAACTGAGACTTAGAAGTATTATGACTTCTCTAAAGTCACACAGTTTATTAATATGAAAGCTGGGAGTTCTGGCAAAGATGGTGGAGAGAAGACAGGCACAGTTCTAAAGTCTCCTAATCTCTTCCCCATTTATCACATGAAACAAACTTCTTAAAAGAAATCCAAACCAGGAAACCCAGAAAGAAAAGCCAGGAGAGGAAAATCTACCTCAGGATTTGTCTCCTGCAGCAGCCTTGGCTGAGTACCGGCAGGTGAGTCTGGGCTCTGAGGGAAGATCAGCCTGGGATCAGCCAGATTAACAGCTGAATTGGAACCAGGAGTCTGAGGGCCCAAGAGCCAGACCTGTTGGATCAGCTGTAGGGCTGTATGAAGGAGGCTTGGGTCTGCGGGGAAGCAGAGGCACTGGTGTTGGTGCTGTCCCCCTGGAGCTTGGGGAAGGGGCTGCGGGGAGAGGTCTGGTGCAGGAGAGCTGCGGACACCATCCCTGGGCTCCTCAGGTCTGAGAAACTCTGAGTCCATGCCTCCATTGCATAGAGGACTCCTCCCAAACAAATGCAAACTACTTCTGCCTCAGGCCCAGGTGTGTGAGCAGAAGAACCAGCCCAGCTGAGGAATGACCTCAGGCCAGGGTAAAGCCCACCATTGATTGAAGGCAAAAGAATTCAATAGTTCCAACTCCTCCCTTCTGGCAAAGGGAGAAGGCCTCCCAACCAAGGTCACAGACACTCCAGAGAGGGCAACCAGCACCTCCTAATGGTCAGCCAGAGAAACTGCACTTAGTAAAGCCTTTAGCGATCCCAAGCCCAGGTGAACCAGCACCCCCCCCAACTCAAGGTCTTAGCATAATGAAGAAGGGTCAGCAGAAAGGTGGATCCATAGAAAAATTCCTGGAAGGGAAAGACCCCAACTCAGAGAGACCTGGAACCTCTGAGGAGAATACAATCTGGTCTCCAGCACAGAAAGACTTCCTTGAAGAAATAAGGAAGGAGCTTAAAAATTTGGGAGAGACAATTAATACCTTGCAACAAGAAAACGAAACCTTAGAAAGTACAATTGGACAAACACAAAAGGAGAATAAATCTCTCAGATACTCAAATGAGCAAATGCAAAAAGAAATTAATTCTCTCAAAACCTCAATTGGTCAAATGGAAAGCTTTTTCAAAAGTAGAATTAACCAATTGGAAAAGGAGTTACAAAAAGTTAATGAAGAAAACTCCTCCTCCCAAAAAAGAACGAAGTCTACAGAAACTAATGACTCCATGAGACAGCAAGAGTCAGTTAAACAAAATCAAAAAATAGAAAAAATAGAAGTGAATGTAAAATACCTCATCAACAAAACCAATGACCTTGAGAATAGATTGAGGAGGGGCAACCTGAAAATTATAGGACTTCCTGAAAACAATGAAGAGATAAAAAGCATGACTTAAGATTACAGGATCTATTGATGGAAAACTGCCCTGATATCATGGAATCAGAGGGCAAAGTAGTTATTGAAAGAGTACATTGATCCCCATCAGAAAAAGATCCTAAAATGAAAACACCAAGGAATGTTGTGACCAAACTCCAGAACTATCAGATAAAAGAGAAAATCCTGCAAGCAGCCAGAACGAAGCAATTTAAATATCAAGGAGCCACAGTAAGGATCACGCAGGACCTGGCTGCATCAACTTTAAGGGATCGAAGGGCCTGGAACGAAATATTTTGAAGAGCACGGGAGCTTGGAATGCAGCCAATAATCTACTTTCCTGCAAAGCTGAGCCTTCTCTTCCAGGGAAAAAGATGGATATTTAACAAAATGGAGGAATTCCAATTTCTGATGAAAAGACCAAAGCTAAACAGAAAATTTGTATATCAAACAGGAGGTTCAAGAGACACAGGAAAAGGTAAAAAAAAAGAGGGGGGTGGTAAAAGGAAAAAAATGCAATCCAGTAAGTTGAAACTGGCTATATTCCATCATGGGGTGGTGGGGGGGGGGACTCTCATAAATCCTGAGAAATGTAACTCTAACAGAGAGAATACACCTAGCCAGAAATGATAGACATCCATGACCTATCCATGAGACTGCTATCTAATGGGATTTGGAAAAAGAGAGATATAGAGAGGAAAGAGATGTATTTTATTTTCTGCATTTAACCCCACTTAGGAGAAAGACTCTAATAACTCTCAGGAATTTTGACTCTATTCAATAGAATATACTGAACTAGAAAAAAAAATATGAAAGCTGAAACTATTTCCATTATATCACCCTGCTGTAAGGCCTTGAACTGCCTTTTAAGTGGTTAAAATATATGTGAACTTGGGAGATTCATTTAAGCTATCTGAGTCTCACTTTCTTCATTCTAATATAAAGATATCAATATGACTTATGGCCAACATGGCGGAGAGAAGTCAGGCACAATTCTAAAATCTCCTGATCTTCCCCCATATGATATGAAACAAACCTCTTAACAGAAATTTGATCAACAAAACCCAGAAAGAAAAGCCAGGAGAAGAACATCTACCTCAGGATTTGTCTTCCACAATTGTGGGTGAGTCCAGGAGGATTCTGCTGGGAGCACTTGACTGAGGAGAGCCTAGGAGCCTGGATTAACCTGGATTGGCCTGATTAGCAGCAGGGCTGGAGCCTGGGAGCCTGAGAGCCTGAGAACCCGACCTGCTTGATTAGCAGTGGGCTAGAGTCTGATCAACCTTGGGAACTTTGGCCAACTAGGGAGCAGAGGCATTGGGGATGGCGCTGACCCTCAGGAGCTTGCCAGCAGGGCTATAGGGAGAGTTCCAGTGCTGGAGAGTTGAGGACATTGATCCCTGGGCTCCTTTGGTCAGGAGGAATGCAGAGTCCATGCCTCCATTTCAGCTGAAGCCTCTTCCCAGAACAAACACAATTACAGACTACCTCTTCCCCAGTCTAAGGCCAAGCAGCAAAACCACCTAAGCTGACAATAGGGAGAGTGATCAAATAATCCCAGGGTATAGCCCACCACTGATCAAAGACAAAAATATGTAACAGCTTCAAATACTCCCTCCAGGCCAAGGGAGAGGGCCTCAGTCAAGGTCACAGACACTCAGTAAGCAAATCCTCTAGCACCCCCTACTGGCCAAATGGAGATATTACATTGAGTGAGTAAAGCCTCTAGGGATCCCAACAGCAAACCTCTGTGAACCAGCCCTTCCCCAACTCAAGGCCTTAGTAAAATGAAGAAAGGCCAGTGGGAAGGAGGGTCGGTAAAAAAAAAGTTCTTGATGGGAAAAGGCCCTAACTCAGAGAGACCTAGAATGTCTGAGGAAAATATGATCTGGTCTCTAGCACAGAAAGACCTCCTGGAAGAAATAAGGAAGGAGTTTAAAAATCAACTGGAAAATTTGGGAAAAGAAACCCAAGAGAAGATTAACACCTTGCAACAAGAAAACAAATGACTGGAAAATACAATTGGCCCAATGCAAAAAAGAAAATAATTTTCTCAAAACCTCAATTGGTCAAATGGAAAATTCTTTCAAAAATAGAATTGGCCAATTGGAAAAGGAGTTGCAAAAGATAAATGAAGAAAATGCTTCTCTTAAAAAAAAAGAATGGAGTCTTTGGAAACTAATTACTCCATGAGACAGAAAGAGTCTGTTAAACAAAACCAAAAAATTGAAAAAAAATAGAAGAAAATGTAAAATACCTCATCGACAAAACTACTAACCTCCATAATAGATTGAGGAGGGACAACCTGAGAATTATAGATCTTCATGCAAACACTAAAGAGAAAAAAAAGTCTAGACTTAATATTACAGGATTTAGTACTGGAAAATTGCCCTGATATCATGGAACCAGAGGGCAAAATAGTTATTGAAACAATGCATCACTCCCCTCCAGAAAGAGATTCTAAAATGAAAACACCAAGGAATATTGTAGCCAAATTCCAGAACTATCAGATAAAATAGAAAATCCTGCAAGCAGCCAGAAAGAAACAATTTAGATACAAAGGAGCCACAGTAAGGATTATGCAGGACCTGGCTGCATCAACATTAAGGGAATGAAGGGCCTCGAATGAGATATTCCAAAGAGCAAGGGAGCTTCGAATGCAGGCAAAAATCCTCTATCTGGCAAAGATGAGCCTTCTCTTTCAGGGGAAAAGATGGACCTTAGATGAAATGGAACACTTCCAACAATTCATGATGAAAAAAAAAACAGAGCTAAATAGAAAATATGAACATCAAACAAGAGGTTCAAGTGAAACATGAAAAGGTTAAAAAAAGGGGGGGTAAAGAAAAAAAACTGCTATTCAGTAAGATGAAACTGGCTATATCCCAGCATGGGGAAAAGAGTCTCATAACTCTTAATAATTGTAACTCTATCAGAGAGAATATACTTAGCCAGAAATGATGGACACTCATGACTTATCAATGAGACTGCTACCCAATGGGATGAAACTGGCTATATCCTTACTTGGGAGAAAGACTCTAATAATTTGCAAGAATTGTAACTCTATTAGAGAGAATATACTTAGCCAGAAGTGATGGATAATTGGGATTTTCTATGACACAGATAGAATGATTTCAAACTACTTCCTCCTTAAAAAGGGAGACAGGAAGGAGATGGGAGGAGGGAGGACATTGAATGGGTTAAATCCCATTACATTAAGAGGTACAAAAACCTGTGGAAATAGAGGGGAAGAAGGGAGGAGGTGAGAAACACCTGAATCTTCCTCTCATTAGACTTGGCTTAAATTTAACTTGCACACACACTCAGTTAACTTAAAAATCATCTTACTTTTCAAGTATGAAAAGCAGGAAAAGGGGAGGGGTGGATGAAGACAGGGAAGGGGATAAAAAGCAGGAACTAACAGAAGAAAGGGAAGGAAAAAGGGAAAATGGGAAAGGGGAAAGAAAGGGGAGGGAGTGGATATAGGAGGGCAAACACACTGAACAGGGTGGTATTCAGAAAGAAAATACAGTGGAATATGGATAAGGGAAAAAGGGTGAAAATACAAACAGAGGGAAGATAACATGGAGGGCAATAAAGAGTAATTATAACTTAAAAAAATTAGTAGTTATAACCTTAAAAAGTAAGCAAATAGCAGAGTGGATTGAAAACCAGAATCCTATAATATGCTGCTTACAAGAAACTCATTTGAAGCAGAGAGATAGATATAGAGTAAAGGTAAAAGGTTGGAGCAAAATATATTTTGCTTCAGCTGAAGTGAAAAAAGCAGGCATACCAATCCTTATTCCAGACAAAGCAGCTGCAAAAATAGATAGTGTTAAAGGAGATAAGGGAGGAAACTATATCCTCCTAAAAGGTACCATAGACAATAAAGTGACTTCAATACTGTACATTATATATATATATATATATATATATATATATATATATATATATGCACCCAATGGGATAGCATCCAAATTCTTAGAGGGGAAGCTGAAAGAACTACAGGAAGATATAGACAGCAAAACTCTACTAGTGGGAGAACTCAACCTTCTGCTCTCAAATCTAGATAAATAAACAATAACAAAATAAACAAGAAAGAAGTTAAGGAGGTAAATAGATTGTTAGAAAAACCTAGATATGATAGACTTATGGAGGAAATTGAATGGGGATAGAAAGGAATATACCTTTTATTTTGCAGTACATGGCACTTACACAAAAATTGACCATGTACTAAGGTATAAAGACCTAATAATATATTGCAGAAAGGCAGAAATAGTGAATTCATCTTTCTCAGATCATAATGCAATAACAATCATATGCAATATTGGGCCAGGGAGACATACACTCAGAACTAATTGGAAACTGAATAACCTCATTTTAAAGAATGAGTGGATCAAACAAGAAATTATAGAAAGAATTAATTATTTTATCCTAGATAATGACAATAATGAAACAACATTCCAAAGCCTATGTCATTCACTCAATGCAGCTGTCAGGGGATATGTTATATCTTTAAATACTTACAAGAATAAATCATAGAAAGAAGAAATCAATGAACTAAATTTTCTATTAAAAATAGAGAAAGAACAAATTAAAAATCACCAATTAAATTCCAAATTTGAAATTCTAAAAATTAAAGGAGAAATTAAAATTGAAAGCAAAAAAATCTATTGAATTAATAAATAAAACCAAGATTTGGTTTTATGAAAAGGCCAATAAAATCGATAAACCTCTGATCAATTTGATTAAAAAAAGAATGAAGAAAACCAAATTGTTAGTATCATAAATTAAAAAGGTGAACTTACCACCAATGAGGAGGGAATTAAAGTAATAATTCAGAATTACTTTGCCCAATTCTGTGCCAATAAATTTGACAATCTAAGTGTAATGGATGAATATTTACAAAAATATTTTACCTAGATTAAATGAAGAGGAGATTAAATACCTAAACAACCCTATCTCAGAAAGAGAAATTCAACAAGCCATCACTGAACTCTTTAAGAAAAAATCTCCAGGGCCTGATGGATTCATAAGTGAATTCTAGCAAACATTTAAGGAACAATTGGTTCCAATTCTATATAAAATCTTTGAAAAAATAGGGGAAGATGGAACTCTGCCTAACTCTTTCTATGACACCAATATGGTGCTAATACCTGCACCAGGAAGAGTTAAAACAGAGTAAGAAAATTATAGATCTATGTCCCTGATGAATACAGATGCAAAAATATTAAATAAAATCTTAGCAAAATGATTGCAAGTTATAACTAGGATAATACAGTATGGCCAAGTAGGATTCATCCCAGGATTGCAGGTTTGCTTCAATATTAGGAAAATAGTTAATATAATTAATTATACCAAAAATGAACCAATCAGAAATTATATGATTATAACAATAAATGCTGAAAAAAGCCTTTGAGAAAATACAGCACCCATTCCTTCTGAAAACACTGGAGAGTGTAGGAATAAATGGACTATTCCTTAGAATAATAAGCAATATCTATTTGAAACAATCAACAAGCATTATATTCAATGGGGAGAGGCTAATAGGCATTACCAATAAGATTGGGGATTGAAACAAGGATGCCCATTATAATCACTACTCTTCAATACCATATTAGAAATGCTGGCTTCAGCAATAAGAGAAGAAAAAGAAATTGAAGGAATTAGATTGGGAAGGAAGAAACAAAACTCTCACTCTTTGCAGATGACATGATGGTCTACCTAGAGAATCCCAAGAAATCATCCAAAAACTACTGGAAACAATTAGCAATGCTAGCAAAGTTGCAGGATATAAAATAAACCCTCATAAATCCTCAAATTTTCTATGTAAGACTAGCAAGATATAGCAGGAAGAGCTAGAAAGAGAAGTCACATTCAAAATGAAATACCTGGGAGTCTCTTTACCAAGGCAGACTCAGAAACTTTTTGAAATCAATTACAAAACACTTCTCACACAAGTAAATCAGATTTAAATAACTGGGCAAACATCAATTGCTTATGGATAGGTTGAGCTAATATAATAAAAATGACAATTCTACCAAAACTAAATTACCTGTTTAGTGCCCTATCAATCAAAATTCCAAAAAATTACTTTAATGAGTTATAAAAAGTTGTAAGTAAATTCATATGTAGAAATAAAAAGTCAAGAATGTCCAGGGATTCAATGAAAAAAATGCAAAAGAAAGTGGCTTACCTATGTGATCTAAAATGATATTGTAAACCATCAGTGATCAAAACTGTCTGGCATTGGCAAAGAAATACAGTGGTAGACAAGTGGAAAAGACTAAGTGCAAAAGCAGGAAACCATTATAGTAATCTGCTGTTTGATAAACCCAGAGTCCAGCTATTGGGATAAAATTTTTCTCTTCTATAAAAACTGCTGGGAAAATTGGAAGTTAGTATGGAAGAAACTTAGATTAGACCAACACCTCACACCCTATATAAAGATAAGATGCAAATGGATACAAGATTTAGACATAAAAAACAATACTATAAGCTAATTAGAAGATCAAGGACTAGTTTATCTGTCAGATATATAGAAAGGGAAGCAGTTTATGACTAAAGAAGAGATGGAGAACATTAAAACAAAGTAGATGATTTAGATTACATTAAATTAAAAAAAAACTTTTGCATAGACAAAACCACTGTAACCAAGATCAAAAGAAATGTAGTAAACTGGGAAATAATCTTTATAACTAATGTTTCGGACAAAGGACTTATTTCTAAAATATACAGAGAACTGAGTCATAGTTTAAAAAATAAGCCATTCCCTAATTGATAAATGGTTAAAGGATATGCAAAGGAATTTTAAAGATGAGGAAATCAAAGAGATCCATAGGCATATGAAAAATTGCTCTAAATCATTACTTAGAGAAATGCAAATTAAAGCTTCTCTGAGGTACCACCTCCCACCTGTCAGACTGGCCAATATAACTAGAAAGGAAAGGTTGTGGGAAATCTGGGGCACTAATACATTAATGGTGGAGCTGTGAACTCATACAACCTTTCTGGAGAGCAATTTGGGATTATTCCCAAAGGGCAACATAAATGTATATACTCTTTGATCCAACAATTCTGCTACTGGGTCTATGTCCTGAAGAGATAATGAAAAAGGATAAAAATATCACTTGTACAAAAATATTCATAACGGCCCTGTTTGTAGTGGCAAAGAATTGGAAATCAGGTAAATGTCCTTCAATTTGGGAATGGCTTAGCAAACTGTGGTATATGTATGTCATGGAACACTACTGTTCTATTAGAAACCAGAAAGCTTGGAGGGATTTTCATGAATTGATGCTGAATGAGATGAGCAGAACCAGAAAAACATTGTAACCCTAACAGAAACTTGGGGGTGATTATCAACCTTGATGGACTTCCTCATTTCAACAGTGCAACAATCAGGGACAATTTGGGGCTCTCTGCAATGGAGAATACCATCTGTATCCGGAGAAAGAACTGTGGAGTTTGAACAAAGACCAAGAAGTATTACCTTTAATTTAGAAAAATAACTGCTATCTTATTGTCTGATCTTTCTATCTCCTATACTATGTTTCTTCCTTAAGGATATGATTTCTCTCTCATCACATTCAATTTGGATCAATATATACCATGGAAACAATGCAAAGACTGGCAAATTGCCTTCTGTGGTAGGGGAAGTAAGATTAGGGGGGAAATTGCAAAACTCAAAATAAATAAAATCTTTATAATTCAAAAAATAAAGACATCAATACTCCTCTGTCACTCATAGGACTGTCCTCAGAATGTGTGAAACATTTTGTAGACTACTCATCATCATCATCATCATCCTCTTCAATTGTTTGGTCTAATTTAATTGTAATTCTATTTTATTATATTATAGCTTTTTGAAAATTGGTCATTCTGGAAGGCATATGCCTCTTGTCTAGAATACCTAAATCTACTGCTTAAGAAGATAACAGAGAGTTTGCTATAATTAATATAAATACAGAGTTAACAATCACTAATACTTTTCATAAATAGTTGTTCTTCCTTATGAGCTTCAGATTTTGGGGAGTGAATAGCAATATTAGAACCTAAGCCACAGGATTACAAATAAAACTGATACCCTCTGTTTTATTGGTATATAAATGGGGAAAGTCACAGAATATGTGACTAGGATCAAAGGAGGAAATGAATATCAACTTTTATGACAATCATCATTTACACTCTCAAAATTTTAAATTGCTATATAGACTCAGTCTCTGGCAAAATCATAAGGTCAAAAGTCTAGATCTTTTGAATTTAGACCTCGCCATTTCCTGGGATTCCATCTTATTTTCATCATTGATTATGAAATATATGATCTGGAAAAACATTAAAATGAATAACTTTTAAAATTTTTATTTATTTAAGGCAATGGGGTTGAGTGACTTGCCCAAGGTCACACAGTTAGGTAATTATGAACTCAGGCACTCCTGACTCCAGGGTCATTGCTCTATCTACTGCACCACCTAACTGCCCCCAAATGAAGAACTCTTAAAACTAGATGGTCTCCTTGGAGATTATTGAACTCCTTGACCTCTTTTTAGAGAGTCATATCTGTATACCTGACTGGAAAACTTCTGCCCATTGTACAGTATTCCGAAGATTCATTTCGCAGTGATGTGGATTCCACATTAAGAACTCTGATCTTGAATTTTTTTCCATTAAAATTCTTTCTCCACTCCTCTACAGATTGTGCCATTTTCTTTAATTCTTCATTGAATTTAATAAAATAGGTACTAGGGACCTGAGACAGAACATAATATTCTGGATATTCATTATGTGATTAATAAAGATTTGTACTTCAATTATTCCAATTCTATTTTACTTTTGGAATTCAGTGATTTCAGGATTTAATTAATTAATTGCACTGCAATTTTTTGAAGTATGAAAAATTTCATTCTAAAAGGTCATTTTTTCTTTTCATTTTGTATTTTATCAGTTCAAAAAACATTGCAATGCATCCACATAAATTATATGCTTCATCAAGATAATTTCAATTTCACATATGATAAACTATTTTGATAAAAAGATCCAGGATATTACCAGATTGTTCTCAAGAGGACTAAAGGTTAGATAGCCCTTCTTCCAGAATCAATTTAAGACACAGAGGGAATCCAAGGTATGGTTGAGTTGACCCATGATGAGGCTAGCAATTTTTAGCCATTGATGGCAGCCAAGGAAACTAAAGAAGTGTAGAAGAATAAGTGAGCCATGTGGGCTACCATCTGCCATCTACCTCTTCCACCCCAACTTTGCATATTATCTGGAGCTTAAATGTAAACCGATAACTGTGACATATGGATTTAGGGTCCTTTGAACCGCTCTTCACTGAGCAGGAGAGTGCGGGTGCCTAATACACTATATTGTACCTCTTCCTATCTACAAGAGTGACCAGGCAACTAATTTGTAGCTTTATCTGTTTTCCGTCACACAGTAAATACTATTGCACTTGAGACAACAAGAAAACATTGATAAATCCCTGTCTGCCCAGGACCAGATCCTTGAACAGAAAGCCTAGCATTTTTTTTAAAAAGGGGCCTTTTGCTTCCCCCTTTAATTTTAGTGTTTAAATGAAAGAAAATGTTTCCTTCCCTATAAAGCCTTTATTTCTGGGCTTTTATATCTTGGGACTGACTGAGGGTGGAAATTGCTGGTGAGATAATCACAGCTTCATTTAGGTGGGGAAGCTGGAGACTCAGTTAACCCTGTGAATGCTGGAGGAGGAAGGAAGAGGAGCAAAGAGATCCTTTCCTTATTTTTGGTAGGACAATTGAATTAAACTGCATAAAGAAGGATGCATGAAGATAAACTTCCTTTAATTACTCCCTGAGGAATAAGGTGAAAATAGCATTGAGGAAAGGAAGAAAATGGTAAGAATAAATATATATGATTAACAGCAGAGACTTAGAGTATATGCATAACATCTTCCAATCAGGAACACTGGATAATTTTGAGTTTTGTTCAGTATATATTGAATACTTTGTAGCCTACCAGGGAAAAATAGATTTTTGATGTAACATCAAGGCCATCATGTTTAATAAGTCAGAAACATAAATTGTGAGCCCAATTGGCTCATTTCTATTACTTCATAATTTTAGGTGGTTCTTAATTAATCCGTGTTCCTTTCATGCCCTTGGAGGAGGGCTTCATTAACATCTTCATATTTCAATAATGAAAATGAGCATAAAAATCCAGCTTTTTTGAAGCTCAAAATTATTTATTGATTTTTTAATCATGAGATCAGGGAGGAGTCTCTTGTCTTTCTTTAGGACTTTGTTATACTACCTACAAAACTACTGTTTTCATCTTTATGTTATTACCTCCAGGAAATATTGGCCCTGGTTTATTGCTACTCTTGAGAAAAGAAGAATAAATAGCAAATGTTTTCTGGTAGTTCCATATGGAGCAGTAGGCAAAGAATAGGAACTCTGATTTTTCTTTCTTTTTTTTTGCAAGGCAGTGGGATTGAGTGACTTGCCCAGGGTCACACAGCTGGGTAATTATTAAGTGTCTGATATCCTCCTGAATCCAGGGCCAGTGCTTTATTCACTGTGCCACCTAGCTGCCCCAGAAACTGATTTTTCAAAAGGGGTCTGACACCCTAGAACCCTAATGATAATATAAACTTATTTGGATAAATGTACTTATGTTTCAAAAGTCAAGATATAGTGTACACTCAGAGTATTGTAGCAGGAAAGTGGAAAGAATAATGATTGGATAAGGAGTCAAGATGTTGGTGTCCTGTCTTGTCATTTATTGCCTTTATAACTGGAATTAAGCCTTTTCTGCCTCTGTTTCTCATTTTTATCATCCATAAAACTACTTTTCATTTTCTTTCTTTCAGAGGTTTATTTTGAGGGTCCAATAAGGTAATATATATATATATATATATATATATATATATATATATATATATTTACTTTGGAATCTTTATTGTTAGGTATTATTGTTAATGCCGAATCTAAAACACCAACCAGAGGCTCTTAGACATAAATTGCTTAATAAGTATTTGTTGAATTAGATCAAAACTCCTCTTTTTATAACTGAATAGATTGAGGTCTAGAGATGTAAAATGACTAGTCCAAGATAAATGAAAGGGTAAGGACTAGAGCTCAGGTCTCCTAGGCCCATCCTCAATTCACTATATCATTTTTGTTTGGAGGTCAACTTCAAGTTTGGGAGTCCTATCTCTAATACTTCACAATCACTTGGGCAGTCATTAAACTCAGTTACCTCTTCTGTAAAATTGGGACAATATTTATGAGCTTTCCTTCATAGGTTTATGTCATGGCTCAGAGGAGGAAATGGGCATAAAAAATAAACAAACAAAAACCTTTCCAATCAAAATAAAGTACTATTGTTAGGAATAGATGCAAGATTTTTAAATGAATATTCATTTCAATAATAATAATTTTAATAATAACAGCAATTGGATTACATTTGATTTTTTATATGACAAAGACTATTTTTAGAAACTATTGTCAAGATAAAAGTTTTTCAACTTGGTCTTGCTTTTGAAAAAGAGCCTCTACATAGTGTGCTGTGTGTGTGTGTGTGTGTGTGTGTGTGTGTGTGTGTGTGTGTGTATGTGTTTATCTGACAGAAGAATTAAATATTTTTTAATAATTTACTACGAACTTACTCCTTCTCTAGGTCTCTGGCTGAAAAATTTAGCTGTTTTGTTCTTCATTTTTAAAGAGGACCAATGACATCACCTAATATATCTTCACTTGTGTGTGACCTATGGTGTTAAGAAGTGTGGCATGTGCAATGGCCACACTTTGGTAAAACTTTCTCTGCTGAGGGGTTAAACAAGTTTGAAGATAACCAATAGGCCTCAGACCCTTTGGTGATTTAGGGGAATGTCTAACCCAAGTACATGGAGACTTCTCCCATCGGAATGGTCAGATGAAAACAGTATGAGTAGTCTGGTACCATTAGGGAAAGTGTGGTATTAATAAAAAGAACAATGGACTGAGAATCAAAAAGCTTCAATGCTGAATTCAACTGTTTTATTAACTAGACATGTTGAGAATGATAATGCCAGCTGATTTTTATATAGGGATCTAAGGTTTGCTAAGGACTTTACATATCTTATCTCATTTAGTTTTCTCATCTATGCAATGGGGATAATTGCCCCTAACTAGTCTCTGGTACAGAATTTTTTTGAAGCTCAAATGAGTATGTGGTAGAATAAAAAACTACAATAAATGATCATTTTTATATTATCTCTTTATTTTTCTTACTAGTCTGTCTTTCTCTTCTTCCTCTATTTGCCTAATATTCTTAATTTTTCCCATTTCTCTTATTTTTTTTTCTTTTCATGTGACATAATGGAAGGAACAAAGATGGATTTGGAATCAGAACCCCTGGGTTCAGATCCTTGTTCCACTATTGGTTCCCTTTATAACTTAAGTCAAGTCACTTCTCAGAGTCTCAGTTTCTTATGAGAAAAATAAAATGATTGGCCTAAGTTTTGTCTAAGTTCTCTTCTAGGTGTAAATCCTTTCATCCTCCTCCTTTTCCTGTGCTCTCCAAACACTACAGAAAAGTTCAAATGTGGTTTCTTGAAGAGTTGATACTCTCTTTTAGGCCCCTGTTTCACAGTCTCCCAAAGGACTCTCTTTCTCCCTTAGCTTGTGGCAGTGGGGGCATGCCCCTGGCACTCCAGGGGTTAAAAGCAGTATGCATTTAAGTAGGCCAGCTGCTTCAGCATCGGATCCTGAAATCTGATAAATGAAAAATGGGCATGGTATCAAATTTAATCACATTTGTATTCAGATGTTGTTGAGAGCAGACACTGATTTATGAACTAGCAACAGACACCAGATTTCCTGCCTCCTTTATATACATATGAATGGATGGACGGATGGATAGATAAACAGACAGTGAAATCATGTTGCAAATTACATGGCACCAGACCCATTTATAACAGAGATCTCATCAAACTGATATTAAAAATACTACAGATAGAATTTTTCAGAGCAGCAGCTCCCTGGGATCTTCTCATCTTGCAATTTGGGGCTTCCTTCAAAAGAATTCTCTCTTTTGATTTGCTCCATGTTAGTTCTTTAGCTATGTAATCTCTGCTTAGTGAGAGCATTCAAGATGGACAGGGACGAATGGCTTGTTGTAATTTGTTTGGTATCTTATAGCAAGCCATCATGAAACTCCACTCCATGCACACATTTTGATACACACACATATGTATGCACACACCTGCACATATGGTCCCTCTGAAATCTGGATCTTTATGCAGAAAGTTAAATCTTTTAGATTGTTTGTGAAGAGATAGGGAGGGAGGGAGGATGTGAGACAGTTCCAAGTGAATTAGGAATAAGGTGAATAAGAAGCCAGACATCAAATACCCATAGAAAGATGAAACAGGAAGGTCGATTCTCCAATCCCTCTTACAGTCCTTATCCCAGTCTGTGTGGGGGGTGGTGGTGGTGCACATGTACACACACACACACACACACACACACACACACACACACACACAGCTAGCTAGGGACAGCATTGAAAGCAGAAACAAGATCTCCTCATTCCAATCCAATGGGCTTTTCAATGCATCTTATTATCTTTGGGAGATGACACAGTGCTATCCCCTGAAAGGTGGTGTGCCTTTCAGGGAATAGCACTGGTGGGTTGAGGACTGGTCCCAGAAATGTAAAGGCCTGGGATCAAGTTTTGTCTTGGACACCTACCAACAGTATGACCTTGGTAATTCATTTAACTTTTCAGTGATCTAGGTCTGAGGTGTAAATTAACAAAACTACCCTTATCCAGCAGAACCCATTTAAAATGTCATTGGGAAATGTTTAGCAAAATAAATAAAAATACAACACAGTTCACATTAATTTAAGATTTAAGTCACCATGTAATCTGTAGGAATCTGTTTCTAAATGAATTTGACACCTTTGGTGGAGATGACTCTCTAATACTAAATATTTCAAAAAAAGCATTTACTTAGATTGGTAGGACATTTTCTGTCTAGGATTTCCCTATATCAATGAAATCATTAGTCCAGGTTCAGTTTCTCCTATATTACCTCTTGAACTTTTTTGAATATTGTTTTCTCTGAGTCTGATCTCCTTGACTAGAATATAAAACTCTTTGAGGGCAGGGATCATTTCTTACATTTCTGCATTGTCCCTAGAACCAAATGTGTATAGTCACTAAGTACAGCCCTAAGACAGTCTTTCCACCTCACAGTGGTTATTTTAAGAAATTTTAGCTTGGAAAGCCTTTCCTGATTGTTTCCACCCAAATCCTTTTCTTTCTTTGGTAAATGCTAAGGAGGACTTTGGAGGGAAAGAGAAATATGGGGACTATTTCAGGACCATGTTTTGTCATTTACTTCATTTATTTTTTAGCTTAAACTCGTGACACTGTGACATAGTTTAGGCCCTCATCACCTTTTTATCTAGAGTATTGAAATAACCTCCAAATTTGTCTCTCAGTCTCAAAAACCTCACCATCAGTCCATTCTACACATTGCTGCCAAATTGATTTTGCTTCTGCATAAATCTGAACGTGTCATTCTCTTCAATAAACCTTAATGACTCCCTGTTGCCTCTATAATAAACTATAAATTCCTTTGTTTAGCTTTTAGTATTTCAGGACCTGGCCCCAACAAATCTCTCCAGTTTCATTGTACAATATTCCCCAATTTACTCTTTTTTGTTATAGTCAAACTGGCCTTCTGTTTATTCCCTCAGTCATAATATTCTGTCTCCTTTTTCCAGGTCTTTTGATCAGCTATCCTTGAATTCTGCTTGCAATATGTTCCTTCTTCATCTCAGCATCATGTAATTTCTCATCTCTTCTTTCCTTTAGGAAGAGGGTCAAGCATCATCTCTTACATGATGTTTTCTTTATTTCCCAGATTACTAATAGTTTCCCCTCCAATACTTCCCTATATTTCATTACTTTTTAGTGATTTATAATTATTGTCTTTCATTCTCTTTCTCTTCTTTCTCTTCTTCCTCTTCTTCCTTTTCCTCTTTCTCCTTCTTGTTCTTCTTCTCTCTCCTTTTTCTTTATATACACTTTCTGTAACATACTTACTTTCATGCACATATATGTGCAGACATATATGTACATACAAATATAATGTCCCTATTAAATATATATACTTTATACTGTCCCTATTATTTATACTTTATATATATAATATATACTTTATAATATCCCTATTAAATATATACACTTTATACACATGTTATGTACACACTTACATTTATGCACATATATGTATAGATACATATGTAAATACAAATATAATGTCCCTATAATATCCTTGGAAATTAGGATTATTTCAGTCTTTTTTTTTTATTCTCATGAGTTTGTGGATTACTTTATTGATTATTGCCCCTCAACAGATTACTAGTCTTTAGAGGCAGAGTGATTATAAATTTTTGTAGCCCATTCAACTTCTGTCTCAGTATTGTGCTGTGGGAGATCAATGCTTACTTTAAAGTGAATATTTTAATTAATCAAGAAATTTTTATTAAGAATGTAGTATATGCTCAGTTACGTTCTAGCAGTTAGGGATATAAATGCAATAAATGAAATAATTCTTATATTCAGGAAGCTTACATTCTAATAAAAGAAGACATTGAGAAATCATAATTATAAACAACAAATATAAAACAGAATAAATATAAAATAATTCAGTAGAAGGCAGTTAGAAGAAAGGATATAAACTAGTAGAAAAATTTGGAAAGTCTTCACATAGAAGGTAATGCTTGAGTTTTATCTTTCAGGAAAAGGATGATTTTATGAAGTGTAGTAGAAGAGGGAATACATTCCATCTTGGAGGAGAGCTAGGAAAGCTTGCAAGTAAATTCTGCCATTTCAGCAAACAGTGTATCATTTTTCTCTTTTCAGACAAGAGCAATTCATTCTTTTTCTACCTCAGGAAAAGGACAGTGGTCAAGCAATAGTGAAAACTAGAGATCGAACTTTAGGAAGAATTTTAATTACTTAGTAAAAATTAACACCCAGATATAGAGGTGAAACAGAGGTTAGAATCTTGAGGCTGAAGTAGTTTCCCTCTAGGAATATTTATTCACAAATATGGAGTCAATTGGATTACTAACTGTTTAAACAAATCTGTCTTCCCAGACTTTGCTCTAACATGGTAACACTCATTTTTTGGTTAGGTCAGCATGGTCAACCAGTGAAGACTGTATTTCCTCTTTAATCTCAGTAGGTAAGGCTGTAAACACAGACATAGGGCAATTTATTTGGAACTTTTGAGGTGTAGTATAAAAACAATTAGATAAGAATGTATAAACCTGGCTTCCAATTTCATATCTGCTATAATCTTACTATGTTACCTTGGGTAAATCACCCAATTCTCTGGGATTATAAAATGAAGGGATTAGACTAAATGATCTCTCTTAAGACAAATCTAACTGATTTTTTCATAGGTCTAAAATTCTAGAGGTTTATTTTGATTTGAGTCTGGAGCTGTAATTTTATTATGAAGAAACTCACTATATATGAATACAGATTGATGACTTCTGTAATTCATTATCTTAGAAAGTTGCCTAAAAATTACCAAAAGTGACTTGACTGTGGTCACATAGCAGGAATATGTTTGAAGATAGACCTGAACCTATGCCAAAAGTGAACTTTGGTTTTCATAACTATTTTCCTATAGACTAGTCTCCTCAGTAAAGTGGTAGGCCTCAAAAAAGGCTCTTAATGTGCTATTACTTTATACTTGACCAGGTCCTGGAGCTACGTTCCTGAGTTCTTAAGCTACTTAAGTCCAAGAAAGAGAGAAAGGAAGTTCAGTCACCTGCCCATATCAAAACAAAATTAAACATAGGATCAAAGACCAAAGAATGTTAGAACTATGGAGAATTTTAAGCAAGAAAATGATCCTACCTTGGTATTTAATGGAAAAAGCACTGGATTTGTTTCATTAAACTTGACTTGAAATTCTGGCTATCCTCATTAACTATGTGCTGTTGACTGTCATTTCCATCCCTAGGTCCCAGTTTCCTTAAAAATAAAATGAAGAAATTAAACTGGAAAATCTGTAGTACAAAAATCTCTAACAATATGAATTAGGAGTCTGAGGGCTTGTTTCAACAGCCCCAATTTCAAACATGGGAGTGGAAGAAGGGGAAACCATGTCTACAATCTTAAAAGTTTAAGAACTCACTATGGCATTCACCTTGAAGCTTTCATCTTGAGACATAATATTTAGACTCAAATCTACAAATATGACCACGTCATATATCATTAGATCTTCCATTCTACTCACATACAATCTAGTGTAGCAGTATATTTGAAAATGAGGTCAATGTCTGAATGAATTTGGGAATTGGATGGGTATCAGATGACTTTGAGAGTATCACCAGCAAGATTGGCGATGTACAGGCCCACTGATCCTGCCAGACTCAGCCAAAGAAGGTAGCCTTCTTTCTAGTTTACTAATTTATATAAGTTGCAGGGATTTCCTTGGGAATCTTTAGGTTGGGATGCATAAGTCATCACTACCCTTGAATGAATCTCCTCAGATCAATTCATTGGAAGCCTGAGCCAGAATTTTGGATCCTTAAACTACACATAATAGGTTAAAAAACCATAATGTCAGGGGTGGCTAGGTGGCACTGTGGATAAAGCACCAGCCCTGGAGTCAGGAGTACCTGGGTTCAAATCCGGTCTCAGACACTTAATAATTACATAGCTGTGTGGCCTTGGGCAAGCCACTTAACCCCATTTGCCTTGCAAAAAAAACCCCCAAAATGTCACAACTTGAAGGGACCTTAAGTATTTAGACTGTGATTCTTTTATAAGATTAATCAGAAAAAAATTACTTCATCTATAGTTCCTCTTCAGTTTATATTGTTTTATTCCTTCCAGGACTTCCATTTTTAAGGCCAGCTACATTTAAGGCCAGTTAGACTCCACTCCTGACTCTTTGAACTTTCTCTACCTTGACACCTTCTGAATACCTTCTCTCTCTCTTTCTCTCTCTTTCTCTCTCTCTCTCTCTCTCTCTCTCTCTCTCTCTCTCTCTCTCTCTCTCTCTCTCTTTCCTCTCATACTTTCCATTTCCTTTTATGAGTTCTATACCCATTGGAATGCAATCTACTTGAGACCAGGAATTATCTTTCTTTCTCCCTGAATTTTGTAATCTCATTGTTAAACATAATTCTTGGTATAGTAAGAACTTAATAAATATTTGTTGTTTTAATCTGATTTGACTCCCATTTTATCTATCCATCTTCAGTCATCTTGATCCATATCTGACCACTGGTCCCAAATGATTTTGGAGAAGAAAGTGATTTTGCATAGTCCTCTCTCACTTAAATGCAATTCACTTGCATGTCATGGCATCACCTCCCTAATGTCCTGGTGCTCTTCAAGGATGAAGGACCACCACCACCACCAACAACAACAACAGGTTCATTATGCTGGAGGTTATCTTTGACTTCTTACTTCTTACTTTCTTTTACTACATGAATCTAATAAGTTGCCAGATCTTTCTAGGTTTAGCCCCACAGCATCTATTATTTTTATTCCTTCTCTCTGCTTATGCAACTACCAGATTAATTAGAAATCTTATTTCTTGCTTAAATTATTGCAATGATTTTTTTTCTAAACTTGCCATTTGCTTTCTATCTGCTTGCTGTCCTGTCCTGTCCAATTCATCCTTCCCCAAAGAGATTTTCTTTAATGGAAAATCTGACCATATTTCTCCTCTACATAGTAAACTCCTGATGATTCCCTGTTGTTTCTAGGATAAAATGTAAACACATTGGTTCAAGTTTTATGGGCACTCTCAACCTGCCTTTATCATATCTTTCCAGTCCCATTATACCTCTTTCCCTCAGAAAATCTGCCCCTCCATTATTACAACACACTCTTTCCTCATTTCTTCCTCCTAGACCCCCTCTTTTTTGTCAAGATATTGATCAAGTATCAACTTTCACATAAAACCTTTCCTGATTCCCATTCCTTCTATTTGCTGGTAGCCTCTCTCCCTAATTGCCTTATATTTACCAATACTAGATTTATTCCTCAGGAAGGTACAGTAGATAGAATGTTCTATTTAGAGTTGGGAAGACCTGAGTTCAAATTTGACCACAGACACATTTCAGCTGTGTGACTATGGGCAAGTCACTTAGTTGTGTTTGACTCAGTTTCCTTATCTATAAAATTGAGATAACCCAAGTATGATGTGAGGATCAAGACAATAATTCTTTAACATTTAGCAAAATGGCCAGTATTTCGGAAGAATTCGACAAATGTTAACTATAATCATTATTATATTGATTTTAAATATATTTCAAAAAATTGGTAAATGCATGTGTAAATATGTATATAATATGAAATATTTAATATCATAAATGATCTATTTCTTAATTATAATTAAATTTCTTCTTTAAGAATTTAGTATTTAAGTTCCTTTGATATAGGTATATAGATATGAATAGGGACTGGACCTGTGATTTCATTAGTACAAAAGACTGGTATCAGGAAACTCTTCCTGTCACATTGTAGGCCAGGACTTTTTTCTCAAATACTGTATTTGAGAGTTACTTTGTAGTTAAGTAATTTGCTTGGTTCCACAATTGGTTTGTCTTAAAGGGGTAGCTCCTCCATACCCCTCAACAAAGACTTTTTATTCAGCATTTGGCACAGGGCCTATGAGTGGTTGGTTAAGTCATACCATCATCTAGTTAAGTTATCTTCGACAAAATAGGGCAAGATGGTATAACTAAGGTGACATAGGAATCATTAGATTTAATATTTAAATATTTGAAATCTTTCTGTTAGTTTTCAAGTATGAGTATTCCTGCAATGCTGCAAATTGAAACACATCAAAATCTACTCATCCTGTGGGTCTCTTGTCTCTTATTTCCCATTAATCCTCTAGGTGGAGGGCATTTTATTTGCCATCATCAGGGGAGAGGGCTTCTCTTTGATCTCTGACATTTCATGAGTCCCAGTTATGCCACGGCCCTTCCATCTATCTTTTGCTCTTCTCTCATGACTGAGTGACCTTTTGCAGTCATACATCATCTGTTTGATGTCAAGTTTACCACTTCAAATTCACAGACAATCTTTGGTAACATGCTGTAGCCTATTATGCCCATTGAGTCTTACTTCATTGGTTGGAAACTGATTAAAGAAAACTGGGTTTTTGGCATAAGCCAAATATGCTTAATGAATATGAAGAAAGATGGAAGGGCATTGATGATGATAGCTTTTATTTCTTCTACATGGTTTTAGACAGGAGGTTGGTGGAGGTGGGGGGTGGGGAGTAGGGTTTGAAAAACAGCAAATTGGCAGAGAGTTTCAAAAGTGAAATGGGAAGATTTTTTTAATTATTAGTTTGAATTGAATATCTGCTTAATCTAGAGGATCATCCCAGAAAGTATCACACAGAAAGAGAAAAACAAGAACTAACCAAAGTCCTAATTTGCTTCAAAGAAAACAGAATATCCCTCAAATGGGAATCAGAAAATCCCAGTTCTAGGCCTGATTCCACAACTAACTAATCCTATTACCTTGGTCAAAACTTTGCCCTGGATTTCAACTTCCTTATCATAAAATGAGGGAGAAAGTCTGATTGATCTCTAATATCTTTTCTAGTTCTATGGTGGTGACTATTATTGATGAGAAAATGAGCCCAACATTGAGAAAGAAGTTTCAAAATGTATAAGGAAAAGTTTGATCTTTCAAAATATAAGTTCAGTTGGAACTGTATTAACATGTATTGAAAAATTACAGGCTTAACTGGCTGTACTTATAAAAGAACTGGGAGCATGTCTAAACCTCCTCAGGAAAAAGAAAACCACTTTCTGTGAAAACACGGGGTTCACACTACAGAGATCACCAGTTCTATCTGTCCCATGAGGATTTCTTTTGTTGGAGCTCAATGGATAATACAAATCCTTCCATGAGATGAGAAAGGGGAAGGGAATCCACCCACCAGATTTGAAATTCAGATTGAAGCATCTTATTTTTTAAAGGCTTTGTAGAAGCTTAAATGTATAAAGTTGCAGCATTTATTCAGTTGGACTGGAGTGCCTTTGAAAGGAAGCCAGTTTCTTTCCTCTGTGTGACCTGGCCTCTGTTTGAATGGGAGCCAGGTGGCCCATAGCTCTCTGTCAAAGCCAAGGGAGGCTGGGGACTTGAGAGCAGCTCTGAGATTGGGAATGACACATTTCCCTTAAACAATGCATTTAGCATATCTCAGTCTTCTAGAAAAGCAGGCTATTCTAGGAGTGGAATTGCTCATTTCAATTCTTCATTTTAGCAAAGGCTCAGGGAAGGAGTAAAAATGAGAAGGGAAAATGAAGAAGCTAATCTATAATTTCATCTGTCATGCATTTTACCTGGTAGTCAATTGTCTTGAACAGCCGCCAGATGCAGTGCAGGGCTCCAGGGAAACCTCAGTGACCCTTAGACCTGGAGAGGCTGCTAAGAGGGCAACTGATAAAACCCTATATAATATAAACCATGTGTCATGTGGGTCTCATAGACTGCTCTCCTCTGACAAATGACTGAGTTCACCCTTGAGGGTTTTCCTTTACAAATAACATATATGGCTGGTTTTGTTCCCATTTCATGTCCAGGATCTGGAAATGCCTAATTTTAACTCATTTCTAGCTCTACTCTAAGAGTCTAAAGTTCTTTTTCTGGCCCTGAAAGATAACAAAAAATGGAACATGAAATAATGAATGGACAAAATAAAGATGGAAGTAAGGACTCTCATCTAAGTCACCCCATCTCCACTTGGTGCCCATTTGCTTGTTCCAGCTCTTAGTGCTGGGGTTAAAACTCTGTCAACTCTTCATCTGTATTCTCTTCCCAATCTTCATTGTGGAGAAAACACTTGGAGTTGCCAGGGAACCAAGAAACTCATACCTTCAGTGAACTCTGAAGTCCACCCAGACAGATAGAGCATCACCCTTTGGCTGAAATTTTCCTTTGTAATTCTAAGTCTTCCTCATTCTATGTATTTTAAAATCATTTTTCCTTGTATCTCAGTTTCTTCTTTCCTGGAATTCATGTCAGGAATCCTTGATTTTGATTCTGGCTATGATATTATTAGTTGTGTGACCTCAAGTAAGTGATTTAATCTCTCTGGCAGTCATTTATTTTTCCATCTATAAGACAAAAAAAATAGTTGTCTTCCTCCCTCCCTCACAGGAATTTTGTAAGGATCAAATGAAATAATGTATGAAAGACACTTTAATAATAATGTTTATCCTTAATTTCTGAAGAAGACCACATCAGTGAAGTGATGCCATGACAAACATATGAATTTGATTTGAGTGAGGGGGTGATGTGCTAAGTCACCAGCCTCACTCTTTCCTCTAGAGGCATCTAAGACCAGTAGCCAGATATGAATCAGAATACTGAAGATGGCCCTGGATGTGAGGCAATCAAGGTTAAAGTGACTTGCCCATGGTCATACAGCTAATAAATGTCTGAGTATGGATTTGAACTCTTTTCCCCCTGACTCCAAAGCCAGTGCTCTCTTCTCTGTGTTATTTAGCTGCTCCACCCCAAAAAAAGAAAAAGAAAACAAACTCTTTTGAAACTATAAGGAAGGATGCACATGTCACTGATCATTATCTGATTATTTGTCAATTCAAATTCACACAAGTTTAAACTAGAATTTTTTTTTAATTCAAATTATCTGTAGGGTTCACTCTTTCTGAATGGTAACTATTTGACATCTGATTTATGGAATCTCATTTGAATTTGAACAATTCATGTTTAGGCTCTTGATAAAATTAATCTGCAAGGACTGATTTGTTTTTGTTGTTACTTTTGCTGGAAACTGACTCAGAGTTGACTTCCTGGTGAGTGTACTGATTAGATGATAAGTACCCCTGAACAATTTTTTAATGATAGGTTTTATAATGGTCTCTGGAACACAGAACACAGTTCTCTGCATATAGTACATATTTTAAATGTTTATTGAATTAAACTAAATTCTCCATTACCGTCCACTGTCCCATCCATTATTTGCACTACAGTAAAGTTTTGTTTTTGATCATGACTTTTTTCCCCTCATGGTCCTTCAGTGGTTCCCTACAAATGCAGGGAAAATTACAAAGTCTTGACCCTGCCATTCAAGACCATGCCCAATCTGTGCCCTATCTACCTTCCCAACCTCATTTCTTCCTGCTTTCCCTCCCATAGTCTACATTCCAGACATACTTGACTACTAGCCATTTTGTGATGTTATTCTGTTGCCTTCCAAAACTGTCCAAATTCATATATTCTGTGACTGGACTATCAATCTGTATTAGAATCCTTCCCTTCCTTGAGCTCCTGGTTCATTTGCTACCCTTTTTCAATATTTAGGTGATTTCCATAGTCTCACCTCTTTTCCCCTTCCTTCCACAGTCTCATCTGTTTTTTAATCTCCCCTCCCCAAAAGATAGAAGTCTCCCCATTTCAAACTTCTAAATATATTCATTTTTTTTGTTTGTTTTTTTCCAAGGCAATAGGGTTAAGTGGCTTGCCCAAGGCCACACAGCTAGGTAATTATTAAGTGTCTGAGGCAAGATTTGAACTTCTAAATGTATTCTTAAACTCTGCTCAATATTTATCATTTTCTAACTTGTATATCGACTCACTTTTCTATGTGATTGTGAGCTCTTTAAAGTCAGAAACTTTCTTTTTCATCTTCTCATGATCAATTCCTTAGTATATGATTATGTAACTAGTAGACCTTTCAATGTTTCTTAAATGAATGAGAGAAAAAAATGAAATGCACTGCCATGAATAGTGTAGATCGTTAAATGCAGTATAATTCTACAAAATTCTATTAAACACCTACTCTATGCAGAAAGTGTATATAAACCTTATATGTATTATTATGAGTTATAGAAATTAATCAAATATTCAGAACCAATAATTAGAGTGCACATTGTAGCACTATCATAGAAAGTTAAAAAATAATATGGTCCCGGTCTTCAATGACATTACAATCAGTAGAATAATTAGAAACCAGCAAAGATTTAAAGATTTAAAGGAGAATGATTGTTTTTTTTAAATTTTACTATCTCATGGCTGGTAATAAAGGAAATCTTAAAATATTTCTCAATTACATAATAATTCAGATGATTTTTAGTCAACAGATATTTGTTAGTCTTCACATCCTGACTTATGGAGTTAAGGGTAAAGGAAAATTGAACATAGCAAGGGGGATTAAAACATTGACAATTTTGAGTACATCTAAAGGAGGTCAACCAGGATGCTGAGTAGACTGTAAACCTTGCAATATAAGGATAAATTGAAGGGATTAGGGATTTTCAATTTGTACAATATTAGAAACCAGGAGGGATGGGAATTCAGGGAAACCTGGAAGGATTTGCATGAACTGATGCTGAGTGAGATGAGCGGAACCAGAAAAACACTGCACACCCTAACAGCAACATGGGGGTGATGATTAACCTTGATGGACATACTTATTTCATCAGTGCAACAATCAGGGACTTTTTGGGGCTGTCTGCAATGGAGAATATCATCTGTAGCCACAGAACCATGGAGTTTGAACAAAGTTCAAAGACTATTCCCTCTAATTTAGAAAAAAAATGGCTATCTTATTGTCTGATATTGTTATCTCTCATACTTTGTTTCATCTTTAAGGATATGATTTCTCTCTCATCACACTCAATTTGAATCAATGTACAACATGGAAACAATGTAAAGACTGACAAATTGCTTTCTGTGGGGAGTGGGGGGAGGGAAGTAAGATTGAGGAAAAATTGTAAAACTCAAAATAAATAAAATCTTTAATTAAAAAAAAAGATCAGGAAGGGGAAAATATGACATAGTAACCTCCAAATATTTGAACTCATGTCATGTGGATGAATTACATTTGTTCTACTTGTTGTCAGAGGATAGTACTAGAAATATTGATATGAACAGGAAATTTTAGAGTGTGTCTATCTGTTTGTATGCATGTGTGTATGTGTGTGTGTTTGTGCGTGTATGTGTGTGTATGTGTGTATGTGATGGACCTCTTTGGCAGTCTAGTAAAATTATGCCCAAACTAATGCTTTTATATAAAATTAGTTATCAAGGACAACAAAAGAAATAGATTATATTGAAATGCAGCTTATCATAGTATTTTTTAAAAAATTAGGTTCATATTAGAACATTTGGGAAGATGTAAGATAGGTATCCAGATTATGCAATACATTAGAGAACAATCTCCTTTATAATTAGATCTCTTAAAAAATATAATGCCTGCCTCAAGAGGTACCCCTGCTTTAGTGGTCTTCATCTAGAAGCATTTGGAGATTTTAATTGCTTTAGCTCTATGTTCATCAATTTGCTCATTTGTTAAAGGGGATTATTATACTTGGATCACTTGTAGTAGAAATTTTGGGGGAAATAACTTTCAAAATATAAAAGTTCAATAAAATATTATTATCATTTTTCTCATATATTGGTAAAGTTGAGCTCAAAGTAGTCTCAAGACTCATTGGCACAGACTAATGTATAGGTTGATAAAAGTGATTTTTTTTAATTGAATAAAAATGTTGGGAAGTAAATTCACCTACTGAAGTTACTAAAAGTATTTTGAGAATGGCTATCATCATGTAGAATGATAGTAATGATTTATAATTCATCCTACCCTCACATGATTTTGATTTCTTCTGATAGGTATCTATATTTTAAGAGTTTTTCATTACACCAAAATTACATTTTTGGTAATACAATGTCTTTTTAAAATGGATTCTTTAAGTTTCTATAAGGGTATCTAGGTGCTGCAGTGGACAGAATTCCAGGTCTGAAGTCAGGAAGATCTGAGTTCAAATTAGATCTCATACACTTACTAGATATTAACCCTGTGCAAGTCGCTTAACCCTGTTTGGTTTAGTTTCCTCACTTAAAAAATAAGTTGGAGATGGAAATGGCAATTCATTTCAGTATTTTTACCAAGAAAACCCCAAGTAGAGTCACGAAGAATGAAACAAGACTGAACAACACCAAAATGTTTCTTGTGTTCTAGTCAAATGTAAATCAACAATTTTGTTGGTGATGTTATTTTCTTTTTAATTTTCCACATTATTTGGGAATGTGTTTTTGGTTATAGTTTTGTCACCAATTAAGCAAGACGGTACACTAGTTTTGTATTACTTTGGATGCTTTAGAGTCTCTTTCTAGATGCAGCAGTGATGTATTGTAGAATTTCTACTTTTGTCTTTACAAAATATCCTTCAAGAGATGTAGCCAAGTTAGTAGAAGAAGAGGAAACAGTACAGGTGAATTTCACTTCTTGTCTACTTTCCAATAAACTAGAAAATGCACCAGCCTGAGTATTTATCAGAATATACGAGAAAAGAATCACAGTGAATCATTTTTTGTTTGCTTTTGTTTTGCACAGGTTGGTATAAAGAGATATAGAAGTTTTTGAACAATGGAGACAAGATCTAGCTTGGGGGCCAACAAAAATAACTTTCTGATGTGTGCTTAGGGGACTGTGGGATAGACCCCCCCCAAAAAAAAAATCAAAACCCCTTGCAGCTATACACTAGGGCAATAAAAGGTCCTATATAAAGCAGAGGGGTTAAACACTGTCCAGGGAGAAAATACCAGCTGTCATCCCTGTCATCATATCCCAGAGCAGGGCCACAGATCCAGTATATAAAGGTGAGTGTTTATGATATAAAAAATCTTGGACTTGAGGCTTTGTAATGGTCAAGGACCAAGAACAGAAGTGAGTGATAACTCTGACACTGACACTGGGAGCATAGTCATTCATATATCTAGCGCATAACCTGGTGCTGATTAACAAGGACAGGGAGGTCAAATCAAAGGAGAGTCTGAGTTTTCATTGCCATGAGTCTACAACACTACCTATTGATTGTCGATTGATGAGTTCAGTAGCAGTCTGCTGGACCTTCAATGAGGGAAAGTTCATGGTTATGTTGCACAATCACAAATCCATGTCGGTAGTTTACAGATCTTATTAAAAGAAGATAGTACTAGACTTGGCTCTCAATAGGATACTTTGGGTGCATTGAAAGCTTGTAGGTCCACAGCCACAGCTGTTTCTGAGATTACTGGATCAAATAAGAATCAGTACCAAAAGGAAGCACTAGGACATCTAACAGAACAGAAATCAAAACAAAACACAGGTCACTTTTTGCCTCCTGAACTGTGCAAAGGCTTGACAGAAATACAAATTCCAAGGGTGGAAAATAACACAAAACAAAACTTTTATTTAAAAAAAATCTTACCATTAATTACTATTATGGCGGCAGAGATTCCCAAGACAAAACCCCAGGAGGAAAGGGAATGACTCCAAAGTATCTATAAGCCAAGTCTCAAGAGGAAAAAAAAAACAAATGGGTGCAAGTTTAGTTAGAATTCCTGGAATAAATGAGGTAGTAAGAAAAACAATTTTATAAATGAGAGTTCTAGAGAAGAGAATTTGGAAAGAAATGAGAACTTTGGAATCAAAAGTAGGAAAACAATACCTTGGTATAATAAAAATAAAACTTTAGTCAAATAACTATCTCCTCAGAAATTAGAATAATTCCTGGAAATAATAAAATATATGAAAATAATATAAAAACTGTGAAAACAAATTAGAAAAATAGAAATTATAAAAATAACAAGCCCAAAGGAAATGAAGGAGAAATTCTTTTAGAATCAATAAATGAACAGAAAGCCATGACCAAAAATCAAGATGTAGTCTATATAGCACATTTCAGGACATCAACAGAAAGACAGAGGAAAAGAGACATAAGGAAAGAAACAAAGAAAGAAAAAAGAAACCTTCCAACTAGGAGTTCTGATATAGATCTCATTCCTAAAATATATAGAGAAGATTACAAGACTTTCCCCAATTGATAAATAGTCAAAGGATATGAATAGACAGCTTTCAAATGAAGAAAATAAAGCTCTCTCTCTCTCTCTCTCTCTCTCTCTATATATATATATATATATATATATATATATATATATATATATATTATATAATCATGTGAAAAAATGCTCCAAGTCATTCTTGATTAGAGACAATAATGAAGTATCACCTCACACCTATCAGATTAGCCAAGAGAAAAAGGGAAAATGATTAATGTTGAAGAAATTGTGGGAGGATTGGGACATTATTTCTAATGGAGTTATGAGTAGATTCAACCATTCTGGAGAGCAATATGAACACTGCCCAAAGAGCAATAAAACTGTTCATCCCCTTTGACCCAGAAATTCCAATTCTAGATCTATATCCAGAAAAAAATAATAAAAAATGGGAAAAGTCCCACATGTTCCACAATATTTATAGCAGCTCATTCCATAGTGACAAAGAATTGGAAATTGAGCAGATGTCCATCAATTGGGGAATGGCTAAACAAGTTATACTATGGAATGTTATTGTTTTATAAGAAACCAAAGATGGTCAAACTCTAGAAAAGCATGGAAGGACTTACAGGATCTGATGCTGAGCAAAGGGAGCAGAGCCAAGAGAACATTGCACACACAAATAACAGCATTGTGAGATGATGAAAACAGTTCCTCTTAGCAGTTCAGAGAGCTAGGTCAATCATATTGGACAGGCTATGGACAATGTTATCCCCCATCCAGAGGAAGAAAATGAAAACAAACCAACCAACAGCAACAAAAAGAACCCTTCAGAATCTGATAAACACTTTATAAAAATTATTTCTTATGTATCTCTTTCCCTTAATCCTAATCTTTCATACTGAAAATGACTAATCTGTAAACATTTTTATCAAAATTTTGCATGTACAATGCTAACCTATTTACCGCCTAGGGGTGCAGGTGGGAATGGAGAATGGAAGAAAATTTTGTAACTTAAAAATACACATGTGCATATGGATGAAAAAATAAATTAAATAAGCAAAAGAAAAAGAAACTTCCCAAGTCTCTTAGAACCAGAGGGCAAAATGAAAATATTGAATCCACTTACCTTCCAAAAGGATTTCCAAAGTAAAAATTCCCAGCAATATTATAGCTAAAATCTAGAGCTTCTGAACAAAGAAAAAATATATTAAGCTACCAGAAAGAATAAATTCAAGTGCTGGGAAATTACAATAAGATTCACACAAGATTCATCAGTTACTATTATGAAGTGAAGAACTTGATATACAATATTACAAAAGGCAAAAGATAAATTATTCCAATCAAGAATAATTTGGCTTTTCAAAGAGATTAGGATGGAGGAAAAACACATAATTAATGGCCATAAATGTTAGTTCAATTGGGATGAATTCCCTTACAAAATGGAAGAGGATAGTAGAATGGAGTAAAATCAAAATCCAATATGTTTTTACAGGGAACATATTGAAACATAAAAACTCTCACAAAATGAAAAGAAGGGGTTGGAGAAAAATCTAATTTGTTTCATCTGAAAATAAGTATAACAATCATGATCTCAGAGAAGCCAAGAGCAAAAACAGACTTCATGAAAAAATATCAAAATAGAAAATACTTTTTCCTAAAGGCACCATATCTAATGCATTTTTATTGAAGCTAAGCATATGTATTGAATATCATATAATCTAAAATGAGTTATAGGGAGAAAAATAGGAAAACTATGATGGGGGACATGTATATTTTTAAGACATGGATAAATTTAAAGCAAAAATAAAAAAATAAGTTGAAGATCTGAATAGGATCTTTGAAAAGTTTGACATGATAAATCTCTGATAATTATCAAGTGGAAAGAGGAAGTATTACATTTATTTTTTAAATATGCACCACATCTTTAGAAAAACTGAGTATGGAAATTGAATAAGGAAAAGAAAATCTAACCAAAAAATGCAAAATATTAGCAACTCAAATCTTTTATAAGCCTCAATCCAATAAAATTACATTAAATTAAGCACCACTGAAGAAGTTATTAATAATTCAAAGCTAAACAAAACCTTAAAGAACATATAAAGGAAGGTGGCCTATTCATATCTAAAATTATATTATATAACTAGGCATCAAAATTGTGCGGTACTGAATAAGAAATAGATTGATGAATCAATATATTAGGTACCAAAGAAACAGTAGCAAATGACTATAGTAATCTACTGTTTGATAAACCCAAATCCTCTTAATTTTTGGGTAAGAATTAAATCTTTAATAAAAAATTTCAGATTGATCAATATTATAGTTCTTAGATGAAGAAATTAAAACAATCTATAGTCATATGGAAAAATTTTCTAAATCATTATTCATTACAGAAATGAAAATTAAAGTAATTCTGAAGTACAACTCAGACCTTTCAAATTAATCATTATGACAAAAAAGGAACATGATCAATTTTGGAGGAGATATCAGAACAATGGGACACTACTACATTATTGGTATAGTTGTGAACCGATATAAACTTTCTGGATTATAATTTGAACTATTTACAGAAGGCAATAAAACTTTGCATATCCTTTGATCCAGAAATATCACTAGTATTTCTGTATCTAGAATTGATAAGAAACAGTAAAAAGCTCACATTTGCAACAACATTTATGGCAGTTCTTTTTTGTAGTGACAAATTGGAAATTGAGGGGATGCCCATCAATTGGGGACTATCAAAACATGTTATGATATATGAATAAGATGAAGTAGTATTATTCTGTAAAAAATCATGTGCAGCTGAACTTCAGAAAAGCCTGAAAAGACCTGCATAAACTAATCCTGATTGAATTTATCAGAACTAGAAGAACATTGTATACATTAACAGCAAGCTTTTATAATGATCAATTATGATGAATTTGCTCTCCTCAGAAGTACAATGATCAAAGATAATGCTAAAGGACTTGAAATGGAAAATGCTAGTCATATCCAAAAAACAGATCTATGGAGTCTGAATATAGACCAAATTATACAATTTTCAATTTTTTAAAATTTGTTTTATACTTTATGCTTTTTATCTTACATGTATTTTCTTTTTGTTCTGATTCTTCATTTACAATATGATTAATATGGAAATAGATAATCACTAAGATTACTCTGTCTAGGAGAGGGGGAAGCGAAAGAAGGGAGGAAGAAAACTATGGACCCTTACCAAAAATGATTCTTAAAAACTATCCATGTAGTTGGAAAAAATAAATTTATTTAAAAAAAAGAATATGGGTGGGGCCAAGATGAGAGTGTGAAGGTAGCATTTCCCAGAAATTCCAAAAGCCATCAGATTATGACTCTAGCCAAAATTTAGAAGGGCAGAACCCACAGAAAGACTGAGTAAAACAATTTCCCAGTCCAAGACGACTTAGAAGTTCCACAGGAAAGGTGTGTTTTACCAGGACGGGGGTTGGGAAAAAACCCAGGCTGCAGCTCAGCCTGGAATCACTGGGAATGGGTTGAAGGGGAGGTGAGAGAACTCTACTGCACTAGAATGAGTGTGGAGTGAGGAGCACCAGCCTCAGAGCAGCCCTGCAGCAATAACCTGCAACAGGAATCTGGGGAAACCAGCCTGTACCTCCAGAGTACAGCCCACAGATGGTAAGGGGGTCAGATGAGACTGCAGAAATCTCTCTGCTCTCTCTGGGGCAGAACTCTGCTGCTTGCCTACACTCAGATCCAAGTTGCAGTTTGACCTTCCATACTAAGATAGCAAGGATCCTCCTCACAGCTCCAGGCAAGAGGGGAGTGCCTGTGGCCATCTACATATCAAAGCACAGGCAAGAGAGCATAAGACCTTGAAGGAATAAAGATCCCAGTGCTGTGTCCCCCCCAAAAAAAACCCAAAGTAGATATCCTAATAATAGTCAAAAGCTCAGGAAGCACCCCCAAAACCAAGCACCGGCTGGAGAAATGAGTAAACAGAGGAAAAAAGAGAAACACCATTGAGAAATTCTTAGTCTATGATCCCAAGAAGGATCAAAATACTTAATCTGAAGATTAGAAAGTACAAGTTCCTACATCTAAAGACTCCAAGAAAAATGGAAGTTGGGCTCAGGCTATAACAGAACTCAAAAAACATTTTGAAAATCAAGTAAGGGAGATAGAAGAAAAATTGGGAAAAGTAATAAGAGAGATACAGGAAAAACATGAAAAAGAAGTCAGCAGTTTAGTCAAGGAGATCCAAAAAATGCTGAAGAAAATAATGCTAAAAACAGCATAGGTCAAATGGATAAAACAGTTCAAAAAGTTATTGAGGAGAAGAATGCTTTAAAAAACAGAATTGGCCAGATGGAAAAAAGACATAAGAAAGCTCTCTGAGGAAAATAAATCCTTCAGATTTAGAGTGGAGCTAAAGGAAGCTGATGACTTTACAAGAAGTCAAGACACAATATTTCAACACTAAAAGAATGAAAAATTAGAAGAAAATGTGAAACATCTCATTGAAAAAAACAACTGATCTGGAAAACAGATTCAGGAAAGATAACTTAAAAATTATTGGGATATCTGAAAGTCATGATCCGGAAAAGAACCTTGACCTCATTTTTAAAGAAATCATACAGGAAAATTGCCTGATATCCTAGAAGCAGAGGGCAAAATAGAAATTAAGAGAATCCACTGATCTCTCCCCAGAAAGAGATCCAAAAAAATCCAACCCCCCAGGAATATTATAGCTATGTTCCAGAACTCCCAAGTCAAAGAGGAAATATTATAAGCAGCCAGAAGGACACAATTCAAATATTGTGGAGCTGCAGTCAGGATCACACAGGACTTAGCAGCAACTACATTAAGTACTTGTAGGTCTTAGAATATAATATTCTGGAAGACAAAAGAGATTGAAATGCAACTGAGAATCAACTACCCCACAAAACTGAACATCCTCTTCCAGGGGAAAAAAAATTGCCTTTCAATGAACCAAGGGAATTTGGAATGTCACTTTTGAAATGACCAGAGCTGAACAGAAAGTTTGATCTTCAAATACAGGACTCAGGTGAAGCATAGACAGCAGAAGAGAAGGGTAAAATATGAGTGACTTAATGTTGATGAACTGCATGTATTCCTGCATAGAAAAATGATATGAATAATATTCATATGAATCTTCTCATTTAATGAAGGAGGTAGAAGGAGATTTTATATAAAGATGAACCACAAGAGAGAGCTGAATTTGAAGATATAATATATTGAAAACTGGAATTAATGACTAAAAGAGAAATGCACTGTGAGTAAGAGAACGGAAAGGTAGAATAGGCTAAGTTATTTCATATTATATATATAAAATGAGCTTTTGCAATGATATGGAAGGGGGGAAGGTGAGGGGGAACCTTCGCTCTCATCAGAAATGTCTCAGAGAGGAACCAGTATACACACTCAGTAGGATATAGACATCTAGAGTTAAAAGGAGAGAAGTGGGAAAGGGGGAAGGGGGGGATGTGGGTGATAGAGGAGAGGTTAAATCATAGGAGAGAATAATCAGATACAACACACTATCTTTTATACTTCTTGCAAGGGTCTGCGATTGGGTGGCCTGTCCAAGACCACAGGGCCAGGTGGTTGCTGGGTCCTAGAGGTGGCCCATGGGCTTTGGGCCTCTTGTTCCCAGGCCTGGTGATCAGTCCACTGAGCCACTCAGCTACCCTACAGCATATTTTTGAAGAGGGACAGAGTGAAAGGAGAGAGAAAATATAATAGATGATAGTGGGGAGAAATGGATGAAGGGAATTACAATCAGCAACAGCAACAGTGGAAATATATGGAAGTAACTTTTATGATGGACTTATTGTAAAGAATGTGATCCACCCAAGATAGAGCTGATGGTATCAGAACACAGATCGAAACACATTTTTTTTTCTCTTTCCTTTAGTTTATTTCTCATGAGGGTCTATTTTTTGGGGGAAGGGGTATTATGTTTACTCTTAAATGGGAATATTTTAGTAATTATAAAAAATATCACTTGTTCAAAAATACTCATAGCAGCTCTATTCAAGGTGGTAAAGAATTGAAAATTAAGTAAATATCCTTCAGTTGAGGCATGGATTAACAAAATGTGGCATATGTATGTAATAGAACTATTGTTCTATAAGAAGCCAGGAGGGATGGGAATTCAGGAAACCCCAGAAAGATTTACATAGACTGATGCTGAGCAAGATATGCAGAACCAGTGGAACATTGTGCACCCTAGCAGCAACATGCGGGTGATGACAAACCTTGATTCGATTTGCTCATTCCATGAGTACAACAATCAGGCACAATACTTTATTTTTTTCCCCTTAAGGATATAATTTATCTTTCATCATTTTCAACATGTATACCATGGAAATAATGGAAAGACCAATAGACTGCCTTCCTTAGGGGTTTGGGGGAGGGAAGCAAGATTATGGGGAAAATTGTAAAAAATTCAAAATAAAAAAACTAAAATAAATATGTGAGACAACCTACAAACTATCTAAAAATATATGCCATTAAATATAATAATAATCATAAGATGTGTACCCAAATTTTTAAAATGCAATCAAAGTAATCCTAAGAGAAATGATTTCAACAAGAGAAAAGAGAAAAAATGATCAAGAAATTGGTGATTCAACAAGAAAATACAAAAATCAACTAATTAAGAAGCACAATTAAACACAATAGAAATCCTAAATATCAAGAAGAAATTAAAATTGAAAGCTAAATGAATGAATTAACAAATAAAATTATTAAACAGTAGTAGATAATACATAAATTCCTTTGATTTAAAAAAGAAAAAACGAATTATCACTTCCATAAAAGATACGAATAAACTGATGAATGAAAAAAAGACTATAATTTTAAAAATCTTGCGAATTACATGCCAATAAAATTCATGATCTAAATAAAATCAGAACATAATTTTAAATATATATAAAATTTATAGATTATCAGAGTAAGAAATAGAAGACTTAATTCAATCTTAGGAAAAAAAGTAATAAAATAAGTCATCCCGAACTCCACCCCACCAAAATCAACCAGGTTCAGATGTATTTACAAATAAATTCTGTCAAACTTTCAAAGAGTAATGTATAAAATGTAATCACTTTGTTAAGGCAAATGAATACTGGTGTAGATAAGTTGCAGTAAGTTAACCAGGGAGAATCAAAACAGACAAAGACAAAGGGATCAATGCCCTTGATGGATATTGAGGTGAAAAAATTTAGCTGGATGGCTATAGCAATATATCAAAAAGATTACATGCTATAAACACTTTGAAGTTATACCAGTAATTGAATTTGTTTGATGTTAGGAAAACTATTAACATAATAGACCATATTAATAACAATAAAATCAAATGATTATATTCACAAATACAGAAAAATATTTTCTGATAAAGCACTTATTAAAAACACTCAAATTTGTTGTAAAAAGGAGTATCTTTATTAACTGTTCAAAATAGAGCATTTTTAAAACCAAAAATTGAGCCATTATATGTAACAATTATTTACCAGCAATCTTTCCAGTAAGATCAGGAGCATAACTAGAATTCCATTACACCATAACTTATTAATAACATGACATAAATGAAACTCTATAATACATAGATAGAGCGACAATATGAGAAGAAGAAATTGATGAAATAAAGGTAAAGGAAACAAATATCACTTTTTTACAGATAATATGATGGTTTAATCCTTTAAATTCACCAAGATTAATTGAAACAATAATTTATCAAATTTAAAGGATATAAAGCCAACACAAATCATTATTTTTTCTTTGTATCAATGAAACCAAGGAGAATGTATTAGGAAAAAATTTATTTAAAATGACTATAGAATGTATAAAATATTTGGGAGTCTTGCTGCCATAACATGTAAAAGAACTATATATGTACAAAGCACTAAACATAAATAAAAACATCAAATTAATTGGAGAAACTGGAGAAATTGTTCATGTGTGCATTGAGCCAGCACAATTAAAATGCAAATCATACTTACTAATTTACTCAGTTAATAGTATGTCAATTGAGTTACCAAAGTATTACTTTGGAGAGCTAGAAAAAATAATGATGAATTTTCTCTGGAATAACAAATGTTTAAAAAAATTATGTCAAAGGAAATTAGTACAAAAAGAGTATAATCAGTACTATATTTCAAACTATATGAAAAATAATTCTTTAAAATGAATTGGTATTCTTAAGATTGATCAGTGGAATAGATTAAGCATATATTATATGGAACCAAAGAGCTATGTATCCTCAAGTCTGATAAACTCAAAGATCTTAGCCATTAAAAATGAATTCATTATTTAACAAATAACTGCTGATGAAACTAGAAAGGAGTCAGACCAAAAAAAACTCTGATTCTGTATATCAAATTCCATCTAGATAAGTCACCTTAAAGTGTGATATTAAGAAATCAGAAGAGGAAGGAAGTTATTATCTTTCAGACCTATGGACAAGGTAGAGTTCATGACTAAACATCAGATAGATTGGATCAACAAGGATAAAAAGGACAATTTTGATTATGTAAAATTTTGTATAAATGAAAACAAAGCAAAATCAAAGTAGAAGGGAAGTAGGTAACTAGAGGTGGGGAAATCTGTATGACAGGTTTCTGTCATTGATAAGAATAAGAGACATTCCTAAATTAATAAATGGTGAAAAGATATGAATAGATATTTTTCAAAAGAAGAAATCCCCACTATCAATAGGAAAATGAATATACCTGCTGAAGAAATGTAAATACAAACAAATCAGAGGTTCCAGATCACACTTACTAGATTGACAAAGTTGGCAAAAGAAAGGAAATACAATTGTTGGATAGTTTTGGGAAAAACCAAATACATTACTACACTTTTGGTGTTCATTTATTCTGGAAAAAAGTTTGGAATAATGTCCCCAAATTATACATTATTACAATTCATATACATCATTGCTAGGTTTATAAACTCCAAAGAAATCAACAAAATAGGAAAAGAGCTCAAATACATACATAAACAAGCACATAATAGCAGCTCTTTTGTGAGGGAAAAGAATTGGTTACTGAGATGCACTTCATCTGAAAAATAGGTGAGCACATTATGGTAAATATGATGGAATAGAATTTTGCTGTAAGAAATGATAAAAGGAATAATTTAAGAGAAAACATGGAAAGAATTCCATGAATTGGTGCAGGAATAAATGAGCAGAATGAGAACAATTACTGTAATAATAAGAAATCATAGAGATAAATTATTTTTTAAAAATAACTTAAGAACACTTACGAAAACAATGACCAATTGTAATTCAATAAAATTCAAATGAAACATAGTATCCACCTCCTAACATGTAGTTGATGGGAAATGGGTATATATTAGAGGTAGTTCTGGTGCTTAGTCAACAAAAGATTTTTTATTTTTTGCTTATCTATTAATATTTGTTTTTTAAAATTTTGTTTTTCTTCACTCCTGCCCTCCTAATGAGAAAGGGGAGAAAAGGAAGTGAAGTTGGATTTTTGTTCACTGGAAAGATACAGTTAAATTTATTTTAAAAAATTGAAAAATGAACTATAAAAACAAACAAAAAGCCCTACAAAATCCACATTGACTAATAATTCTAACTCTTTAATAACATTTTTCACAATTTCTGATAGCAATGAATCAGTTGGTAAAATAACTCATAGACTCCTAAGAATAATATTCATTGTCTCATTCATCACTTCATTGTTAGTTTATTGACACATCAGTGCAAGTGAATGGTTCTACTCTGAGATCTTATGTCCTTCCTATCCTTCAGTCATGTATAAATTTATAAATGCATATATATATATATATATATATATATATATATATATATATATATATATTTACACATACATATATTTCTTTGCATGTGTGTGCCTTTACTGTTAATCTATGAAGTGGCATCTATTTGCTCCAGAAATTTTATTAATTTTAAGTTATTTATCACATAATCCAATATTATCTCTAAATAATCGTTCATTTTGAGTGAGAAGAAAGTATTTTTATAACAGCCTTAGGGGCAAGGGAAATGTGATTTTTTTAATATTGCTTGGGTTTTGTTTTGATACTTTGTAAATCTGACATCATATGCTTACAATGGTAAGTATATGTTGATAGGCATTTCAATGGTGCTAATTGCTTTAAACATATTTCTGTTTTTTTCTAACTTGAGAATGCTAGTGTTGTTATTATTATGCAGGAAATTCTAATTCAGGCTTGGTGAACTCAGGAGTCTTCTAATTACAAGATTCTGTGACAATTTTTTTTCTTTTAAATGCTTCCTGGCCTAAAGGCAACTCATTCCCTAGATTACTGGAAGACATTTGGAGTTGTCATAATGCAGATGTTGAAGAACAATTTGTTCTCTATTATGTTCTATATGTAGCATTTATATGGAGAATTGAATAGCTAATAGCTAATTAAAAGGGTAAGCATAACATAGAAAGACTAATAGTTGTACTTCCTGCTTCAAAGGTTGCATTTAGAAAACATTTTATAAAGTTTGCATTTGAAAATTTGAATTATCTGTTACTCCATATATCTTTGTTCAAAAGTAATTCACTTTATACATTATTGTTCTTAATATTTTCATATCTATTATTCTATATTTTTCTCCTAACTATCCTACGATGTAAATAATGAGAATTCATATTATATGTGAGAGGTAGTATATTACAGTATCTAAAGTTAATGGTCATTGAACCAGAAAGTCCTGGATCCAAATCTTGCCTCTGACATTTAATACCTTTGTGACCAACAGTGAATAATATTTATCCTTTTAAAGAAATTATAGACTAATTGGCTGACAATTAGAGATTAATTAGAAATCAGCACTGGTAAAAGGAGCTTCCAAAGCGAGAGAGGTAGAGTCCAAATGCATATAAAAAAGAGACAGGAGACAGAGACAGGAATAGACACAAAAGAAAGAGATGGAAAGATTTGAGGCAGAGATAAAGAGAGACAGGGTCAGAAATAGAAAAGGAGGACAAGAGAAAAAGAGCAAATTCTTGGTCTTTATCTCTTTTTGTCTCTAACCTCTTTCTTAATTTTATAGTGCAGATGTATTTAATTTTACAGTGCGTTTTACTCATAACTTAGGTATATAAATAAAATGGAGACCTAAAGTGGTTCAATGATTTGTTCAGTATCAGCTCGAATTTAATTTAACTTTTCCTTCCCTGTCTTCTTCCTTGGCCTTTCCTGCCATAGGATCTTTTGCATATGAAGTAAAAAGAGTCAAGGTGATTCTCAAAAGCCTCTACTCAAATGTTATTTGTGTACTAGTTATTCTGGAAGTTTTTTTTTTTTCCTAAGAAGAATGCTGAGCTGATTTATATCAAATAACACTTTTAGCATGTAAAAAGAAAAAGTCAGCAAAAGACTTTCAGCAAACCCAATGGGATATATGTTCTTTTAAATCCCTTTCATAAGGAGAAATAAAATATCTCATAAATGTTGCCAAGAGAGAGCCCAACTCAAATATAAAAGTAAACAAAGAACACAACCCTACAAGTTATAACCTCCTACCCCATTTCTTCTTGGAGATCATCCCACAAAGCTCTGTTCTTTATGAATGGCTATCATAGTGCTCAACCATATCCTGTTATAAGTAGTGTCATAGATTTAAATTCAGTGCTCTCAAAGCTGGAGTCTCATTCCTAAAACACTCCCAGCAGAAACTAGTAATGGGCATTTAAATACTAGATGTTGCAAACTGAAGTCATAATGCTGCTCAGCATGTGACATTTTTTCTTTTGTTGTTTCGTTTAGGTTAAAAAGCAGTTTTAGGATAATGTCTTGATAATTGTTTAGTATGTGCTTAATGCATAGGAAACTTGCAATAGTTTTTGTTGTTTTTTTCACATCTTTTTCCAATTACTATCACCCTTGTACAAGTTATCATTAATACCCACTTTGACAATTATATATCCTCCTAATATGTCTTACAATTTCACTCTTCTCCTGTCCCCTCTAGAAAAGACTTTTCCTCTCAGAACTCAGCACTGTATTTCATACTTCAAACCTACTGGCTTTATTTCATATTTCTTTATGCATAAAATGCATAATATGCATTTAGTTATAACCATTGACAACTTATCTCCTAGCTATACTAATACTTCTAAGGGGAAAATACTGATTCTTTTCTAAGCATATATTGCCTCCAGTACCTAACATCTAACATATTTTGTGTGTTTGTGTGTGTGTGTCTACATGGTAGACACTTAAAGGTTTGTTGTAGTTTCTGTAGACAGTAGTGTGTTTTGTTTTCTTGTTCTTGTTTTGTTTATGATAGGTCTAGAGCCTGAAGTCACCTCACAAGTGATCTAGGCCTATCTTTCTCATTTTATAAATTAGGAAACAGACCTAAGTGATTTGATAAAAGTTACATAGGTCATAAGTGTCAGACAGTACTCAAAACCATGTCTTCTGATTCTAAAGTTAGTGATTTACCTTCCTGACTCCCCATTACCAGATCAGCAGTCTCCTTTTTTCTTATTTCTAATGACCAAATTTGTGTTCCTAGGAATGCAACAAAACATACTTTAGTAAATGACTTGTGAAAAATGAGACTTAATGAGTAAGGCAATCAAATAAAGATGAGATAGCAAGCAAATTGTAAAACTTGACCCTCTCCTTAAAGGACTTCATAAGTCAATTAGAAAGGGAATAGGAAGTCAGAAGGAAATAAGCATTTATTTAGTGTCTGCCTTTACAGATATTGTCTTAGTTGAACTTGAGAGATAAGATTAAACTGTGTGAACCAATTTAAATTTTGATAAAAGTATCAGTATTAAGTTGAGTAATACAGACAATGAGATATATGGGAGTTCACAGGAGAGGGTGAGGAAGGAGGAAAGGAAAGGGACTCTACCTGGCTTTTCTGCAATGATTGGAATTTGGAGACAAGGGTTTGATTGGAACAAATTATGTGATTCTTGAGGATAGGGTCTGTGTTTTATTCTCCTCTGTTTTTCTCCTAAGACATAGCAAATATCAAGCATTGAATGAATAATGAGATTCATAAAACTAATGCACATTCTTTCTCCCTTTTTTTCTCTATAAATTGATTCTTGTCCAAGTAAATATTTTGGAGAAAGGAAATAAAGACTTATTTAGTTACAAAATTATGTGCTTTACAAATATTATCTTAGTTGATCTCACAAAAACTTTGATAAATAGGGGGTTATTATTCCCATTTAACAGTTGAGAAAATTAAGGAGGAAAAAAGTTAAATGCTTTACCCAGGTTCTCATAGTTAATTAGTTCTGAAGCCAGATTTTAAACTGAGCTCTCAATTCACTGTGCTACTTAGCTACCAGTCTAATCAACCAGTCAACAAATAATCAAGACAAGGAATTATGTGCTCTTCCCTTTGGGGGATAATGATTAAGATTTAAAATGAACTTTTTTCACCTGAGACAATCACAAAAACACTAGATTTGGAGTCAGAGGACCTGGATTTAAATTGACTCTTATCTCAGGGATTCAGTTTCTTTATCTGTAAAATTATATGGTTAGATTTCATTCCAGCTCTAAATGTAAGATCTTCTATTCAACTATTGTTACCTCTATTTGTAAAGAAAGAGTGTTCAGAGAGGTTAAGGAACTTCCTTTTTGTGAACAAATATTAATTATGGTAGTTGCAATATTGTCCTACTTTACCTGACTCCTTCTAGCCTACCACTCTTCTTCTGGCCCCTGCTTTCAGAGAATTATTTGCCTTGTTAAAGAGATACAACTGCCTCATTGAATGTGTTCTAGTGCTGCCTACTATGAAATATTCTGTAAAGATTATGATATGATGGAGTGGCTAGGTGGCACAGTGGATAGAGTACCAGCCCTGGAGTCAGGAGTACCTGGGTTCAAATCTGACCTCAGACACTTATAATTACCTATCTGTGTGGCCTTGGGCAAGTCACTTAACCCCATTGCCTTGCAAAAACCTAAAAAAAAACCAGATTATGATGCAATGAGAAGAATGTTGACTCTGGTGTCTGAAGATCTGAGTGCACAATCTACCATATCATCTGTATGATTTGGGGAAAATTGTTTAACTTACTTAGTCCTCATTTCCTGGTTCAGGAAAGGTTTCCTGTCAAAGGTATTGCTTTGGCTCAATCTTGAAGAAAGCAAGGGATTTTAAAAGTTGATTGTAATAAGATATTTGGCTAACATGGTCTCTTAAGTCCTTCCAGATTTAGGTCAATGATGCTCTGATTCTATGATTCTATCTTGTCGAGCATTAAAGGATGTTGGGAACTGGGATAACTGAAGTAGACAGGAATGATTTCACCTAGAAGACATTTATTTTCTCTTTTCTTTTGAAGAAGACATACTTCAAAGAACATTCCAGTATATTGAGGAAAGCGGTAAGACTGCTAGATTCTAGTGGCAACCCTGCCTCTGGTTATTTTTTTTTAATTATTTCCCTTCCTCTGTTTAGATTTCACTTTCACCATCAGTAAGATGAACAGGGTAGGAATTGAAAGTCTTCCAGTTTTAATGTACCATGAAAAACAGCAAAGTCCCTTCTAGCTCTATTGTAAAATGTGAAACAGAATTGTGTCTAGGGATCAAGGCTCTTCACTTTCAGTCCTGGATTCACTACTAACTGGGCTTTTACTTTTGTAGGTCTCATTTTTCTCTTCTGACAAACAGGTGGACTAATGCAGGTGGACTGACAATGACAGTGTGATAAGAAAAAATGTCTCATAAAAGTTGGAGCTCTAAAGACAAGTGTATTCTAAAAATGGTGAAAATGATGATAAAATTGCATCAAGGAGTAAGAATTTCTTAAGCACTCACAATTATATATCTGACACTAGGTGTCATATATAAAAGAACAAGTCTAAAGATCTTAAAAAGCTTGATATTCTATTAGAGAAGACAATATGTAGAGGAAGCTAGGTGGTCTGTAGAATTTAGAGTCAAGAAGATGAGTTCAGATACTGTCTCTCTTGGGTAACCCTGAGTAAATCATTTAACTTTTTTAAGCCATAATTTCCTCACTTATAAAATGGAAGCAATCAGAGTATCTACTTCACAGGGCTGTTGTGAGTATATGATGAGATAATATATGTAAGGCACTCTGCAAGCTGCAAAGTTTTAGATAAATCCTAGTTTTTATTTGCAGATGTGAGTATATGCCAAATATATTTTTGTTTAATCATGTCCAATTCCTTGTTACTCCATCTGGGATTTTCTTGGCAAAGACACGAGTGGTTTGTCATTTCTTTCTCCAGTTCATTTTGCAAGCAGGACTAAGAGACTTGACTACAGTCTCACAGCTTGTAAGTTTCTGAGGTCAGATTTGGATTCGGTAAGAACAGTCTTCCTGACTCTAGACTTGGCCTTCTATCCACTGAGCCATCTAGATGAATATTCATAAAATCAATGTGCAAAGTTTTGGGGGTAGCAAAAACACTATGTCTGATGGATTGAGGAAAGGCTTCATGTGCAAGGTAGTACTTGGGCTCAGTCTTTAAGGAAAAAAAGGGATTCTAGAAAGTGAGGGTGATGAAGGAGGACATAGGCTATGGTAAATCTCTTCCTCCTAATTTCTTTTCATGGGTTACTTGGATAATATAAAGACTGGAGAGGAGCTTGTCTGAAACTCCTGCAAATCAAAGTCTTGTTACTTTATAGTGTACAAGCAGCTCATAGTCTCTTGCCCCACCCCCCCAGCATGATTACTGGGCTACCATGATTCAAGTGTCAGAAAACTACCTAAAACAATCACTCCCTAATGAAAAAAATCCATAGTAAATCACTATGCTCTGCTGTATTGTGGAGAAAATTTGGTCTCTCAAGGGGTCATCCTTGAGCTCTGAACAATGTTGTGCTACACATCCTCTTCCTGACAAAGAGAAATATTTTGGGTATATCATTGAAATGTGGATATGATAGATATCTTCAATTACACAATAATCAGAGATGAACTAATTAGATGCCACTTGATAACTAATCAGTGGCAACATTCATAATAGCTGCTTTTCATTTCCTCTTCTCATCCATCTACCAGATGGTGCCTGGTATTCTAAGAACAAACTATCCCACCACATGAAGTATGATTACTGCTGAAGGATCAGTTCTTGGGTGGAGACATTAGGGAGGAGATCAAGCCCATTATGCTGAGAAACAAGAGAGAGATTTACCACTGGACTTAATCTATTTGAAAATCTGAGGACCCTCATTTCACAAAAGCAAATCTCATTAACCAACACCTGAATTTCCTCAGTACCATCTGTCAATTACATTAAATGAAACCCAGGAGACTGTGAGAAAGAAGCCAAATTTAATGATGAACCTCACCTGGATAATATGGTAAATGTGACCTTGGTTGCTAGTTATTAGATACCAAGTCACTAACATGGAGGATAAAAGTAAAATCCATTTTAGTGGATCAAAGGGATTTGGGGACTTCTGTGGATAGTTCTCCATTAAAACAGAAATTCCCTTCTCTTTTCTTTAGCTGAATAATCTATGATTTTCAGAACATTGTGCTCCACAGTTACCAAATAATCTTCCTATAGCAAAAATCTGACCATGCCACAATTCAGCTTGAGAACTTTCAATGGCTCTCTATTGTCACTCAGATATTTTAGCATTTAAAGCCCTTCACATGATTTCTGCCTATCTTTCCAGTTATATTTCACATCATTTCCCTTATACACTTTATATTCCGATAAAATTGGCATACTTGTTATTACTTCTCATTTCTTACCTCCCCATATTACTTTGGGATTTCTCTAACTCACTTTACTATGCCCCAGAAAACTCATTATTGGAATAATCTCATAATTCTCAAAGGCCTCTTTAGCCTTAATATTTTACTTCTCACTACCTTCTGCCTCTGTTATCAGAACCTGAGGTCACAGACACCAAACTTGCATTTAAAGAGAGTTCAGCTCAGATGTCTATTTATTTCTCACCTGGCTGTACAACTTTGGCAATTCTCTGATGACTTCACCCTTGTGACCTTTTGTAAGTTACTTTCATCTCCTTTCCCAGATCCAATTTTTAAATTTTTATATGTCTTTGTTTATTAGATTTTAGGTTCCTTAAAGGCAGGTACTATCATTCTTTTTCTTTTTTTGTGGGGGGCAGAAGGGGGGAGAAGAGGAGGACTATCCCCAGGACTTAGCATAGTATGTGACCCAATTGGATCTTAATAAAAATTGACTATTGACTGTTGTCCAGATTCAGAATTCTATCTCCTATTTTCTTGCCTTTTACTCCATGCAGGTTGTGCAGTGGTTATGCAGTGGTTATAATCCTGGAACTGGAGTCAAGAAGATCTAAGTTCAAGACAAATCTTAGACACTTAGTAACTGTTTGACCTCAAGGAAGTAAATTAACCTCTTTCCACATCAATGTCCTTAATAGTCAAAAGTGTATAATAATGGTACCTATCATTCAAGTTTATTGTGAGAATCCGATGAAATATTTATAAAGTGTTTAGTATATTGACTAGTACAGATTAGGCACTTGATAGATTCTTGTTCCCTTCCTTCTGTACTTGGTCAAGACAAGCACCTTTCAATAGGAGATATGCTAAGCCTAGATATGTAGAACTAAGAGTCCTCTGAACAGAGATGATGCTTAAACCTCTAGTAGCTAATAAGTTTAATAAAAGAAGAGCAGAAAATAACCCAGAAAATAGACTTAAGGTATATCCACAGTCAGGTGATGTGATATGGATGATTAGATGGTAAGGGAGGTGAAAAAGGAATTATCAGATTGGTTGGATGAAAACCAAAAGAGAACAATGGTATGAAAACCCAAGAAGTAAAGCATATCTAGATGATGATGGTCATGCTTAGACTAGAGAAATACATTCTTTTTCTAAACCCTTACTCTTAAGGCTTTCAAACTTGATAGGACCTGACAGAGTTTATGAACTTCTAATATGACCTTTGAGAGCCTAAACTTCCTTTAGTGAGCAAACTGAGATTCAAACATGGTTACTGATTTTATCAAGATTACACTGTTAGTGACACTAGTAGGACAGTAACACAATCAAATTTTCTTTGTATTAAATTAATGGTTTATACTTAAGCCACATTTCCATTTCCTTTAAAAAATGTAATTTCACCTTTCACTAAACTATGCAGCATTATATAAGAAACAAAAATTAGCAAAAACTGTCCCAGCTTTAATGTCCTCTTCCTCCTTTCCTCTCTCTGCTTGTAGTGTCACTTTAATTTTAGCAACACTCATTTTCCACCTAGGAAACCTGCCTAATAATTTGGCAAAATATGGGGAAGTGAAAGTACTAATGATTTAACAATGGCTTTGAAGAGCTCAGATGAACCAATATTGAAGTCTCTTTTGTGAAATACTTCCTTGCTGTTGAATTCTTTGTAAATGCCAAGTGGAAAATTGATAAGAAAACCATTTGAGGTTGTCAGCTTATTTGTTTATTCTATTTCTCACAAACACTTACCATTAGCCAAACCTTCTGGGGACACCAGGATCATGTGAACTAAGACTAAGACTAAGACTAAGACTAAGACTAAGACTAATAATGATGATGATGATGATGATGATGATGATGATGATGATATGATGATAGAACATATGCCAAGAGAAAGAATAAAGCAGTTGGGTCTTAAATTGTATCTTTTATATCTAACAATATAAATATGTCCTGGAGCACAAGTGTCTTTAGGATATGAATGGGATGAGAAATTGAAAATGAATATTCTATTTATCAAAAGAATATATATATATATATATATATATATATATACATATAGTTAAGTATTTCTTAAAAACAAATATCATAGCCAAAGTATAATAATAATAATATGGTCCACAGGTAATAACTGTACTAAGCTTTGAAAAATACTTACACAGATTTTTCTATTTGATCTTCCCAACAACACTGTGAGGTAGGTACTATTAATTTTTCTTATCTTTTAGAAGAGGAAACTGAGAGCTAGAGATTAAGTTATTTATCTATAGTCCCCAGACTGGTAAATATCTGTGGCAAGATTCTACCCCAGGGCTTCCTGATTCTAAATTGAGCACTGTTCACTTCAAATACTGTACAATCTAGATGGTGTGAAAAGCTACAAATTATAATATTTGCTTATAATTTTATTTAAAGTACATTTAAACAGATGTATTAAATTATTAAAAATTCTGCATCAATCAATGTGCCTGGTGTTTTAATGTTAAATGATTTCATAAGTATCACACAGGCAGGAAGTCACTTGGGAATTAATTAAATTCCAAAGTAGGGCTATTATAATATTCTACCTCAGTTTTTATTTCAGTTCTGAATTATAGCTTTGGAATAATCATTTTGATTTGATATTAAAGTATCTTATACTTATTGTATTGATCTTCTAAACTATAAACTTCATGAGGAGAGGGATTTTTTTAATTTATGTAATAAAACAAGTATTTCCATAACATAGTTCAAAAAAGATATTTGTATATACATATACATATACATATACATATACATATACATATACATATACATATACATATACATATACATATACATATACATATACATATACATATACATGCATGTATATGAAGAATTATCCTAAATATATTTCTATAGTTCTATAAAATCTTTCTGTAAAGACTTTACAATTTTGGGATAAGAATTCATTATTTTGTAAAAATTGTTGGGAAAATGGAAAGCAATGTGGCAGAAACTGGACATGGACCAGTATCTCACACCATTTACCCAAGAACAAATAGATACATATCCTAGATATAAAGAGAGAATTTATAAGAAAACTAGAAGAACATGGAATATATTACTTAACCAATGAATAAACAAGAGGTAGAAAGCAAAGTTAAGTGTAAAAAGGTCTATGCTTTTAAAACTGCATCTCTCCCCATCCATTGTTACATACAGTACTCTACAAGTATGTACTTCATAAATGTTTATTAAAAGTATGAATTAATTTGAATTATTTTGTCTAGTGATTTCATTTTTGCCAGTTTTAATGGACACAAGACATAAATGGAGATAAACTGAACTGAATTCATATGAGTTAAAAGAGGTCTAAGCCTTAAATAAAATTGCTATCCCTTAGAGAAAGCACTATAGTCAACTAAACTTAATAAAGTGTCAAAATTGTTCCTCTACCCTACATAATATTCATAATCAAGTTCATTTACCAATATTCAGATACTTCAGTTTCTTAATTTTTTTTAGATAAGTAAAAGTTAAATAGGTAAAGATAAATGAGGAAAAAAACTCACCTATATGAGTTTTATTATTTATATTTTTACCAAGTTCTGGACCTGGAGGTAGGAGTAAGCTCTGCAGGATTAGAAGATTCTGAACATATTTCTAGAGTTAGAAGGGACCTAATTAGAAATCATTTACAAAACAAAAATGAAATATATTTTGCTCCAACCTTTTACTTTTTTCCTGTGTGTATTGCTCTGCTTCAAATGTTTTTCTTGTAAACAACATATTGAGGGATTCTGATTTTTAATCCATTCTGTAATCCTTTCCCTTTTATGGGACAGTTCATCCCATTCACATTTACAGTTAAGAGTACTAACTCGATGCTTTCTTCATTTATATTTTTCTCTTTCCTTTTCTCTTATTCCTTCTCACCAAAATTTTACCACCTTTTCCCTTTGACTTTTCTTTTGAAAATTTAACTTTCAAGTGTTTTTCATTCATACCTTCACCTTCCTTTTTATAAGTCCCTTCTTCCCTTATCTTTCCCTTTCCCTATTCCCCCCTTCCCTGTAGATTAGGTTATTTTTAAACCCAAGTGTCAATGTGTCTTATTCCCTCTTTGGGCTAAATCTTGAATAAAACAAGATCAAATTTCTTAAGGCCACTCTGTCCCTTCTGGTTATGCTTTCCTTTGTTATGAGAGGATTAATCATATTCCCTTTTTGTCTTCTTGGCCAATCTGATAGGTATGAGTTGCTACCTCCTTCTTGTTGTAATTTGCATTGATGCATTGCTAGTGGAGTTGTGAACAGATCCAACCATTCTGCAGAGCAATAAGGAACTATACCCAAAGTGCACTAAAAATTTTCATTCCCTTGACCCAGAAATTCCAATTTTAGGCCTATATTCAGAAGAAATCATTTAAAAAATGGGAAAAATTCCACATGTTCCAAAAGGGTCATAGCAGCTCTTTCTGTAGTGACAAAGAATTGGAAATTGAGGGGATGCCTCTCAATTGGGGAATGGCTAAACAAGTTAGGATACATGAATACTATGGAATATTATTGTTCTATAAAACCATAAATGGTCAGACTCTAGAGAAGCATGGAATGACTTACAGGATTTGATGCTGAGTGAAGGAAGCAGAACCAAGAGAAAAATTTACACATTAAGAATAACTTTGGAAGGTGATCAGCCTTGATGGAAGCAGCTTCTCTCAGAAGTTCAGAGATCTAGGACAATCATATTATGGCTATGGACAATGTTATCCCAATCCAGAGGATGAAAAACAAAGCAAAACAAAACAACCCTTTAGAATATGATGAATATTTTATAAAAATTATCTTTTACCTATCTCTTTCCCTTAATACTTATTCCTCATAGCAAAAATGACTAATCTATAAACATGTTTATCAAAAATATCTATGTACAACGCTAACCTGACTGTTTGCCACTGAGGGAAGAGGGGTGGGGAGGGAAGGTGGAAGGAAATTTTGTAAATTAAAAATAAACATGTGCATAGGGATTAAAAAATAAAGAAATAATTTTTTAAAATGTTCATTGATTCATCCTTATAATTGATACTTATTATCTGGGCAATGAGCTGTCATATCTTATAATTCCGTTTCATTTACTTAGTCTAACAGTACTCTTTATTGTTAGTCTCAAAATGAGGTTTGGGGACCTGGAGATTTTTGACCTTTTGAGTGAGTTGGAAAGGTCAAAGCTATTTTTTATAACAATACCAAAATGTATTAATTTCTAATAAGGCATTCATTGATAAGTATAAACCACAGAAACAAACAGTTTGGGGAACATTTAAATTAGGAGTATAAAAGCATTCATAGATCAAAAAGTTCAAGAGCCCCAAAATAATAGATCACCTCAAATGCTCAGACTGTGTCAACAATGACTTTGACTTTAGTCTTTGCAAGTACATTGACCATTCATCATTTAACTAAATCTACAAGATGTTTAGTACAAAATACAGCATGATTTTGGAAATATATTTAAAATATGAATGTATGCCTTGCAAAATTATATCATACACACACAAACACCTAGTTATCTTCTGGAAAAAAAAACAAAATTATACTTGTTTGCAAGTTTCTTTGATATACATTGCGTGTGTGTCTGTGTGTGTGTGTGTGTGTGTGTGTGTGTGTGTGTGTGTGTGTTTAGTTTCTGTGCAACATTTTTTAAAGTTTGAAAATATTCTTCTGCATCAATTTGAAGTAACTAGGATCTGATTTACTTTAATAGTTCAATAATTTGACCTCATTTGCTTTATTTCAACTTCATTTCCCTTCCTGCCACAGAGTACCCTAGAAATCCCATATTAATTGCTTTCAGAATGATAGTACTTGAAGTCCTATTAATTGACTTCCTCTTTTATTTTGCTTGTATTTTATGATGTGTACATATGTATGTTTTTTATTTTCCCCTTTGAAGACACTTTTGGTGGGGACAATCATTAGTAATACATCTAGTAGACTGAATCATTAGACCCACAAAGAATGACTCAAAAAGAATTTTATGTCTATTTTTCATAAGTCTTAAGAATAGCTCTGTGAATATTCAAGCCTTTCTTCAATCTTTTATTCAAATATACCTCTTTGATAAGTAACATAGCTGCACATTTTAGAGCCTCTCTGAAATAATAATAATAACAATAATAATTATGATGATGGTGATAATGACTTCAATAATAATGTTTAGCATCATAGTCTTCAAGTTATATGGGACAAAAGAGGTTTTTGAGATAAAGAGACATGAGTGTAGATTTCAAAATTATGTGGGAGCATAATGAGGTCCATATCTTTCTTCTTGTCCTTTATGTTACTGGAAATGTACCAATGAACTTACATTATGCTATTACTTGCATTCTCCTACAAGAAAGTTATTTTATCCACCCAAGGAAGAGTCTGAATAATACTGAATATAAGGGAAGGATAGTAGGATAGTCATTTGTCTGCAAGTAATTTCTACTTGAATCTCAGAGAAAAAGATAAGAATGAGATAAAATAACAATGTTCCTCATTGCTGCTTCTCTAAGAGTAGATAGTAACAGAAAGGAGAATGTTTATCAGAGTGATATATAAAAGGAGTTTTGTGTGTACTAAGCCTATTAAGATAACTGTAAACATTAGTTAATTGTACCTGGGAGATAACATCAACTTGGTTCTTTACTATAACTGCTCCTAAATCAAAGGAATAGATGGGGAAGGGTAGGGTTATAAGTTAGTCATGCTTAAAACCATTGTTAAGATAATCATGACAAGGAAGATGATATAAATAGTGTTCTTTCATATCTAGTAAGACATGAAAGAACTAGAAACTAGAAGACTAGAAACACCAGAACACAAAAAATATCAAAACCTAAAATATTATAAATGTTTCAGTGACATGAAGCTCAACACTCAAGTGATCAAGCATAGGTGTGCATAAAAAGAACTGAAGATATGAATAATTTCATTATGCATCAATACAATTTCATAACAAACCTAGAAATAGCTCTTACTTAGGGACAGTTGAGGTCTTCATAACAAAAGTCTGGTAGTGGGTCTATCTGCCTCAGTTATCTCTTATCCAATCCATCCTCCATTCCAAGTGATTTTTCCAAAGCACAGATCTGACTATATATCACATCACCTCTCACCTCTTGGCCCCAACTCACTAAAATTTAGTTGCAGGATTCTGATTATCTTCAAGATTGAAAGCACAATCTTGTTTGGCATTTAGAGTCCCTCATTATCTAATCTTCTTCTTCATCTACCTTTCAGTCCCTTTTGACCTTTCTACTATATACACTTTGCTCACCTTGTAATTCCATGAACAAGACACTCCATCTCTTAGTTTCAGACATTTTCTCTGGCTGAAGTCATACTTGGAATATTTTCCCTTTTTATCTCTGCCTACTGGCTTTAATGTGTGTGTAGTGGGGAATAGCAGAAGGAAAAATATGAGTGGAAATGAGAGTGATGCAAGAATTTATGAAATGAAAAAATAAAACAGTTAGAGGCACCGAAATGCCCGAAGAAAACAACACCTTCAAAAATGAAATTGGCCCTATGGTAAAAAGTTCACAAAATTTACTAAAGTAAAGAATTGTTTAAAAAGCAGAATAAGTCAAATTGAAAGGAAGGTTTTCTCTGGACGGCTAGGTGGCGCAGTGGATAGAGCACCAGCCCTGGAGTCAGGAGTACCTGAGTTCAAATCCAGCCTCAGACGCTTAATAATTACCTAGCTGTGTGGCCTTGGGCATGCCACTTAACCCCATTGCTTTGGAAAAAAAAAAGAAAGAAAAGAAGTTTTTCTAACTCAAGAAAAACATCCTTAAACATTAGAATTGGGTAAGTAGAAGTTAATAACAATAATAAGATATCGAAAAGCAATAAAATTCAAAAAAATTAAAATATGAAAGAAGAAGATGTGAAATATATCATCAGGAAAAAGCAATTGACCTGGAAAATGAATCTAGGGAAGATAATATAAGAATTTTTGGATCCCCTGAAAGTCGTTACTAAAAATGGAGACTAAACATCATATTTCAAGAAATTTTAAAGGGGAAACTTCCCAAATCTTAGAATCAGAGAGTAAAATAGAAATTAAAGAATCCACCAATCATTTCTTGAAAAAGATCTCAAAAGGAAAATTTCCATGACTACTAGAACAAACTTTCATTTCTCAGATAAAGAGGGAACTACTTCAAGCAATTCCATGCAACCACAATAAGCATTCCACAAAATTTCACAGCTTCTACTTCAAGAGTAGAGGGATTGGAATTTGCTCTTCTGGAAGGCAAAAGAGGAAGTATTACATTCAAGAATAACAACCGAGCAAAACTGAATATAATCCTTCAGGAGAAATAAAATAGAGAACTTTCAATGATTCCTGATGAAAAGACCAGGGCTGAGTGGGGGGGGGGGGGGATTGATAGTCGTACACAAGACCAAAGAAGCATAAAAAGGCAAATATCATAGAGAAATCATAAAATTTAATAAATTTTAACTCATTCCTATATGGAAAGAAAATACATGAAATTCTAAGAACTTTCTCAATCTAGGACAGTTAGAAACAGTTTAGCTAGAAGGCAGAGGTATGAATCAATTATGTTAGGATATTAAAAATAATTAAGGAGAGAGGGGCAGCTAGGTGACAGAGTGGATAAAGCACCAGCCCTGGAGTCAGGAGTACATGGGTTCAAATCCGGTCTCAGACACTTAATAATTACCTAGCTGTGTGGCCTTGGGCAAGCCATTTAACCCCATTTGCCTTGCAAAAAACAAACCCTAAAAAAAATAATTAAGGAGAAAGAGGAATGCCCAGGGAGAAAAGGAAAGGGAGAGTTAGAATGGGGAAGATTATTTCACAAAAAATGGGGTTGCAGAGAATAGCTTTTCTAGTGAATTTGAAAATGGAGGACTAACAGGCAGTGCTTGAATCTCAGAATCATTGGAATTGGTTCAAAAATGGAAGTATATACACATAGCTGTATATGTGTATATTGGTATATGTAAATACTTTTGCATATATGTGTATATATACATATAAATGTTCCTACAAACATACATATGTTCCTACATACATACATGTGTATTTGTGAAGCTCAGTATATAAATCTATCTTACCTATTAGATTAATTGGAGAGAAAATAAATAATAGAAAGGTGGAAGAGATGATAAATAACAGAGCAGAAGTAAACAAACTTTTGAGGAGGGGCAGTATAGAAAGAGAGAGAAGGATAAACAGAAGAAAATAGGATAGAAGGAAATACACAGTTAGTAACCAAAACCCTGAAATCTGAATGGAAAGAACTTAACTATAAAATGGACAGTATAGTGAATGAGAAACCATAATCCTACAATATGTTGTATATAAGAGACCCAGTGGAAATAGAGAAACACATTTAGAGTTAAAATAAGCAGATGGAACAGAATTTATTTTATTTCAGTTGAGGTAAAAACAAAAAGGCAGGGGTAGCAAAAGTGTGTTGGGGATAAAATACAAACAATATTTTAAACCATAATCCCACTCTTAAAGTACCTGTCCCTTGTACCAAAGGAAGCTGAGAAAGGACAGATTTGGGGATGGGTGAGAAAGCATAGAGGTCCTTCACTAGGTGACATGATGAGTAAGTCCAAAGAAATCCAAAGCAGTGTAGTTGATGAAAAATGGTAAGATTGTGCTAAGCCCCTTTCTTAAAAAAGAGGCACTGGAATCCATGTTTTTTTTTTTTTCCTTTACCCAAAGGGCAGTCTTGTAGGCTAATGAGATTTCCCATTGATGAATTTCCTGAAGAAGGAAGGTTTGATGCAGAGGTCCAAAAACGTCCAAAAGCAGTGTCTCTGGGGAGAAATGGGGAATATTGGATGTTTTTTTCTATAATTCCAGACCATATTTCGTCAGGCCCTAGAGCTGTATCTTCCCCAGAACATATAGGGAAACTTGATCAAATGTCTTTCTTTTAGAAATGAATAGAATAAAAAAATTAAGATCTACTTTCTTATTTAAAAATATATGTAGGACTTCTTTTTTAGAAATTCAGCTTGGAGGCAGCTAGGTGGCACAGTGGATAGAGCACTGGCCCTGGAGTCAGGAGTACCTGAATTCAAATTCGGCCTCAGACACTTAATAATTACCTAGCTGTATGGCCTTGGGCAAGCCTCTTAACCCCATTTGCCTTGCAAAAAAACCTAAAAAAAGAAATTCAGCTCAATGACGGGAAAGAACATTATTATATCATTTTAGGGCATATGGATGATTAGAGATACATGTTTTAACTCAATAGCACTTTTAATCTATTGTATCTAAGAGGATGAAAATCCCTGCTGTGCTGTGAGCATCATGCAAGCATAAACACGTCCTGATACAAAGTTATTCAAAAAGTGATTTGCTCCAGCACCCAATAGTTCCCCACATTTTCTCTTAGGCATGTTTAGGCATGCTGACCTAATGGGCAGCATTGGATATATCTGACTCTTTTCTGGCATTTCCCATCACTAGATTCCCACAGAGATCACTACAAGAGCCCAAGGCACCATGCTGCAGACTTCACAGAATTCAATGCTGGTACAAGAAAATCTCTACTCCAAAGACATTATGGAACATACCAATCTGGATTGGTGCTAGTTTATTCATCCTTTTTTGCCTGATACCTGGCTAAATTTACCTAGGTCTTGTTTTTTTTTTTTTTTTTTATAGAATAAGATACTGACCATTAGCACAGTTGCCCCCAAACAGGACATTATTTTATTATAGTACTATTTTATAAATATTTCTGTGATACTCATTTATATGCATATATTCTTTTTCTTGTTCAGAGAACATATGAACTGAAAACCCTTAAAATGTAGTAACTTTAAAGCTTTATAGATTTTTTTTGGTTATCAGCATTGACAAATTAAAGAAAACCAAAATCAGTTCATATTAACTATATTTGACATCATAAATCATTTCCAATAGATAATATACCTCCCTTCCCTTCTTGCTTTTTGTCTTCCTATTTCCTCTCTTCCATTCTCTCATATAGACATTATGTTGTACAACTAGGACTTTCAAAAATTAGTTAATTGATTGATTAATTTACTTTTTTTTTTAGATTTTGCAAGGCAATAGGGTTAAGTGGCTTGCCCAAGGCCACACGGCAAAGTAGCAAGATATAAAATAAACACACATAAATCATTAGCACTTCTAAATAACAACAACAAAGCCCAAGAACAAGAGATAGAGAAAGTCAAAGACTTTTAAGATGATTTTCTGGATTTACTAAGTATATCATAATATCATTTGCAAAGAGTGGAAGTTTTGTTTCCTTATTGCCAATTCTGATTCCTCCAATTTCTTTTTCTTCTCTTATTGCTACAGCTAGCATTTCTAATACTATTTTGGATAGTAATGGTGAAAATAGGTATCTTTGTTTCAGCCCTGATTATATTGGAAATGCTGTTTATTCAAATTACAAATAATATTTGTTGATAGTTTTAGATAGAAACTTTTAATTCAAGGAAAACTCCATTTATTCCTAAACTTTCTAGTCTTTTTTAATAGGAATGGATGTTGTATTTTATCAAAGACTTTTTCAGCATCTATTGGGATAATCATATAATTTCTGTTTGTTTTGTTACTGATATGTTTAATTATGTTGAATGTTTTCCTAATGTTGAACCACCTTTGCCTACCTGCTATAAATCTTACCTAATCATGGAGTATTATCCTAGTAATAACATGCTGTAATCTCATTGCTAAAAATCCAACTAGGATTTGAAACCAAAATCACTATACTTTTTAGTGTAATGTGTAGTTGTATTTATATAAGATCAGAAAATATGTTGGTAGGTTTACAGCATGAAATTTTATGCTTATTTTGAATGGGATTCCTATTATTTACCAAGAGTTTTTGGATGGAGGAGTAGCTAGGTGGCACAGTGGATACAGCATTGGTCCTTGAATCAGGAGGACCTGAATTCAAATCCAGACTCAGACATTTAATAATTACCTAGCTGTGAGACTCTGGGCAAGAGACTTAACCCCACTGCCTTGCAACCCCCCCCCCCAAAGGAAAACCACTTTTTGGTTAGAAATGATACTGGTATTTTTATTGATTTTGTGAACATTGAGGTACTTAAGTGGTTCATGCTTAGGGCACTGACCCTGGAGTCAGGAGGACCTGAGTTCACATCCAGCCTCAGACTATTAATATTTTCTAGCTGTGTGACCTTGGGCAAGTCACTTAACCCCATTACCTTGGGAAAAAATGATTTTGTGAACATTAAAAACGTCTTGATGTGATTGTCCTTAGATTTTTAGACAGATCTTAGAATAAGCTGATTTCAAGACTGGGAATATGTAGACAATTAAAGTCTTTACTTGTAATATAATATATTACAATATACCTATGTGTGTGTATATGTATGTATACATATATATATATATATATATATATATATATATATATATATATATATATTATCACTGAATCTCAAATTGGAAGGGAGCTTAGGGGTCATTTTCTTCAGCCAAAAATTATATGAAGATTCCCTCTACTATATGTTCCAAAATATTTATCTTAATTTGAGTTGAAAACATTCAGAGCTATCCATTTTCATTTTTTTCTTCTTTTTACTCAATTTTCTAATTCTCTCTCTAATTCTCTAATGCTTCTAATTCAATTTTCTGGGACCAAAAAATATGTGTAGTCCATCTCGCCAATGAAAGTCCATCAAGTACTTAAATCAAACTCCCACATACCATCTAAGACATTTCTTTATTGGACTTAACATTCCCAATTCCTAAAACATTCTCATTATATATATATATATATATATATATATATATATATATATATATATATATATATATGTATATATGCTTGGGATTGTATTGCCCTGTTTAGTATCTGCTTCAACTTCTTCAGAGGTCTAATGTCCTTGATAAGTGTGGCATTCAGATGTCAACACAAAATTCCAAAAATGACATGACTAATCAGTGTTCTATACATTTTCTTTCAATGAAAGGTGCTAATTTTGCATTAGCTTATTTCATTTTAGTTTTGCTTTGACTTTCATGTCTTTTTAAAAAATTGTATGTATTTATTTATTTTTTCCAACTACATGCAACCATTTTTTTGCAAGGCAATGGGGTTAAGTGCCTTGCCCAAGGCCACACAGCTATGTAATTATTAAGTGTCTGAGGTCAGATTTGAACTCAAGTACTCCTGACTCCAGGGCCGGTGCACTATCCAATGTGCTGCCTAGCCTCCCTGCAACTATTGTTTTTAACAATCATTTTTTTGAGTTAAGTTTTGAGTTTCACATTATTTTCTTCCCTTCCTTCCCTCTTCCCTCCCCTTGACAGAAAGCAATCTAACATGGGTTATACATGTATAACAATGTTAAACATAAATTCATATTAATCATGTTGTGAAAGGAGAATCAAATCAAAATGACTAAAAATAGAGAGCAAAAACACAGAATATAAGACTTTTAAAAACTGAAGATGGCAAATTTTGGTCTACATTTGAACTATTTCTCTGGATATGGATGGTATTTTTCATCACAAGTCTTTCTTTTATAATTGTCATTGATTATTGTGCAGCTGAAATGAATGAGTTCATTACAGTTGACCATCACCCATAGTTGCTGATAGTGTGTACAATAGTCTTCATCATCAGTTCATTTGACTTTCAAGTCTTAACTGCTGACTCATCTCAAGCTTATATTCCACTAAAATCCTAATAATTTTTCCAAGAAATGAATTTGGTTTTTAGAGTAACATCTTCCCCCTAAGGAGGGAGAAGTTAAAGTAGATTTTCTTTTTTTCTTTTCATGGTGTGATCAATAGTTTATTTAGAGTCTCTGTCTTTTTAAAGTCCCTGCAACATTGGTTATTCCCATATTTTACCATCATTAGCTATGTTCTGGGTGTGAGGTGAATTTTTTATAAAAATACTTTGTTTTATGATTATATGCAAAAGTAGTTTCCACCTAACACTTTTTGTAAAGTTTTTAATTTTACAATTTTCCTCCCACTCTCCCTCCTCTCCTCCCTCCCCACACCCACAGAAGGCAATCTGATAATCTTTACATTGTTTCCATGATATACATTGATCAAAAGTGAATGAGTTGAAAGAAAAAACACATCCTTGAGGAAGAAATAAAATACTAGAGATAGCAAAATTATGTATTAATTTTTTAATGAATGTAATAATTTTTTCCCTTTGTTTAAACTCCACAGTTCTTTCTCTGGATAACAGATGGCATTCTATATCATAGATCTCCTTTAATTGTCCCTGATTATTATACTGATGGAATGAGCAAGTCCATTAAAGTTGATCATCAAATCATCAACCCATGCAGTTGTAGGTGTGTGTAATGTTCTTTTGGTTCTGCTCATCTCACTCTGCTTCAGTTCATGCAAGCCTTTCCAGATTTCTCTGAAATCCCATCATTCCTATTTTCTAATAGAACAAGTGTTCCAAATCATACATATACCACAATTATTTTAGGCATTACCCAATTGATGAACATCCCCTTCAATTTCTAATTCTTTGCCACCACAAAGAGCTGCTATGAATATTTTTGTACAAGTGATGTTTTAGCCTTTTTCATGATGTCTTCATGGTATGGACTCAGGAGAGGTATTGCTGGATTAAAAGGTATGCACATTTGCTCTCCAGAAGGGTTGGGTCAGTTCATAGCTCCACCAACAATGCATTAATGTCCCAGATTTTCCACATCCCTTCCAACCTAAGCCTTGTCCTTTCTGGTCATATTGGTCAATCTGAGAGTTTGCGATCCTACCTTAGAGATGCTTTGATTCGCATATTTTAATCAGTAATGATTTAGAATAATTTTTCATATGACTACAGATAGCTTTGATTTCCTCATCTGCAAATTACCTTTGCATATCCTTTGACCATTTGTCAATTGGGGAATGACTTTTTTAATAAATTTGATTCAGTTTCATATATGTTTTACATATGAGTCTTTTGTCAGAAACACTAGTTGTAAAAATTGGTTCCCAATTTAATAATTTATTCTATTCATGGTTATAGTAGTTTTGTTTGTGCCAAAGCTTTTTAATTTAATATAATAAAAATTATCCAGTTTTTTTATGATGTTGTCTATCTCTCTCTTGGTCATAAACTACTCCCCTTCCCATAGATCTGACAGGTAAAATATTCCTTGATCTTCTAGTTTGTTTATAGTATTGTCTTTTATGTCTAATCCTATATCCATTTTGATCTTATCTTGGTATACAGTGTGAGATGTTGGTCTAATCCAAGTTTGTGCCATACTATCTTCCAGTTTTCCCAGCAGTATTTTATTGAAGAGTGTGTTCCAGAATCTTTACTCTTTGAATTTATCAGTTGATTTCTATAATCATTTCCTGTTATCTCTTTTGCACCTGCTGTCTGTATTTCACTGATCCATCACTTTATTTGTTAGCCAGTACCAGACAGTTTTGGTGACTGGTGATTTATAATATAATTTTAGATCTTGTAAGGCTAAACTGCCATATTTTGCATTTTTTTCCATTAAATCCCTTGGTATTCTTGACTATTTGTTTCTCCATATGAATTTAGTTACAATTTTTTCTAGCTCTTTAAAGTAATTTTTTTGGAAATTCGATTGGTATGGTACTGAATTAGTAGTTTAATTTAGGTAGAATTGTCATTTTTATTATATTAGTTTGGTCTTTCCATGAGCAGTTGATATTTGCCCAATTATTTAAATCTGATTTTATTTGGGTAAAACATGTTCTATAGCTGTTTCAAAGAGGTTCTGAGTCTGCTTTGACAAATAGACACCTAAATATTTTATGTTGTCTGAAGTCATTTTAAATGGTATTTGTCTTTCTAGCTTTTGCTGCTGTATTTTGTTAGTAATAAATAGAAATGCTGAGGATTTATGTGGGTTTATTTTATATCCTGAAACTTTGCTAAAGTTGTAAATTGTTTCCATCAGTTTTTAGGGTTTTCTAGGTATACCATCCTTCCATCTGAAAAGAATGAGCTTTGATTTTTCATTCTCAATCCTAATTCCTTCAATTTCTTTTTTATCCTGTTATTGCTGAAGCTAACATTTCAAATTCAATATTGAATAGTAGCGGTTATAATGGGCATCTTTCTTTCGCCCCTGATCTTACTGGGTATGCATCAGGCTTATCCCCATTGCATATAATGCTTGTTCATGGTTTCAGTTAGATACTGCTTATGATTCTAAGGAACAATCCATTTAGTCCTATGCTCTCTAGTGTTTTTGAAGGAATGGGTGCTGTAATTTGTCAAAGGATTTTCAGAATTCATTGAGATAATCATATGGTTTATGTTAGATTTGTTATTGATATAGTCAATTATACAAGCAGTTTTCCTAATATTGAACTAACCCTGAATTCCTGGAGTAAATTTTGATTTGTCATTGGTATTAGCCTGGTGATAACTTGCTGTAATCTCTTTGCGAAGATTTTATTTAAGATTTTTGTATCCATATTCATAGGAAAATTGCTCTATAATTTTTTTCCTTTCTTTTGACTCTTCCTGGTTTAGTTATAAGCACCATAATGTTGTCATACAAAGAATTAGGCAGAGTTCCATCTTCACCTATTTTTCCAAAGAGTTTATATAGAATTGAAACCAATTGTTCCTTAAATGTTCCCTAGAATTCAATTGTGAATCTATCTGGTCCTGGAGATTTTTTCTTAGCGATTTCAGTGATGACTTGCTGAATTTCTTTTTTCTGAGGCAGAGTTATTTAGGTATTTAATTTCCTTTTCATTTAATATAGGCAGCTTATACTTTTTGTAAATATTCATCAATTTCATTTAGATTATCAAATTTGTTGGCATACAATTGGACAAAATATTTCTGAATTATTACTTTAATTTCCTCCTCATTGGTGGCGTTAACCTTTTTCCTTTTTTAATACTGGTAATTTGATTTTATTCTTTCCTTTTTTAATCAAATTGACCAAAGTTTTTTTCATAAAATCAACTCTTAGTTTTATTTATTAGTTTAACAGTTTTCTTGATTTCTATTTTATTAATTTCTCCTTTAATTCTTAGAATTTCTAATTTGCTATTTAATTCAGGGTTTTTAATTTGTGCTTTCTCTTATTTTTTTAGTTGCATGCTTAGTTTATTGATTTTCTCTTTCTCCATTTAATTCATATAAGTATTTAGAGATATAACATATCCACTAATAACTGTTTTGGCTGTGTCCCTTAAGTTTAGTTATATTGTCTCATTATTGATATTGTCTAGGATGAAATCATTATTTCTTTCTATAATTTGCTGTTTGATGGTTATTTAGTTTCCAATTAGTTTTAGGTTTATCTCTCCTTGATCCATTATTGCACATGACTTTTATTACATTACAGTATGAAAATGAAGTATTCACTTTTTCTGCCTTTCTGCATTTGATTATGAGGTCTTTATGCCCTAGAACACGGTCAATTTTTGTGCAGGTGCCATGTACTGCAGAAAAAAAATTATATTCCTTTCTATCCCTGTTTAATTTTCTTCAAAAGTCTATCATGTCTAGATTTTTAACATTCTATTTACCTCCTTAATTTCCTTTTTGTTAATTTTATGGTTAGATTTATCTAATTCTGAGAGAGGGAGTTTGAAATCTTCCACCAGTAGTATTTTGCTATTTGTAACTCATTCAACTTCTCCTCTTAATAATTTGAATACTATTCCTCTTAGTATACATATTTAGTATTTAGATTGTTTAATTGTCTATGGCACCTTTTAGGTGGACATTATTTTCTTCTTCTTCTTCTTCTTCTTCTTCTTCTTCTTCTTCTTCTCTCTCTCTCTCTCTCTCTCTCTCTCTCTCTGCAAGTCATTGGGGTTAAGTGACTTGTCCAAGTAAGGTAATTATTAAGTGTCTGAGGTCACATTTGAACTCAGGTCTTCCTGACTCCAGGGCCAGTGCTTTATTCACTGCTCCATCTAACTGCCTCTCTTCCTTAACTCTTTAAATGAGATTTATTTTTGTAACTACTTTATCTGAAATAAGGATTGCTATCCCTGACTTTTTCACTTCAGTTGGAGCATAATATATCCCTATTTCCCAGTATTTTGCTTCTGAATACCACTTCCTTAAGTGTTCTTGCCCCCCCTTTTTACCCATCCCCCTTTCTTTCCTCTTTCCCTTTGCCTCTTCTTCCTTCCATTCCTTCTGACAGTTCCATTTGTCCTCCCCCCTCCCCCTTTCTCCTCTCAATACCTGAAAGGTAAGATAAGTTTCTAAATTTAATTGAATGTGTGTGTTAATTCTTTTTTTGAGTCAAATCTGATGAGAGTAAGATTCAGGTGGTTCTTAGCTTCTCCCTTCTTCCCCTCTATTACAATAGGTCCTTTGTACCTCCTCATTCAATCTCCTCCCATCTCTTTATTGTCCCCCCTTTATAAGAGATATTATATTTAAATCATTTTTCAGTCACAGTCAAGTCATGTATCCATTGCTTCTGGCTATATTCTCTCTAATGGAGTTGTAATTATCAAAAGTTATGAGAATCTTTCTCCCAGGTGGGGATATAGCCAGTTTCATCTTATTGAATAAGAATTTTTTCTTTTCCCTTTTTAGCTTTTCATATACCTCTTGAGTTACCTGTTTGAATTCCAAGTTTTCTATTTAGCTATAGTCTTTTCATCAGGAAAAGTTGGAAGTCTATTTTGTTAAATGTTCATCTTTTCCCCTGGAAGAGAAGTTTCAGTTTTGCTGGATATAGAATTCTTGGCTGCATTCCAAACTCCCTTGCTCTTCAGAATATCATATTCTAGGATCCCTGATACCTTAATATTGATGCACCCAGGTCCTTTGTAATCCTTATTGTGGCTCCTTGGTATTTAAATTGTTTCATTCTGGCTGCTTGAAGGATTTTCTAAACCCAAAGGGAGATCTTTGGGAAAGGTGATGTGGCTTGGAGGACAGTTTTCTAGGTCTGGAGTTAGGAAGACATGAGTTCAGGTACTACTTCTGGCAGTTAGGAGCTAACCAATTATTGGAAAAAAATCACCTAACCTCTCTATAAATTAGGTCCTTTATAAAATGAAGGGATTGATTTTGATGACATATACACCTTTCTACTCTATATCTCTGATATAACAATTCATTAAACTAAATTTCACTTTAGTAAAATTGTTCCATAATTTTTATTTATTAAATCATGTTGTATCCTGTCCCCCAGTGCATTTGCTCTCCTCCTCAGCTTTTGTCAATTCAAATCTAATAAGCGTGTTGATTCAGCCTTTATCTGTTATATTGATAAAATGTTAAGTTGCATAATACTAGAACCATGAAATTTTTATTTTAAAACTGGGTTAGAAATGATATAGTTTAGATTCTTGATTTTACAGATGAAGAGGTTGAAGCCCAGAGAGGAAAAGAAAATTGCGCAAGGTGACACACATAGTGGAAGAGTATGCTCAAAAGGCAGATTATAAATATAGTCTAAAATTCCTTTGGTATTAAACTTTTCACTTGTATGTAAGCAAATCTTTGAGCTCTGTTGTATGGACAATCCCTTAACCAAAGCAGACTGCAATCCTTTGATATCTTTCTTGTTTTGTTTTTTAATTTATATAGCTTTGTTTTTTTTTCCAACCCTCCTCCCAACCTAGAAATGACTGCCAATAGACACAAATCTGTACAGAAATGATTTGTCTATGTATGAATGTAAAATCATTCTATACATACTTCTATTTACCAGTCCCCTGCCGCCAGATGCTGATAGCATTCTCTTGGTTCTGTTCTTCAAGTTCTTCATTATTTCATGCATCTGTCAATTTTTTTTAAGATCATGAAGTTCATTTAATCTTGTTATCTTGCCCATATTTCCTTATAAATTCTCTATAGAAGAACAACTTAACATTGTTGTCCTTCCTTCCCTTTCCTTCTTTCCTTCTTTCTTTCTTTCTTTCTTTCCTTCTTTCTTTCTTTCTTTCTTTCTTTCTTTCTTTCTTTCTTTCTTTCTTTCTTTCTTTCTTTCTTTCTTTCTTTCTTTCTTTCTTTCTTTCCTTCTCTCTCTTTTCTCTTTCTCTCTCTTCCTTTTCTTCTTTTTTGTCTCTTTGCTTCCTTTGTATTCCTGTTTCTCTCCCTCTCTTCCCCTCCTTCCTTGTCTTCTTCTGTCTTCACAGTCTTTGTGTCTTACCCTTCTTTGTGTCTCTTTGTGTCTGTCTCAGCATCTGCCTAGCTATCTCTTTTTCTTTCTCCTTCCTGCCCTCATAAAAGACAAGAGCACTTAGGCAGACTGTTTATTGACTCTCATTCCTTCTGATCATCTTCATTTTTCATCCTTGAATTTTTCTTTTACAGTCCTCCTAATGTGTAAGTCATCACTGATGCTTGTTGCAATCTACTTATACATACTATGAATCTCATTTTTTTTTGCCTACAAAATATCTTGTACTTTTGATCCATTGAAAGCATGATAATTCAAGATTGGCAGTTATATAGCATCCCTAGAAGCAATTTTAAAAATTAAAACTTTGAAGTTTTGAGAAATTTGTCATCTATAACAATGATGTATAATCTACCTACTTTAAAAAGTCTTGTATTAAGTCCATAATATTGTCTATATCAACTTCCTTTAATAGCAAAATTCTTGATGAATCACAGCCCAAAAAACTATTTAAATTTTTTTTTATCTATTCAAGGTAATAGGGTCCAGTTACTTGTCCAGGATCACACTGTTAGGTAATTATTGTGTCTGAGGCTGGATCTAAACTCAGGTCCTCCTGACTCCAGGGTCTGTGCTCTATTTCACTTTGGCACCTAGCTGCCCTCCACCGAAAATACTCTAAGTCAATTATTGTTTTGATTGGTGGAGGGGTACTGATAACCTTCATTAAGGTCTTCAGGAAGGGAACTATTGAGAAATAGGCAAATTCTACAAATGATGACTGGATTTAATGATTATTTAGACTGAAGAAAGCAATGGAGATTAAATTCAAAAATATGCTGTGCATACATTTTCCTTTTTCTAGACTGTCTGTTTCTAACATTTACCAGCACAATGCTGCATATGTATATATATATATATATATATATACATATATATATATATATGTATATATATATATATATAATATATATAGGTGTTTTTATCCCAAATTCAGTATTCTTTTACTTACATTTCTAAAAGTTTATCAGTTATTATTTTATATTAAGATTTAAAAAAATTAGAATTTAATTTTAAATACCATGAAATCACAGATATCCATGCCTCCAGAAGAGAATAATACTATCAAGTTAGATAATTCTTTAGACAAAAATGAATATTTATAAAATTGATTTGTTAAAAATAACAGAAGTACTGATTTTGAACTATAGCATCATTGCATTATAGTTTTGTGACCTTGAGCATATCACTTTAATCCTAAAGGTGAAAAATGTCATTTTAAAAGTACCTAACTATTCAACTCTAGCCAATTCTTTTTTCCTTGTAAATTAAACCTTCAAGCAGAGTTTTAATCTCAGATCTATGGGATATTTAAATAAATATTTTGGAAACTATTTCAATATAATTGTTTTACTTTGTAATTCCACTTATATTGCATTAGACATTTAAAAAAAACACATTATTCTGAGATGTCCATGGATTTTCCCTGACTGACAAAGAGATGAAAAAGAGGCTTCACACACACACACATACACACACACACACACACACACACACAACACAAACACACATACACATATCCACATACAGACAAAGCAAAAGAAGCTATATTAAAGATGAGGGTTAACCTGTCAGAATAAAAAAGACAAATTTACTAGCAACCTTGACATATATGTTCCCCATTGGGGAGAGAGAAAATTGAAGCTGTTATAACCTATAATGCTAGTCCATCAGGGAGGTACAGCATATAGATACTCTGAAAGTAACTGACAATCAGTAATTGCTAACCTTGGAAGACCACTCATGAATTTTCAGGTAGTCCAAAGGTTAATGAAGAGATATATCTTTGCGGCAAATAAGTTGTGGCCTATTTCAGGGATTATGTGTGCAACAAGGATCATTGTTTAGTAAATACGTGAAATGAAAAGGTGTAACACTTATATGTAAAGAGTAAGGGGTAACAGATGGATAGCCCATGGGCCTCTCTAGGACTTATGAAATGTAAAAATACCTGAAGCAAAACATTCAAATGTTTGGTTGATCCTCTGTGGGGTTTCTCTGGAAGAATATGACAAAAATTATGTGGCATGGAAAGGTATAAAGCAACAGCAAAATTGTTTTAAGAACAGATTTGAGCAACTAAGTCATTTTAAATAGTATAAAATATCCAAATTAACTACAATTAAAATGAAACAGCTATTCCTCTTATTCAAACTGTTTCTCATTGAAAATATCACTACCTGAAATGTGGACACAGGATAACTCTCAAATAAAATTTTAGAATGGCAGAGTCAACAAAAGGTCAGAGTAAGACATTCTTCTAGTCCAAGACAATTTAGGCAATTGGAAAGAGAAATCTGTGACATGGGGGAAAAGACTAGCTTGAAGCCCACATAGATGAAAACACTAGAAAGGACAAAAGCAGCAGCAGTTTCAACAACTCTTAAGCTCTGATAAGGGCACCTAGTAACTGGACAAGTGGAATTTATGCCAACAATGTAGAGCTGGTTTAATATTTTGAAAATTAACAAAAATTGACCAAATGGGTGAAAAAATAATTTGATTTTCTTAATAAATGCAGAAAACATCTTTGAAAAATATAATACTTGTTCCAATTAATAATATGAGAAAGCATAAGAATAAATGGAGTCTTTCTTAGAATGAAGTGAATTATGTCTTTAAGATCAAGAATAAGTTTTTATCTGTCATGGTGTAAACTTGAAGCCCTCTCAATATGATGAGTGGTAAAATAAGGATGTCCATTATATTCAATATTTTTACTAGAAAATGCTGGCTATAGTAAAAGATGTGAAAAATGAAGGAATATGTATATATATGTATATATGCACACATTCCTTCATTTTTTCACATCTTTACATATATATGCATATATATACATATGACAGAAATAAAACTATTACTTTTTGTAGATATTATGAAAAAATACTTTGACTATCCTAAGGAATAAACTAAAAAACTAATTGAAACAAGAACTTCAGCAACGTTGTAAAATGTAAAAAACCCACATTAATCTTCAACATTTCTAAATACTATCAATAGAAACTCAGCAAGAGAAGAAAAAAGAGAAATTCCATTCAAAATAACTACAGACAATGTGAATTACTTAAGAGTTTATTTGCCAAAACAAAGTCAGGGATTATATGAACACAATAAAAAAAAAAACACTCTTCATACAAATAAAGACAGATAAAATAGCTAGAGAGCTATTAATTGTTCATGAGGAAGCTGAGCTAACATAATAAAATGACAATTCTAGCTAAGTTTATTTATTGATAGCTGCATAAACTACCAAAGAATTATTTTATAGGGTTTTAGAAAAATAATAACAAATCTCATCTGGAAGAACAAAAGGTTAAGAATATTAATGAAATCGATGGGAAAAAAAAGTGTGAAGGAAGAAAGACCAATAGTACCAGATTTCAAACTCACTTACAAAGTAGTGACCATCAAAATAATCTGATATTGGTTAAGAAATAGAATGACTGAGAAGTAGAATAGAGTGGGTTCACAATACACAAACACTTGTTTGTTAAAACTCCAAATCCATGCTTTTGACGTAAGAACTTGCCATTTGTGAAAATTTATTCAGAAAAAAGAAGTTAGGCAGAAACCAGACATACACTGACATATTACTCTATATATTAAGAGAAGGTTAAAATGGACAAATGATTTAGACATAAAAAGTAATATAAAAGTACATTAGAAAAGCATAGGAAAAATGTATCTATCATAGCTATAAACAAGGAAAGAGAAAATGATTAAACAAGAGATAGAAAGGACCATAGGAAATAAAATGCTTAAAATTGATTGCATGAATCAAAAAATTTTGCACCACCAAAACTAATGCAGCCAAAATTAAAAGGAAACCTAAAAATTAGAGGGAAAGTTCATCTTTCTCAAAAACATAAGGAACTGAGCTAAAAAAATTATGAAAATTAAAATAATTTCCCAATTAAATAGTCAAAGGATAAGAACAGTCAGTTTTCAGAAGAAATAAAAGTCACATAAAAATGCTCTAAATCACATACTGATTAGAGAAATTCAGATTAAAACAATTCGAATTACTACCTCATACCTATCTGATTGGATAACATGGCAGAAAAGGAAAATAACAAATGGTCAAGGGGAAATAGAAAAGTTGGGACAACAATGAACTGTTGGTGAAGTGAACTAGTCTAATAATCCTGGTGAAGAATTTGAAACTGCAAACTGCATACCTTTTTTAATGAACAATACTACTACTACTACTACTACTACTACTACTACTACTACTACTACTACATCTGTATCCCAGAGACAAAAGAAATAAGAATAGGCCCTCTTTATACAAAAGCATTTATAAGAGTTCTTTTTTTTGTGGTAGCAAAGTATTGGAAACTGAGAGGATGCCCATGAATTGGGGAATGGCTTAATAAGATATGTATATTCTTTTGATGGAATACTGTTGTATTATAAGAAATGGTGAGCAGGATAGTTTCAAAAAAAAACTGAGAAGACTAAAATGGATTTATAAAAAGTGAAATGATCAGAAGCAAGAGAACACTTACAGAATGATCAATAATAAAAGTCTTAGTTATTCTAATCAAGCCAGTGACTCAAAAAAATTCAAAAGACCCTATGATAAAAAAATAATAATAAATGGCTCCACATACAAAGAGAAATGAGGAACTCTGAATGCAAATTGAAAATCCTTTTTTTCTTTCTTTTTATTACTTTTTTTTGGTCTGTGCTTTCTTTGGAACATATTTTGTGAATGTGGCTAAAATGGAAATCTGTTTGGATGATATCATATATACAGTCACAATAAAATTGTTTGCCTCCTCAATGAGGGGACAGGGACAAGGAGGGAGAAAATCTGTAACTCGAAATATTTTTTAAAATGAATGTCAATTTTTTTGCATTTATCTTGAAAATATTGCATACATCTCTATATCTCCATCTCTATCTAATCTATATCTCTATCTAATCTCTATCTCTATCTCTATCTCTATCTATACATCTCTATCTTTTTCTGTATCTATCTATCTATCTATCTATCTATGAATTACTACCTACTAACCACCCATTCTAACCTTTTAAAACTTATTGCTATTCAGTGTTTCCTACTCTTTGTGACCTCATTTGGGATTTTCTTGGCCAAAGACACTTTAGTCATTTGCCATTACTTTCTCCAACTCGTTTACTATGTGAAGAAACTGAGACAAAGAAAGTTAAGTGATTTACTTAGATTAACCTAGCTAGTTAGTGTCTGTGATTGAATTTGAACTTTGGTCTTCCCAACTCAAGGTCCCCTGCCTTAATTCTATCCAAATAATAACCTTCTCCTCAGTGTATCCAAAGAGTAGTTATCCTAGTTCTAATATTTGAGAATTGTGACTAATGATGACCAAATACAGCACATGAAGAACAATTCAGGATTTCCAAAGACCTTTGTATTTCTTTCATTAGAACAACTTTATTAAGGAAGAAAACCAGTCAAAAACCTAGTCTACATTCCTGTTTGTACCATTTAGTAAATATGTGACCTTGTTGCCTTACCCATATGGTCCTTAGGTACTTCAACTGTAAAATGGGGTTAATGAAAATTGTATTACTGATTCCACAAGGCTGTGGAAATGGTAAAATGGAATAACTGATGTTAAATACTTTGTCAACTATTAATCTTTAAAGGTAAGCAAAATAATATATAAATTTATGTTGCTATACATAAATAATTTTAAACAGTATAAAAAGATAATGTTTCTCTTTTTGATGAGGACCAGTTGACTTTCACAAAAAATAGAAATTTTATAATATAAAAAATAATGAAGTAATAATGATCCTATATATTTCTATGACTTTCAGTCAGCAAAACATTCTGGGAATAGTGTTGCTAGACTTAAAAGCAAAAGATTTGTGAGCCTTCTCTGAGCCTCAGTTGTTCATCTCTAAAATGGGGATAATAATATGTATTACATTTACCAGACAGTATTATTGTGGGTCTTCAATAAAATATTGCATAATTATTACATATATAATACTGCAAATATAAAATAATGATGCAAAACCTCCTCTGTAAGCTGAGGATGACAATTACACTATTTATATCATAGGGCTGTGAAGAAAATAACTTATGTAAACCAGTTACTTAACCATATGTCTCAATTTTCTGAACAATGAAAGATAGGAATTGAATTATTGGCCTCTGAGATTCATTCCAACTCCAGATAGTTCCATAATTTTTTTTTGATCCTAAGTGCTATAGAATTATGAGTAATGGAATTACTGTATTTTACAAAGGGATTTCACCTTCAGTGTTACATTCAATTCATACAACAATAGCAATAACAGACTTTAATATAGGCAAGAACAAGAGTATGAGAATTATTATCATTTAACTGAAATTGGAAAATCAAAGCATGAACTCCTAGATTTCTATAGAGATAAATTGGAGCAAGTCATAAGATTTACGGGTGGAAAAAGAACCTTGGAAGTCATCTGGTCCAAATCCCTCATTTTATAGAGCAGGAAACAGAGGCTCTTAGGTGTTAGTGACATGAACTGCTGGGAAGAAGGAGCTTTAAGATTTTAGGCTAGGACTTTTGACTTCAAATTTCATATTCTTTCTAGTACATTTCACTGTTGTTTCTTTGATTATTAATTCTAGAAAATTTGTTTAAAAAATGATTGCCCCGATTTGTAAACAACTTTAAAGAAATGTATCTTTTGCCTATCCACTGTCATTTGGGATATGAAGATATTTTTGGAGTTTTGATAATTTCTTATGATTACTGTTTGTGGAGTAAATTTTCTTATAGTTGTAAAGTCATTAATGGTTACTGAAGGAGGGGTTACGGAAACCTCCCCAGAGTCCATTTTTTAAAAAAGGAAGAATTCTCATTTGTTGTCAGAGTATTTTTATGGCACTTCTGCCTGAAGGTGTGAGCAAAGACTAGCTAAAGTTGAAGTTCACCTCTGCCCCTAAAGGTCTATAATTCAAAGATGGATTCTCAGGGAGCCTTTTGTATGTGAAAGTGTTAGGGTTATTACTTTGAAGCAAGGATGTACTATAGGAGGGTGGATATATGTTGTGTCATATGTATTCCAGGCTAAGAGCTATGAAGGTTTAATACAGAAATAGTTATGTGCTTTAACCAGCAAGATGTACTTCAGAGCTTAGACAAGGGAGTAGCTGCATGTCTGAGCTAAGGAGGTGTATTCCCAGGCTCAGATAGATAGCGCATTCTGAGATAATTACCTTCTGCACTCTGTTTATCAAATTATTGTTTGGTTCTCAAAACAATCTTCACTTTGTTTATCAGAACACTGTTTGGTTCTCAAAACAATCACCTAAGACATACACAAAGATATGCATGTGAAAAAAAAATGCTTGCTAAAACGCTTATGTAATTCGTTACGTAAATGTAGAGTATAAAAGGATGTATCCTGTGATCAATAAACGAACTAGCTTATGCATCATATTGATGTAGCCCTGAGTTCCCTCCTCCAGACTTGACAGATATACCTATGTATCATTCTAGAAAGCCAGATTGAGATCTTTGCAATTGAAGAATAAGGAAGGAAGAAGACTTGGGTATTTGTTTTATCACCAGTATGTGCAAGTATGTTATGTTGGACTGATCATTTAACTTCTCATAACTTATTTTTAATCTTATAAAAGACAAAATATAATTCTATAAAATGCCTCGGACAGTTTACTTATTGTTATTTTATTAGTTCCCACAACCACAGCTTTTTGACAAAATCTGTGATTTCTTTAGTTTATGGAACTCTCATTAGAATACTCTCTCTCCCTCAAAGTAGGTCAGTATAAATTTTGTAACATAGGGTCTAAGATATTTTCCTGAGTGATGGATTCAGGATCATATAGTTAACATGCATTAGAGGCCAGATTGAAGAGATATCTTCCTAATTCCAAAAATAGTTTTCTATTCAATATACTAAGATTCTTTTCTTATTTGTCATTATGATTGCTATTATTCCTTGCAATATTCATTGCATATTGTATATGTATATTGTATATACAAGATCCCGGAGTTTTTCAAATTTCTCTGTTGGAATTTAGTTTTAACTAAAGGCATGCCTACCTGCCATTTTTTCTGAGACATACTGCCCTCATGACTATAGAATTCTATTACATTGTAGAAGATATTAACAAGACCCTTGCGATGAACTATGCTATTTTAAGTCTCCTTTTGAAAAGTAGTAAATTGAATGGATCTGTCTCCATTAACTGTATTTAAACACAGAAAACAGACCATGTACCTAAATATAAGAGGAACAGTGAAAGTTCTTATAATTAAGAGTTGTAGTTTGTTAAAAAGATCACAGAAATTGAAAGCAAGAGACCAGCTTTGACATTAACAAACTAGAGACTATATAGTTAAGTGAATCTTACTGAACCTACATTTCTTCATCTGGGAATAATAATACCTGCTCTTGACTACTTCATAGATTTATTGCAAGAAGAGCACTAAGTAAATCTAAAAAATATTATATAACAAGGAATTAATTTTATAGTGGGAAGGAGAGTTTGGTCCCTGATCAACTATTGGGGTTCTGTCCTCCAACCTGATAAATCTCAGAACTAATAAACCAAGGAAAATTGACAGGTTTTGAGTATAGAAGATGCTTCATAAGTATTTTTGATTTATTTATAATATTTGAATCTCAGTGAATGTTTCAATATTTTGCTAGTTTTCCAATAAAAATATGATGTTACACATTAGTATTCAAATAGATATTTAATTTAAATTTATAATGAATGATTCTCTCTTGGTCAAAATCATGAAAACTAAAATCTGTTCAACGTTGTCAAGTTGAGTTGCCTTTCATGGGAGATGCTGTGGCTTAGATCCCAAGAAGGAAAAAAAAATCCTGAAATTTGACTGTCAAATTATGAAAAACTGCTTAGTTCTCCATGGTGTATCATTACTTTCTATGGTGACTAGACAGATGTGATCTTTGTTCATTCTCTCAAAAGAAGCACCAGAGTACCTATTACCCAAGATATTTAAACCTAGACCAAAGCGGGGTAGGTAAAATATAATAGTAAGAAAAAACTTGAACTTAGCTTAATGGATTTTTCCATTACTAATTTCAAATGTCATTAAATAGTATATTAATGAGATAATATTTCCTTCCAGGAAGTTTGAGGAAATAATTTTCTTTTTTTTTACATTTGCTTTAAAAAAAAGAAACAACCTTTAGTTTTAGTGGTCCTTAATCAATTGTAGTATTTATAGATTTTATCTTATTTAAAAAATTAAATGGCAGGATGTCATTAAGTATATGATAGTACTAATTTTCCATTAGAGATAAAATATTTCGTTTCCAGAGTCTGAAGATTTGGGCCCCATCACTATTCCTAATCTCCTTTAATCAAAGAAAGACGTGATAAGTAGTTATGAATTTATCCTGTCAAAAATTTAGTGTTCTATGGATTACCATATATTGTAGAATGGAAGAAATCTTGATATATACAAGAGACCCAGAGTCAAACCCTGACATTAACTCTAAAAATATGTATGACTGTAGAAAAGTTGCTTTACATTTCTGTGTCTTGAGGTTTTCACCTATGAAATGTAAATAATATTAGCACTATTATGTAGAGGAAGTTCTTTCTCAATTTAAAGAGATTCAGACATTATGAATAAATGATCATAATGGTGATTAAAACCAAGGGCAAGAATTTATTGCATTAGGGATATCTGAGATTCTACTACTTGTGTGAAAGTCACCTCTCTAGATCTTAGTTATTTTTTTCCTCTATAAATTGAGAGGGATAAGATGCTCCATGTATATACTGCAATCTCCCAATCTTGTGATCCTCGAGATTGAATTGGATTCAAATTCAACAAGCAATTATTGAACACCTGTTGAGTGCATAAATCTGTGCTTCAAGAAGAGTGAAATGGTAATAAAAGTAACAATTTCAGTCCTTGAAGAATTTATGAATTAATAAGAGGAATGCAATACATATATAACTTTAACATAAAATAGAATTTTAGTGGATATGATGTGAAAACAAAGTATTATTTAGGGCCCAAGGAAAGATTATGTACAGATTTAGAACAGGGTACCTAACCTTATTTGTCAGACATAGAGTGCTTTGGTGCTCCAGTAAATCCTATGGATAATATCTCAAAATAATAGAAGTTTTTTGGAATGAATAAAATCAACGTAATAAACTTTTAAGGAAATCAATTTTATTTAAATAATTATCAACATTAAAAATGTTTGTAGATCTTCAAATTTAAAAAATCTCTTGAATAATTCCTAGATTTATAATGCAAGGAAAGAGGGGAAACAAGAACTTATTAAGTGCTTACTCTGTATCAGTGATTATGATAAATTCGTTACAAATATCTCATTTAACATGAGACAAACACAACCTTGAGAAGGTAGGTACTATTATTATTCCTATTTTAAAGTCACACACATTCTCTCATGGATGTTCTCTATGGATAGTTAAGATTGTAGCAAGTAGGTGGAAGATTGTGTGTGTGTGTGTGTGTGTGTGTGCGTTTGTCTGTCTGTCTGTCTGTCTGTCTCTCTTTTTCTGTGTCTCTGTCCCTCTGTCTGTCTCTCGGTATTTGTGTGTTCAATGCTATTTATCTCTTCCCTGTCTCTCTTATCACTTCTCTGATTACACCCAAAGAAATTGGAGACCTTTGGTTCCTCAGCGCATGGGCCTCAGTATTTTATAATGCAGAGATTACCAGACACTTTGTGTGTATACACTTCAGCTGGCATTATAATTAGCCACAGGTGGGTCTTAGGCAGTTGGCTGTTTAATATCAAGGGGAGTTGGAGTTGACAATCTTCTTCCACCTGGCTTCACAGCTTCCAATCACTGCGTGACCATCATGAAATGCCCCTTTTTTTTGTATTTCCCTCAGGGGTCTCTGTAGCTACCCTTGCCATGTCCTTGTATACTGAGACAACCAGCAGGATAGCCCTGGATGGCAAAACTCCAGCACTTTGACATCATTTTTGGCAAGTAATTAATTATAAGGCATTTTCTCCAAATCCTGAAGGTTTGCAGTTAATGACTGGAAACACACACACACACACACACACACACACACACACACACACACGTGAAGTAGAGTTAGTTGAAAGCATGTGTTTTTCTCTTATTATTTTGCTTCAACACATCTATTTTCTAGGAGTATGGGGGGAATTATGAATTCCCTCCCCCCCTCCTCCTCTGGTTTGGCTTGCCTTTCCTCAATAATTACAAAGTACAGGCACAGTTTATCATGAGGACTTGATCCAGATTCTAATCTGAAAACTGTCTTATTCAAAAGTAGAGCAAATTGTGCTCTGCCCCCCAGCCCCCTACTGAAGGCTTCAAGTGAACCATGCAGAGCAGGTTTAGTACTACAATAATTCAGGATAAAAGAGAAGGGCATTGGCCAGTGGTCTAGTGAAGGGGAAGGAAGGCCATATTACCATATATTAGGCCACTAAGATAATAATTCAATATTTCTGAGATATATATATATATATATATATATATATATATATATATATAGAGAGAGAGAGAGAGAGAGAGAGAGAGAGAGAGGCAGGATGATGTCTAAAGGACACAGGCCTTTGCTCTCTGTACTTCCTGTAGCACATTGGATAGATTGTTTTTGTTGTTGTTATTTTGGGGGCAGACTTCTTCTCTCTCCTCTCTTTCTCTACTCTAGTACCTCCTATCATACATTACTGCCAAAGTAATTTTTCCATAAACACAGATCTGACTCCCAACTCCAATCACTTCTTATTGCTTCTAGAATAAAATACAACCTCCCTATACAATCTTATCTCAACCTATCTTACCATCTTCATTGGATATTACTATCCTTGCCTCTACATGCCAGTCAAAATGGCCTTCTCTCTGATTCTTACTAATGACACTCTACTATCCCTCTCCATGCCATTGGTCTTAGCTCCCCCATGCTGGAAATGTATTTCTTCCTAACTTTACCTTATGTAGAGTCCTCACTCACTCTAATCCAATTCCTGTGTATATCATGGCATCACCTCCCTGATAACATAGTCTTCTTTGAGAATGAATAAAAAAACATCATCATCATTAGTAGGCATGGGTATTATTTACTGGATGACAGAATCTGTCTAATACCTCACACAATGCCTTATACATTGTATTTGTTGATTAAATAATGAACATGATAAAAGCTTGATGGGCCTTAGCTGTTGACTATTTGTAATTTATCTGGTACAGGTTTAAAATGTGTCTTATCATACTAAAAGCTCTTAGAGAGCATTCTTCATATCTCCATCACTTAGCCTGCATGTAGTGGATGCTTAATAATTGCACCTAATTGGAGGGTGGGGCTATGACTTCCATTTAAAGAAAGATTTCAGCTCAGTCAGTTCTCATCTGGTTTCATTACTCTGAAACTTCTGAGAGACTTCACCACACCCTTGCATCCAGTTCTTTCTCCTCCTCTCTTTTCCCCACTCCCAAATAGAGTTCAAACTCTTTGAGGACAGGGACTGTCTTCCTTTTTCTCATGTTCATATCTGTAGCCCTTAGAACAACACCTGGATGGTTTATTGATTATCAAAAAATAATAAATATAAAGATTGTTGATCTCCTTGATCTCTAGTTCTTCAGTAAAATTTAGAGACTGGACCCTAACATCCCTTTCAGCTCTACTAGACTTTGCTTAGAACTTCAACTTCTTGACTTCTAGCCAAATGTTTATTCTATCATTTGCACATACAGTCTTATAGAGCTATCAAAACCATAACCCCAATCAATTAATTATGCACAGCTCTTTAAGATAACAACATATAAAGAGAGTAACTCCAACAAATTTTCAGATTGGCTTTATTGAAACAATGTTCTGTCAAGAACAACTATATAGGAAATTCTCAGCCAAGATTGTGAATCTAGTTCATCAGCGACCATTGATTCTGATCATTATTTCATTTGCTAGTTGTCCAAGTATCATGGCAGCTGTAATGAACTAAGTTCAATGATCCAAGGTCGTAATGGGATTTGGCCAAAGCTCAGGAATTCAAAATTAAGAAAAGGACCTCAATGGCTACCATTTCATCAGAATAAAGATGGTCTTGTATACAAATCCTGGAAAGTGATTATCTATATATTAGTTGTAGATATTTATACATGATCAGTTTTCTTTAAGAATAAAAGTGTAGGGGTGGCTGGGTGGCACAGTGGATAGAACACCGGCCCTGGAGTCAGGAGTACCTGGGCTCAAATCTGGTCTCAGACACTTAATAATTACCTAGCTGTGTGGCCTTGGGCAAGCTACTCAACCCTGTTTGCCTTGCAAAAAAAACCCTAAAAAAAAGACTTTTTTTTTTTTTTTTTAATATGAGTGAGGAATCCAGAAAGATAACAAAATTCAAAATATAGTCTGGGATGTACCCTAGACTGAATTGAGAGGAAGGCTATGTTGTTCAATATTGATCCATCAATTATATACTAACCCCCAATTAGAAGTTGGTATTTTGTTTTAATTATAAATGAAATAGCAAAAATAATTTTGCATAGAGATCTATAAACTCATTAAACTATTAAAAGGGTCCTTGACACATTCAAAAACATTAATAATCTATGGTCTAATAATAGAGAATTTTTATTCTGTCATGGTTAGACTTTATCTGGAATATTTTACTTACCCCCTTCTATTCCAGGAACCACATTTTAGGAAGGATATTAAAAGGCTTGAATTTATCCAGAAAAAAATGAACAGAATCAATCAATCAACTAATCAATTACCATGTATTAGGATATAACAATGCTCTAGGCATTATGCTAGTTCAAACTATCATTGCAGATATTGATGATGACATTCAATAGACTGTGTCATTTTAAGGAGAAGAGACAGAGAGAATATAAGCATGATGCAATGACATATGCTACAGATGCCAGACAAATCATAGACTCATTCTCTCCGAACCCAATATTCTCATTTAATAAAAGTGGCAACCCCAAGGCAAGAGGACTATCAGAAGACTTAATGACAACATATTAGATCACTTCTTCATGCATAGGTAGTTTGTTGCTAAGTTAGTGGAAAAACTGAGCCAACACACAGTTGGCAAGAATGGAGCACAAAAGGAATGGGCAACTTTCAGAGATTTGGTGTGCAGCATTATTTTTATTAATCTGTGTCATACCACTTGCAAACATCAAGATTGGTTTTACAAAAATTATGGGGGAATTCAGAAGTTGATATAAAAATTAGAACTTCACATTATTTACCAGAATGATAGTTAGATGTCTAAGAAGATAGCATTTATATATTTTATCTCTAAGAAGGTAACATTTAACTGCATAAAAAGTAAAGTATAAGCAATATTTAAAGAGATGCAGAATTCTTGCCTAAATAAGAAGGTAAATGAATTTCATTTTATACTGATAATAACAATTCAAAGCACTTTTATGATTTTCTGAAGATACTGATGGGCCAAAGACCTTTGGTGCATCTCAACTACTCAATGTGTATGGAACCACTAGAGAGATGATACTGAAGAGATGATACTGAAGAGATGGGCTGAGCATTTCCATAATGTTCCCAACAGATCATTAGCAGCCAGTGCTGAAGTCATTGACTGTTTTGTGTCAGATTGAAAGCAATCCCTCTCTAGCCAAATGTCCAATGGAAGAAGACACTTTATATGACATTAGGTTCTATTTTGTGTGACAAAATACCTAGTACTGATTCTATTCCAGCTTCATTTTACAAGGCAATGAGTCCACTGTTTATACAAAAACTAAATGAAATATTCTGAGTTTTATGGTAAGAAGAGGATATGAATCCCCCAGGAGTTCAAGAATGTCTCTATTGTCTATCTCTATAAAAGAAAAAGGAAATCATGGGGGCTGTCCCTCCCTAACTTGTTACTAGTAAAGTGCTTGTCAGAGACTTCCTTAGTAGGCTTATCCTTCATCTCTATCTGAGAGTCAGTGTGGCTTCAGAAAGGACCAGGGAATGGTAAATATGATCTTTGCTATTTGATAACTCCAGGAGAAACACTAGGAGCAGAATAGAAATCTGTTCACAATATTCCTTGATCTGACCTTCATATTGTCATTTGTGAAAGATTATGGAAAATCTTGGCAAAATTTGATCATCCAAAAAATTCATAATTTTTGTACACTTGTTTTATGAAGGTATACTTACATGAGTTCTGGATTGTAGATGATGCTCTCATCTTTTCCATCACAAATAGAGTGAAGCAAAGTTGTAGACTTGCTCCCATGCTTTTTAGCATGATATTTTTAGAGAATTTGTCAAACATCTTCAATGATGAGGACAATGGCATCAATGTCTTTTACTACAATGATGGTAAAATATATATCCTGAAAAGGTTACAAACCAAGAATAAATGGATGGAGATTTATTAAACACTATTTTGTTTACAAATGATTGGGCCCTCAATGCAATCTCTGAGGTTGATACGCAACACAATATGAGTTGATCCTTTATCACTTATGTTAGGTTTTCCCTGATAGTTAACACTAAGAAAACAGTGGTCCATCTCTCAGCCAGCAATACACCCTTCATACGTGAAGTCATAGGTTACAGCAAATGGAGAAATTCTGAATGTTGTAGATAAGTTCATTTACTTTAATAGTATACTTTCCAATAATGTAGGCAAAGATGATGTTGTCAGAAGCAACTCAGTTTTTTCAGATGTTCTGAAAGTGTGGAAAAGCAAAGGTATTAGCTTCCTACTAAACAGGAGGTTTACAGGGACACTGTATTGACCTCATTGTTTTAGGCCTGTGAAACTTGGGCCCAGTGCCATACCAGGAAATAGCTTCTATTTGAATTGTTTTAGGAAGATTCTGAAGATCACTTGGTAAGATAAGGAAGAGAAATTAATGCCTTTTCTTGATTCAAACTGATAAGCATTCAAATTCTGCTTCAGAGTGCAATTTTGATGACCTGGTCATGTTGTTTGAATACTAAAAGTTCACTTGCCTAAAAGACTATTTTAAGGATTTACACAAGGCAAACATTCAGGTGAATCTTAGAAAAAGTGATACAAGGACACTCTCAAAGTCTGCATAAAAACTTTAGAATTAATTAAGAGTTGTGGATGACACTGGCACAGGACTATCCATTATGGCATGCTCTCTCCAAGGGAAGTGCTATGCTCTATGAGTAAAGCAGAATTGTGGTAGCTCAAAAAAATTATTGAGATATGCAAATCAAATTTAGAACATTTCCATTCCAAATACCCAAATGTACTATTTGTGTGGAACTTATAGTAGAGTCTCTGAGTTCATATTCTTCTGAACTCATGTTGATCTGATCAGTCACAGTTGAACATACTCTACCTTGACTCTGACACAGTGATATCAAGTTCTCTTTGAGCATAAAAATCCCTTCCACCCAATCTACCCCAGTCCAAATCTTACTTTAGAGTCATTTTATATATGTGTATAGCCACACATATTTCTATCTTTGTTAAGAGGGGGTTATATGATTTACTTAATTGATATTTTAGAGCATGCAGCTTATGTTATTGATTGGCAGGTGTTCTCAGTTTCAAGTCCAAGGATCTAAATTCAAATCCTGATTTTATAATTATCTGTGTGATTTTGAGAATGTCATTCAGCCTCTCTAGAATTTAGTTTCCTCATTTTAAAAATGAAGTGGCTTGGATAAGATGAACTCTAAGTTCCCTTCTAACTATTAATCTGATGACTATTTTAATTATGGTATAATCATGTCATAAAGGAAACAATTCATTTTGAGTTTCATTTATTAAGCAACTACCATGTTCCAGATACTGAATAGCTTCTAATTCAAAGTCAAAAATCAAATAATTTCTGTCCTCAAGGAGACTGCATTCTTCTAAAGAGCAGGAATAATTGGCAGAGGACGTTTGACATATTTGAAAAAGCCTAGCTTCAAGCATATAGGTTTGAATCCTGACAGGTTACCTGAATGATTCTGTACTTAACAGTTATTCCCTCTGGACTTCAGTTTCCTTGTTTGTAAAATGTTGGAGTTGAAGCTGATGATTTTCAAGGTTCTTTCCAGCCCTATATAATCCCATGAGGTCTTTGGAGGACATTGGAAAACCCAAGAATTTGTACACAGTAGCCACTTAAAATGCTTAACTAATTAAAGTGAGTTAAGTAATAAACCCTCTTGGATGCAATCCAAGATGATGCACTTGGTACTTTCAGGGAGTGTTATAATGAAGTTTAAAGGAATTTATTCATTTTGTCCTGTGAATCCTATCAATATTTCTTTATCACTAGCATTATAATGCACAATGTTAGTATTTTTCTAAATTTTGGTTTATTATCATAAACTTGTGCACTTATATGGGGGACAAATATGTCTACTAATATGTACATTTTATTTCAATCCCAGGTTCATATCTGATAACATAAATCTTTGTGGTGATAGTTTGTAAATGAAGACACACAGATTCTTGCAGCTAAATGATTTAGGGAATAAGAATGACTCATTACCAATCCCTCCAAATCATTTTCCACATTTCAAATCCCTTATGAACATCTGGCTTTTTCCTAACTCATCATATTCTTGATGAGAAACCAAGTGGATTTTTATAGGCATGATGCAACAGACCTGACTCTTTGGTGGGGCTGACCAGAGAGCCAACTTCACTCTTTCAGTCCTAGGCACAGTATGGATTTGTTAAGACAGTATACTGGATCTGATACATCTAATCAAGATTTTTTTTAATGAGCAAACATTCCAGTTTCAAGGCTCACAAGAAAGAATTTCCCCTTTTTTTGTCTTCAACTATCTTGCATAACTTTGCCTCCCAGGTGTTGGCCGCTGATGCAATTTCTGTCAACAAAGTCAGATTTGGCTTTCTTCTGCACAGTCCTAGGTCTCCAGAGTACTTTTTGGACATCTATTCCCCAAACCCACTTTCAGTTCATCTACATGTGCTACTTTTACTCATTGAAGGGAGGGAATATCTTGCTTTTATTCACAACTCTAGGACTTAGCTCAGTGATTGGCATATAAGTCCTTAAAAAATCAATTTCTCTATCTGTTTCTGTCTTTGTCTCTCTGTCTTTTTCACTCTGTCTCTTTCTTTGTGTATGTGTCTGTATGTGTGTGTGTGTGTGTGTGTGTGTGTGTGCATGTGCATGCACATTTGTGTCTCTGTCTTTGTTTCTTATTTTTCTGTCTCTCTCTGCCCTCAATCTCTGGGAAAAATGCATTTTTTCAGGTTCAATCTGATTTCTAGGAAACTAATGGAGAAAGGAAACAGGAGAAAGAGGCCCCTGAATATGCTCAGTTAGTCCCCTACATTCTACAATGTTGTTATGGTTCTTTGCTTACTTTTGCAGGTAAGCAGTTAGGGCATAACTCCAAGCCCCCTCAGTTTTCTCTTTTTGCTTTTTCTGTTAAGGCACTACCATCCCTGAAAAGGGCTGGGGGGGTGAGATAGAAAAATATATTGGTAGGAATAAGAATAACAATAAATAGCATTTGAGGACCTTTGTGGCACTGGGGATAGTGGGTGAGCCTTGGAAATGTAGAGATCTGGGTTTAAATCATACTTCAAGTACGTACCAATTGAGTGACTACTAATTGATCCCTTATCCTGTCTGTGCACTAAGATAATAATTTGCAGAGAAATCACCTATCTACAAATTAAATGAGAGTTCTAGTCCCCCATCTAGGATTTAGTGTGTGATCATAAGTTGGAATAATTGCTTCAGTTATGAAGGTTTAACCTAGCACTTTTATGTCTGGGCACATTTTGGGAGAGAGGGCAAAAATTACTGTTAGGATTTAGGTGCAAGTAACAAGCCATAAGATGAAAGTATGAGCCAATAAATTGAAAGGATTTACCTCATTGCCACTGCATTTGAACTTTGTAAGGAGTGAATGCTTTTAGATTTGAGTAAAAACATTTTTCACTTTGAGGCATCTGATGATAGAAAATAGATCACCAAGCCTGGAGTCAAGAGTCAGTTAAGACCTGAGTTCCAATCAGCTTACTCAGACACTTACTAATCATGTAACCCTGGGGCAGGTTACAACTTCTATTTGCCTCAGTTTCCTTCAACTATAATATGGGGAATCAAAATACCACCTAACTTCCAGTATTTTGGGAAGGATCAAATGAGATAATATTTGTAAAGGACTTAGTTCAGTGCCAAATACAAAAGTAGACCCTATATAAATGCTTATTTCCTTATAGTAACACAGATCAGTTACTACCTAGCTTATGGAGATAGAAATAATTAGAAAGAAGAATTAGAAAAAATGCTGAATAATCTTTTACCAATGGGATGCAACCATACAATAAATATTTGTCCAAAGGAAAAATTAAGTCCAAGGGCATTATTTTGCCTAAATGACCCAGTTCTCTGATCCCCTGTATGGGAGTTAGTCCTCTGGAGCTAGGAAACTAATGGATCTTAGCAAATGTTTCCTATTCTTTTTTTAAATAGCATAAGCAGTGTCCTAGGGAAGTTACTGTTCTGTCATATCTGACCCTTCTTGACCTCATTTGGGATTTTTCTAGGCAAAAATACTGGAAAGGTTTATCATTCCCTTCCCCAGTTCATGTCTTAAGTGAGAAAATGGAGGCAAGCAGGATTAAATAGGATTAAATAGCTAGTAAGTATTTGAGGTCAAATTTGAACCCAGGTCTTCATGGTTCTTGATCTTCACTTTATCACCTAACTATCTTCTTCTTATTATAGTCAAATTGAAAAGTGGAAACTGATAGTAAGAGATTGTAGAAACCACAACTTCCTGTTGTGGAGTAAGCCTAGGTATTCCAGTAGAGAGACCATCTCTCCCTCTGAACTCTGCCTACTCTACCTCCACTCCCATCCTGCAAATCGCATCCCCAGGGAAAGCCCTGGTTTAATCAGAGAAGTAGTAGAATATTAGAGCACTCTCCCATTGAAGTGTTTGACCATATTTTTTCCTATATGTGTGTCTTCTATCTACTGGAATATTATGTGCACATGTCCATTCTGTTTTGTTATTAATGTTATGTATCATTTTTTTCTTGGTGTCAGATTTATTTGATGGAATATTTGCTGCTCTGCCTCAGGAAGAGTCTTTTTCTCAAAATAGTTATGTCAAATGATTGACTATAAAAGTAAACTCATAGATGGCATCTCTTGATCTAAAATTTTACAAGTATGGACCCAAGAATACCTCAAACCCAATATAGTTATCTCCTTGGGGAACCAAACTGTGAATAACAGAGGGGAAGAGTCCCCAGAGGAAACTCTACATCCCAAGTGTGAATATTCCCAAGGACTGTTGCATCAGATTAAAATAAGGAAATAATTTTAAAATAAACATAAATGCAATGGTACAGAAATTACAGAGTTTATATATGACTATCTCAGTCAATATACTCACAGGTATCTTTATGTCACTTAAGTTTGAAACTAGATCTCTACAGTGACTAAAACAGAAAGAAATCAAACAAGAAATAAGTATTGCACATTCATACATAGGGTATATTGCATGAAAAATTAACTGAAAGAAGACACAAGGTTTATGAGGACAGACCATTAGAAAAATACCATATCCCTGGCTTCCTAATGGATAAAATAAATTTAGTGCTAGTCCTTGGCATTAGACACTGAATACTTAACACATACTTTCCGGAATTGTCTTATAAGATTTAGTTTTGACCCTGACCTTGAACTTGGAAAGGGTGAAGTTTGAGAGGGAGGATCCTTCTGTCTCCTCATGCCATCCATCTCTGCCTCTCTGCCAAGGCTTTCTGAAAAAGTATTAATGAGTTATTAGGTGTTTTATGAGGTGAAGAAGGACTGTTCACCTTGGCAAGATGGGAGAAGAGAGTTGGCATATAATAAACAGTCTTTAGGCCAAAATATACAGGATTTTGCTGAGCAAGTCAAGTTGTTCTGAAGCCAAGTATAAACTAGGTAAAGACTAGGTTATTACAATAAATTCCCTGTCACCAACTTAACAGCAGTTATTATTTAAGTTTTGTGCTATTGGAGGCTTAGAGATAATTTTGCATTGGTAATAGAGTATATGATACAGTATATTTCCAATTACCTATTTGCATCTAAATCTTTTTTAACAGCAAAACTATCAATTCAAGTGTTGCAATTCATATAGATCCTTAGAGAAGCACAGCTTGGGGATGGGTCTGTATTCTTTGTGACAAACATTTTCTACCAGTGTAAGAGTGCAGATATTCCCCATCTAGGAAGTGATTATTGGGGCAGAATCTACAATTGAAGTTCATTCAGGATATCCAGGGGATGAGAGCATTCTAATGAGAACAAATGTTGAACTTGAAATTACAAAACTTAATTTCTAAACTGAACTCTGCTACTTGCTAGCTGTATGATTTTGGACAAGTAATATCATGTCAGTTTTCTTAGAAGGTGGTTATGGAATTAAATTATGTATGTACCTTTAAAGTCCCCTTTAGCTAAAGATCTTACTAGGAAAGTGAGAAAATTTGCATGTATTGACTCAAGTGAGAACTATTTCTCTCATGTGGCTCCACAGTTATTTGGACAGCCATTTCCTTAACTAAAGTTCTTGGACTCCATTTTTTTTCTAATATAAATTTATTTATTCATTCATTTATTTATTTATTTTTCCAACTAGAAGCAAAGCTCACTTTTAACATTCATTTTTTTGGTAAGATTTTGAATTCCACATTTTTTTCTCCCTCCCTTCCTTCCCTCCTCCCTCCCCTTGAAAGTGAGTAATCTGATATAGGTCATACATGTATAGCTATGTTTAGCATATTTCTATTTACTCCTATTATGAAAGAAGAATCAGAAAAAAAGGAAAAATGCTATGAGAGGGAAAAAGCCATAAATCATAAAACAAAATTTAAAAATGAAAAAAATGGAATGCTTTGGTCTGCATTTGGACTTCATAGCTCAGTCTCCAGATGTGGATGGTATTTTCTATCACAGGTCCTTTAGAATTGTCTTTGAGCATTGTTTTCCTGAGGAGAGTTAAGTCTATCATAGTTGATCATCAGACAATGTTGCTGTTAATGTGTACAATTTTCTTCTTGTTCTGCTCACTTCACTCAGCATCAGTTCATGTCTTTCTAGGCTTTTCTCATAATTTCTTACAGAACAATAGTACTCCATCACCTTCATATATCACAGTTTGTTCATCCATTTCCCCAGTTGATAAGCATTCCCTAAATTTCCAGTGCTTTGCTACTAACAAAAAGAGTGGCTATCAATATATTCGTGCATGTGGGACTTTACCCTGTTTTACTCTTTTTCAAGGAGGATACAGACCCAGTATTGGTATTGCTGAATCAAAAGGGATGTACAGTTTTGTTGCCCTTTGGCCATACTTTCTTGGCTTCCATTTGCATATGGGTTATACTAAAGGGCCCCCAAGGCACCTTCAAACCTTCAAGTCTGTGCTTCAGATGTGAGACAGCATCTTTGGCTCTTTGAATCATAAAGATGCTTTGCCAAATTCTTCTTAATCGTGCATGTGTCTCATGTACCTGGCCTTTGTAGACCTTTAATCTTGTCAGATAGCAGTTGTTTCCAACTTTTTATGTATCAATGCCTCCTTCTTTTACCCTTCTCTCTTCCAAAAATGTTATGTTCCTTTCTCTCCCATATATACTTTTCATAAAGTTAGCTATGCAAATAATGTTTTTGGCTCACATGTCACAAAAATAAATTAAAAATTTATTACAATTTTATACTATAAAATTAAATCTTAAACATACCATAAAAGTGTAGGATCATAGACATAGAGATGGAAGGAACTTTAGAAGCCATATAATCCGACCTTTTCATTTTATAGTAGAGGAAACAGAGGTCTGCAGAGATTAAGTGACTTTTTGCTGTTAAATCATTTTAATTATGTCTGACTTTTCATGGCCCCATTTTTAACGAAATTTCCTTGGCAAAGACTCTGAAATAGTTTGCCATTTCCTTCTGTAGCTCATTTTGCAGATGAGGAAATTGAGGTAAATAGGGTTAAGTGACTTTCCCAGGGACACCTAAATAGTAAATATTTGAGTCTGAATTTGAACTCAGATCCTATTGACTCCAGACAAGTACACCTGGCTGCCATAAGTGACTTTCCTATGGTAATAAAAATGACTATACAGTTAGTTTTCTTTCTGTTATCCTTGTAAGAAAAGATTGTTTTTAATTTATTAATTTCATTCATTCATTCATTCAATTCATTGTATTTTGTCCCTAATGACTAGTACAAAGTCTAATATTTATAAATGATTCTTAGTGGATTGATTGAGTTCTAGGGTAACATGCTATAAAAACATGCTCAAAATCAAAGAGAAAAAATTGAAGGTAACAGGAAGGTCCCCCTACTTTTAAAAATTAAATTCTTGATCTGATGTTCTAGGTATCTGACATCACTTAGAAGGAAAAGTGCACATTTTTAGCCTTGCCTCCCAAGAGTTGGACTTCAGGGTGGTATTATAGTTGGTTACTTGGAGTCCCAAGATCCTCTTAAAAGAAACAGCATCAATCAATGAAAGAGGGTCTTTGGAGCAATAGTAAGTATCCTGATGCCATACCATGGGAGCTTAATTTCAAAATAAGTTTCAGAGGTCATGGAAACATCTTTCAAAGGCTAGTGGAGGGCAAAGTATAGACTTTAAGATGTCTTGTTTCCATTAAACACCCCATCTTATCTTTTGAGCCATTGGTTCCAGTACTTTCCTTCTATGTTCAGAACCTTAAGTAAGCACATTAAGACATATGCAGAAGTCATATGTATGCATAGTCACCCAAGGTTGTAGGGAAAGAGAAAGGAGAAGTTCCATTGGTGTCCCTCTCAATCCACACCTGTTCCTACCACTCAGAGTCCTATTCCTATGCTACCTCCCAGGACAAGCAGTTAGAGAGATTTTCCTACCACCAATTACTACTATTGGTTTTGATTTGAACTTTGTGGGAATTGTTCTTGAAAATAGCATTAATTTTGTGTAGTGACTTGTGCCTGAGGTGGTCTTACCTTCTTTCTGATCTATAGGTGATCTTCTGCACAATTTTCTCTGCTAGAAAAGAATCACAAAAGTTATCAGATTTCATCAGTTTATGATGATGTCGTTTTGGGGACTTACTTGAAGCTTCCTAAACTTAAATTATTTGACCAAGATCACATAGTGAGTGGTAACTTTTAGAGGCATTCAAATAGATATCTTCATAACCATAAACCCCAAGTCTCTATCCACACCACCAGACTACCTCACAGTATCTTGATATGACTGTCTTCTTTACTTCCAAGTGTTCACCCTCCCTTTCAGTCCCTGAAAATTAGTGGGAATCACACAAGATTAAAACAGGGGCAAATAAATACAATACAAATATGAAGTATTTTGACAGTGTATTTCCTTGAGTAACTGATAAATTTATTGGAATTGGTAATTATAAGATATATGTCAAAACCTAATTAACTCATTAGAAGGTGATTATGGTAATCAGGTCAACAACTTCAATAAGGACCAGTCTAAAGGAATCCTAGGTGCCTAGGAAGAATATTTTTTTTGGTGAATTCCACTAAGGGCATCTACCCAATGGGCTAGAGATCCGCATTGGAAATTTTTAGTATAGTCTAAGCATCAATGAAACATTTGAGCTTTCCAATGATTATCTCTCTCTCTCATCACATAATCATCTTTTCTACTGTTAAATGTTCTGATTAAATTTTATATTACTTTTCACATGCAAGTCAAAGCTTAAAATATTTTGCAACTTCTTTTGGTCATAATGTACCATTCTGTCTTTTGGGAAAACTAACCATTTGAGTCCTTCTAGTCCAGTGCTTCATAATTTATAAACAAATAATACTACTTGAAAAACATTCATTGGAAAGTGATGGTCATTCATTCCTTCAACAAGATTTTACTCAGGTCAACCATGTGTCAGGCTCTGTGCTGGGAACACAAGCACAACAATCAGAACAGTTCCATTGAAGAACTTATACTCTATTAGTTTTTTGAAGAATATTTCAATATTCATTATGAAAATTTGGAGAAAAAAAATATTTTTCTACATCCCTTGAGATAACTGAGAAAAAATCCCAAAGTAGTCTTTGGGAAATCACTTCTTTAAAAATTTATATACTGAGTTTATTTTCTTCCCAAATTTCTTTTTTTCTCAAACCTGCTTCTTTTCCCTTTTCTTCCTGACATCTTTCCTTTCTCATCCTTTCTTTCCTTTTCTCTTATATCCTTTCTTCTCACTTCCCATTTCCTTCATTCTGTCTCCTCCTATGAACTACTAGGATTCTCCATACATTTTCCCCACCCCTGTCCTTCTAGACATCTCTTCTTCACATTTTTGCCTTGTGTGTCTGAAAGAAGTTGGGAGATTATGATTTTAGTTTGGCAAAGGCTAAAGATTGGTTAGGGTATGAGAAAAAGCTGATGAATGCTCTCAAAATTTACTTCTAGAATAAATACAACTAACACTTCATCTCCTCATTTGTCTGACTTTGTAAGACAGAGATGACTAGAGATCATCCCTTCTTTCCAAAGCAGTGTGGGAGAAGATATCGAATGACAAACACTATGTTCCATAGGCAACCAGGGCCAAAGCTGGTATTTGATCATGGTATTCCAAGCTCTCCAGGGTATTAGACCTAGGTTGTTTGGGCTTTTGTTTTCTGTTGAATAACTATCCCTTTGTGAGCCATAAATGCTTACAGGTATACTTATCAATCTGGAGGTTCCATATCAGCTGTCATCAGGAACATAAATGAAAGGGCCTCCTACTTAGATTATTCCTACAGAATTGGTAAGAAAGAGAAAGAATAGGGGCGGCTAGGTGGTGTAGTGGATAAAGCACTGGCCCTAGAGTCAGGAGTACCTGGGTTCAAATCCGGTCTCAGACACTTAATAATTACCTAGCTGTGTGGCTTTGGGCAAGCCACTTAACCTCGTTTGCCTTACAAAAACCTAAAAAAAAAAAAAAAGAAAGAGAAAGAATCTTTTGCTTTATAAGCAGAAACTCCTATTTATCTTTTTAGAAGCTTGTCTTATTCAGGGGTTTCTGAAATTCATAGTATTGACTTTCTGAAGCTCTCTGTATTTTTTTCCTTGAAAAGTTCCTAGAAAAAGGGTATGATCCAGTGAGACAAATGCTGAAATTAGAATTCACATTTGACATTGAACACTTATTGTTAATTTGACTATAACCAGTATCACTATCAGAATCTCTGTTCCCTTTTATATAAAATGAGGAAATTAGTCCATTATCCTAATTTCTCTGTACCTAATTTTTTTCATCTATAAAATGGGGATGATATTTTATAAGGTTTGGACAAGATAAATATATTGTAAATCTTAGGATACAGTGTAAATGCTAGTTATTGCCATAATTATCATGACATTATTTATAGAGTTCTGAAATGTTTACACGAGACAAATCAGCATCTAACTATAATAAACAATGTTGCTATACAGAATGTAGATGTCACAATAGAGTTCTGGATTTCAAATTGGGCTCAAATTTGGTCTTAGGCACTTTCTAGTTGTGTAACTCTGGACAACTCAATTTGTCCTCTTTCAATCTTATATTCTTAAAATGAGTATAAAAGTAATAACTATCACCTAGAATTGTCTTAAGGATCAAATGACATAATATACTTTGCAAACTTTAAGGAGTTATGCAAATACTATTATGATGATCAGAATCTTAGAGTAATTGGATCTACAAAGCATAGTTAGGAATTCAATAGGTAAAGAAGGAGTAGTTTGGGAATGTATTTATTATGATGAATGTAATATATAATTTTCACTAACATATAGAAATTAGACATGAAACATATTGCTGAGTTTGATCCTTTGCTTGTTGTTTGGGAGGTAATTAGTGTTAGATATTTTTACTTTAATCATCAGTGGATCAGATGATTAGAATCTCAGTTACAAAAATACATTTTACAGTAGTTATAAGTTGATGGTATTGTGGTTATGTTTTTCCTTCCCTTTTCATCATAAAAAGTTTAAACGTCCATGTGTTTTTTTTCCATTTGGCCCCTTGAACTTAATTATTGACATTTTGAAACTTTTACTTATACACAAACATCACTAAAACTGAAGTTTACTATCTTTACCTACTGCAATCTTCCCCCACATATCATTCCCTATGCTCTTTTATACATATACAACACAGACATGTGGTCTTGTGAAAGTGATTAAGACACACAATTGAAACTATCCTTTCTGGCCCTGGGGAAGAGTGATTTAGAATCTATTCAATCCCTACCAGATAGACTTCCATAAGATACAAATACTAAGACATAAATACGCATGCAATATACCTACATGTAAGGGATCATGAAAGTAGTAATAATAATACATCTACATGTAAGGTAATACAAAAGTGTTAATAAGAAATGTGTTATATAAATATGTTATCTCATTTGATGCTAGAAATACATCTGAGATAAAAGAATTAAGTGACTTGCCTAGTATCTCTAGGAGTAGTGTTGTAGAGTGAATACTTGGTAAGAAACAGGAATAAGCAAGTCTATATTTAAATCTCAATTCTGTCTGTTGAAATCTGGTACCTTCTTCAGCATCAGAACCATGCACCTACCTTTCAGTTTCTTGCCACTACACATTCCAGCTTAACCAAGATTCCCTGTCACTTTCTGACTTTTATTACTGGTCTTCCTAGCTTCCCAGTCTATATTACTGCCTATTCCTAATTATTATATAGTAGTCCTCCAAGATAGAGAAAGGAATGACAGATCGCTCCAATATCTTTGCCAAGGACACTCCCAAAATGAGTTTAACAACAACAAAAGTCCTCCCAAAATGTCACAAAGTATATCAATACCTGCTACAAGATAAGACTTAGAACAATCTAATTACACACCTCATTCAAAGGAACTCTTTAATCACACTGATTTACTTCCTTTATTCATTCCTCAATAGTTATCATAGTCCCATCTCCATATATTCTCCCCACTTGATGATACTGGACCTGTATAAATCCTGTTCCTTAACTCTAATTCCATACTATCGTACTTCCATTCATTTCAACCACATTTTACCATTGTCCAACTGCAAGATCTTCCTGTGCTTTCCACTATGCCCTATGGAATCCTTGTTCCATAATTAATAGATTTCCTTTCATTTTTTCTACTAATAAAGTATTGGCTATCTCCTGATCCTCTGCTTTGCTGGAAACCATTTCCCACAAACCTCCCAACTCTTTGATTATGGTAAGGATTTGAACAACCTCTTGTTTCTTATTAACACTTCCAAACTCCCCTCTACTATCTTCACTTAGCAATCAACCTTCCTTTGAAATTAATGTTATACAATTTTATCATTCAATAGAGATTTGAATGGTATTATTCCATAGACTTTTCTTACTCCCCTCAAGACCTTCATCTTCCTTCCTCAGCGAATTCATTGTCTGGCTTCAATCTCAAATTCTACTTAATTCATCAATTCAAAAAATTCTAATGACCTATTTCTATATTTCATCTCAACTTCATGAAAAGAAATGGTTATACTCTTCATTTTGCCATCATCCCCATATGCTTCCCTTCTAGATTCATGAACTTTGAAATTCCTTTATGTGCTTATAATCTTTTATCATTACATCTTGCCTTATGCTTAGAGGTCTATTCTCTGACCTCATTGAAATTCATAAGCTTATCCTCCAATTTTTTCTGCACTGATTCTTTCTTCCTTATTTTGACTTCTTGATAAGCCAATTCAATTATTCTCTCTTCTTTCAAATTCTGTCCCTATTATCTTATTGATGATCATGACTTGCCAAACCACAACTCCAGATTAATCCTATGATATGCCTCCTTTGCTTCTATTCATATACTACTGAATGAAACTGAAGAAAATTACAAAATTATACTGCTGGACCTATTATGAATTCATGTCCTTTTATCTGAACTGGTCTTTCAGTGCAGTCAGTAATCCTCCTTCTTCCTAATGTATTTGCTATCCTATTCTCCATATCAGCTATTCAAATCTATTCTTATGGCCCCAAACCTTCTAAAGCATTCTCTCTCCTTATCCTTCCAGTGTACACTTTAACCTGATATGTCACAGAAAAAGGAGTTCACTCACTGAGAGGTCCTTCTTCCTATCAAGTGTTTATTTAATTTCATTTGGACATTTTCCCTTCATTCCTCTATCTATCTTCTCTCCTGTCTCAGATGGTTAAGAGCCCTTCTTTTTGCCAAGACTAACCCCTCTACACTCATCCTTATTTCTATCTCTTCTCATCATTTCCTTCAGCAGATTACCCTGTGATCTCTCTCTGTCTCTGTCTGTCTGTCTGTCTGTCTCTCTCTGTCTCTGTCTCTGTCTCGATTGATTCTTTCATTGCAGCCTACAAACACAAATATATTTCCCATATTCATAAAACCTACTCATTTCATCTATTTCTGCTAGCAACTGTATTATATTTCTTTCTCCTTTCCTTTTATTGGATAAACTCCTTGAGAAAGCTGGCTACATTATGTATTACCACTTCAACTCCTCTCTTTCTCTCTCTCTCTCTCTCTCTCTCTCTCTCTCTCTCTCTCTCTCTCTCTCTCTCTGTCCCTGTCTCTGTCTCTCTCTCTCACACACTCACACACACACACACACACACACATCACATGCAATCTGACTTCTGATCACCATTCAATTGAAACTGCCTTCTCCACTATTAATAATTATCTAATAAATGACAGTACTAATGGTCTTTTGTTCCCTTCAGTTCTCATCCTTCTTGACTTCTCCACAGCATTCAACACTGTTGATCAGTTTTTCTGGATATTTTCTCCTCTTTATATTTTCATGACAATGCCCTCTCTTTGTTCTATTTCTGTATATAGAATTTTGTTGGATTCTAGGGACAATATTAGAGGCTTGTGTATTTTTCTCCAATTTTATTGGTTTTTGTCCCACAGGTTGTGTTTCTCACCACTATTAGTATTAAATAACTAGTTCCATTGAATTGTTTAACAATGATTAGCTTTGACAAAATAATATTTACTTTGATGATATAGAAATAATAAAAATACATTCTTTCCCACCCCAAGCCAAGCACACTTACCTTGTAGACACATTCAGTTTTGGGGAGAACAGACTCTGACTAAGAACAGTTCTTACAAAGCATTGGTTCCCACAATTTATGACCAAATATAGCATCTTCCCAAATCTTTGTCTTGGGTACTACTGATCTGGGACCTGAAGATTACTCTTTGTTCTTTGGAGAACTGATATTGGGAAAATATAAAACCTGAAATAAACTTGATTATCCAGGGTCCCAGGGTTCTAGATAAAATTTTCACTCTCTCTTGGGTGTTCAGAACTCATAAGGTCAAAATCCCCAGATTAATCTTGACCTAAAATGAAAAAACAGACAACATTGGAGACAAATAACTAAGGACTACAGGGCTGCATATTGACCTTGAAGAGAGTGGGGGCCCAAGGTCTTTCAGTGAGTAGGATTTATGAAAGAATCTAACCTAGTGAAGATATCTACCAAAAGATGAGAAGTATCTGAGGCCTTTTAAAGGTCTCTATTTTAGACCTGAAAGCACATCCAAAGATGCTATTGTCCATCTCAGAATATTAGCAGACAAGTACCAAAAATAATGTTGAGCATGTTTCAAAATTTCTGGAAGCAATTTCCATTGCATGAAATCCCAGTCATCTTGAAGACAGGCCCCTCAGCCTCTTAATGCACATTTGGCAGCCCCATGTATTTCTCATGTTTCCTCTTGTTTTTCCTGGATCTTCATCCATATAGAAATATGAAAAATCTTCTTTAAGTGCATAAAAATTAAAGGACTTTGTAAGGGTTATATAACAATTAAAAGTTAGAGGATGGATTTTATCCTATGTCTTTCTGATTCTTAAATTCAGCATTCTGTTGTTGGTGGTGAGTTTTGTTTGACTTTTCTTGAAAATAGATAATATCATGCCAATATTTTCCATGAAATTTTCTTGGCAATGACACCAAAATGGATTGTCATTTTCTTCTATACTGGATTAAGGTAAACAGAGATTCACTAACTTGCCCAGGTTCACATAACTATTGGTATTTTAGGCTCAATTTACATTCATCTAGTCATCTTATAAAATTATAAATTTCAAACTCCTCATTTTACATATAGGGAAATTGAAAACCTGAGAGGAAAGATAACTTAAAGCCACAAAACTTTCAAGATTCTAAACTGGGATTTGATCTCAGGTCTTCCTGACTCTTCCTGACTCTTAAGCCCAGTAATCTTACCTATGTGCCACATGGCTAGGTTAACATAACCAAAACAGAATTCACAGAATTCATTATCTTCTTCAGTAAGACCACAGGCCTCTACTAAATGTTTCTGTTAATGTTGAAGGTACCACCATTCTCCCACCCAACTTGGTCACTTTACTTTTTCTTTACTCCTCACTCTCTTTGACCCCACACATCCAATCTATTGTCAAACTTTTAACAGTTCTACCTTTATGATATCTTTTGTGTTTTTCCTCTCCTTTTCCTCTCTCCTTTCTTTCCTTTCCCAGTCCCCAGTATATTCCATTCTTTCTTCTTGAAACTGCCACCACTCCCATTTAGGCCGTCATTTCCTCATATCTTCATATTCTTCTGACTCTCTGATTGGTTCGCCTGCCATAGTCTCCCCCCACTCAAGTTCATCTTCTATTCAAAAGAGTAAATTTCCTAAAACATAGGTCAAATCACATCATCTCCTCTTCAGTAAACTCCAGTGGCTCCCTATCACTTCTAGAATCAAATGCAAAATTCTCAAAGTACTTCATACCTTAACCTTTTCCCCCCTTTTGTAAGTTTCTTATATTCTATTCCTTAATATGTCCCCCTTTAACTCTGCATCACTGGACATTTTTCTGTCCCTTAAATTATTGTATCTCCTGACTAGGTACTTTCACAGAATGTTCTCCCTCCTCAACTCTACCTCTTTGCTTACTTTAGCTCCTAGATAAAATTCCCATATGAGGGAAACTTACTCAATGTCACTAAGTACCTTACAACTATTGGTTATTTCTTATTTATCCTTTCTATAGCTTATTTGTATGTAGTTTTTTGTTTTGTTTTTTTCTTATTGCTTCCCCAATTGGTGTGTAAGCTACTCTAGAGCAAGGTCTTTTATCTTTCTTTTGATCCCTGGCACTTGACACAGTACCTGTAGCAAAATTAGGACTTAATAAATGTTACTATCTCTACTCATGCAGGTGATAATTTGTCCAAGATATAGTATATGATTTCATGAGCTCCTATGGGGAAAAAATCATCATCACAGTGATCAACCTTTTTTCCTAAGTCTCATCATTTTTATCATTGGCACTTGGATGATGGACATAGTGTACGTGTTTAGAAGGTTATGAATTCCTTGAGAGCACAAGCTAATATATTTTTATCTTTGTATCCTTAGCACAAAGGACATTCTTTCTACTCAGCACACACTTAATATATATATATATACATCTGATTGATTTGTGATCACACCCTTTACACATAATCTTTTTGCCTAGATTGGATCTCACAAAGCTTATTATATTCTAGAAAAGCCTTCAAGAGACAGATCAGATCTATATCATCATAACACATTGGAGGAAAGCCTTAATGAAACATCATTATCAATAGCATTGTCATCACTATCAGAGGCAGTTCAAGAAGTGGATTGAGAGTTGGCCTTGGAGTCAGAGAGTACTAGTTTTATATTCTGTTTCTGACATACGGCTACATGACTTTGGAGATCTCTTTAAAATTTAAAGTTGAATATTGCTAAAGGGAGTGCCTTAATTGGAAGATTCTTCCCTCTGATGACATCATAGGTCTGGGCCAGAAGCAAACAAAAATCATTTTTAATTGCTTCATCTTTAAATCAAGCTCTCTGCAAGGATTTGTGGGAAGTGGGATGGAAATCATGTCGGTTGGACTCAGAAACATTCATTTTTTTCTCACTTCTTTCACAGGTAGTTAATAATAAAATATTCTATTTTTTCCCTCAGAAAATATACTTTTTTTTTGCTAAATGCATCACCCTATTTCAGTCTTGGTGAAATGTCCTGCAATGAAGAATAGTACATCCATCTAGGAAAGCAGGTCTGTGGCAGAGGTTCAACTCCATGTTATTAAAAGTAATCAGTCCTCTCTGTAGAGGACATGCTCATTAAGAAATACAGACATTCATTCACCACTACAAAAGAAATGTATTTTCTATGAGGTCCTCAGGGAGGATGCATACTTCACTTTTTTTATGGAGATTTATGCTCATGATAGTTTCTGAAGGCTAGTGATTTATTATAATGAAGTCATCTGTTTATCTACCATTGGCCCCATAGATTTTTCAAACCACTTTATCATTTTCCCACCTGGGGGAATATGTCACTTATAATGGGTAGTCTCTTTGGCCTGAATTGTCCACAGTTACATAGCATTTTTTTTAGGTTTTTTTTTTGCAAGGCAAATGGGGTTAAGTGGCTTGCCCAAGGCCACATGGCTAGGTAATTATTAAGTGTCTGAGACTGGATTTGAACCCAGGTACTCCTGACTCCAGGGACAGTGCTTTATCCACTGCACCACCTAGCTGCCCCAGTTACATGACATTTTTATTGAGTATCACCAAGTTTTTTTCAGAATTAGAATTTGTGATATGACCTCTCATAAACTGTTTTTGGCATCTGTTCACTGGCAAACATCTGATCTGGATTGAAAGAGTTTATTCATGATTATAAATGGAAAGGAATGAACTAGAAGCTGAGGTTCTAGAGCTTGGTTTTGCTATTGTTCCTATTTATTATTCAGGAAAATAACAGTAAAATGAGATAAATGGGTTCAATTTTTGAAGTCCTTTCTAATTATATCTTCCTTTGGTATGAAATTGAAACTTCATTTACATTGAAAGACTAACATTCTTCAGAAAAGGCATAATTGTTAGTCATAAAAGAGTTACTACTAATAGTAGCATGATCATTTAAGAGAAGTGAGACACTATAGAAAAGCAAGGAGAGACTATGTAGGATATAATAAGAATGATGGTGTTGGACTTAGTCAAAATCAATGAAGTCTTAACTCAGATCAAAAAGCAGACCTTGAGACATGGAGCACAGCCTGTTGTAAGCTCCTACAGAAAATTATATTTGTTTAGTACAATTCCTCCTATGGTCTACTTGCCTTGGGAGAAATTCTTTAAATCATGCTTTGAATATACCATGGAGATTTCAAAGAATGGTGGGTGACCAAAACAGAAAAATGGAAGAACATTCTAGATGTCTCAGAGATAACTCAAACTCAAAATTTCTAAGAACTCATCTTTCCACTGAATTTTCCTATTTTTGTGTAGGCCTAGAAGATAACCCCATCCAATATCCCTGTTTTATAACTTTGGTATTATCCTTGACTTCTTCCTCTAACTCACTCCAATCAGTTGCCAAATCTTTCCATTTCTGAATTTAACTTGAGCATTTAACCTCCTTTTTCTACTTACATAATCACTACCTAATTTTAATTATAGTGCTTTCCTAATTGGTCTTCCTGCCACAAGTCTCTCTTTACTCTAGTTTATTGTCCATATGGCTCAAACGAGATTTTTCTTTATCTGACCATATTTCTTCCTTGTTTAGTAAACTGGAGATTCCCTGATACCTCTTGGATAAGCTATTCTGAAATTCAAGGTTGTATGCAAAGAGGCTGATAGGTGATGTAGTGATAGAGCATTTCATTTGGTGGCAGAGCTTTTGCTCTGCTCTAAATTTGACTCAGGCACTATTGGTTTTATAATCCTCCTTCCTCCCTTCCTCCTTCCCTTCCTTCCTCCCTTCCTCCCTTCTTTCCTTCCTTCCTTCCTTCCTTCCTTCCTTCCTTCCTTCCTTCCTTCCTTCCTTCCTTCCTTCCTTCCTTCCTTCCTTCCATTCCTTTTTCCTATTGCCTATCTTACAATTTAAGAATGAATTACTTCCATACTTCTAACATACAAAATCCTTCATTTCCTTTGACTCAGTTCATGCTCCATCTTTCCTGATTCCTCCTAACTTATGTCCTCTCTTCTTAATGATCATGTATTTGTTTTGTACTTAATCTGCATATAATTACATTGTGACTGCCCCAATAGATTAAGCTCCTGTAAAGCAGGGATAACTTTATTTTCTGTCTTCACATTCCCTAGCACCTAGCATAGAACTACATAGCCTGGTATGTAATAAATGCTTAGCGCATATTTCTTGATTAATTGATGAGGTCATACAATTCCTCTTTATCATCTGGGCTAGGGAATTTAAAATACTTTGGTATTTCTTCATTAAATTTCTTCAAAGGCAAAGAGGAGTGATATAGTCAGTTGGTCCAGGCATAGCAACTATTCCAGAGAACAGGTAGACATGTAGTAAGTTAAAGCTAAGTAGAAACAATAAGATCTTTGTCTCAGGGTACTTAAATACTCACAATCTGAATTACATAGGGAGAAGAAAATAAGCTTTTTCCTACTACTTCTCCATTCTATATTCCCCACATTTTATAGAACTTGACAGACTAGATTTTGCATTAAGTGGTACAAACATCCTGCTCTCTTTAGGACCTCTGTCATAATCTTCAGTTATTCTTGTCATATTGTGGGGCCCCTCTTTCACCACCCAAGGGGTCCTTAGCCATGATGAGAGAATACATAACTTAGTTCTATGTGGGATGGATTTCCCAATCTTCTGACATCAAAGTTCCCACCTAGAGTACATTGTCCTTTATACCCTTCATCCTGTTGAAGTGTGATGTAAAGATCTTTCTTCATCTGATGTAAGCTTTCACCATCTAAACCCACTCTGCTTCATCACTTGGCAATGTCTTAGTATTCACATTCTCTGGACTTCCATACTTGAGAGCTTTTATATAATTACTATCTCCTCTGTCATGGGTTAGGGTTCTCCCCTTTGCCCTATTAAGCTTTTATCTTCTGATCTGAAGCCTCTTCCATGTGTGTTCTTACCTTATTCCTTACCTCTACTCAAATAAATTGGAACCAAGAATCAAATTTTCTAATTATATCTCTACTTTATATTATAATGATGATGATGATTGTAAATAAGATATGCCACTGAAAGGCTTATACAACTCAAAATTAAAGTACTTAGGCTCATGCAGCTAAGCTAATAAAAATTTTCATTCAAGTCTTCCTAATTTTAGATCCTTACTCTTTTGACTGAGTTACCCTTAACACACAGCCTTTGTCCAGGACAAAGTTTAAACTCAACAGAATCAAAGAAAATTAATATAAAAAGAGAGTCTGGTCTTCCTCTTATCTAACCTCCTCTTTCTCACATGTGAGTCATCTGAGATACAGAGGAGGTAATTTACTTTAGCTAAACTAAATTACTATAAAAATGTGGATGCCATAAAACTGCAGTGTCTTAGTAGACTCTCAACCTATTATTAAATTCTCCTTCCTGTATGCTATTAGAGTTGTTTACTAGCTGATCAAGAGCATTGGTTTCAACGGCATTTCTTGAGGTTTCACATTTATTTCTCTATCTCTTGCCTTACTATAACTTTGGCAAGAAGTTCAAAGATAAGTATGTTTCCAAAGAATATAATTTTTTAATCTCTTTTTTCTGCCTCCTCCTCTTCTTCCAACTCTTTCCCCTCTCTTTCCTTAGTGCTACCTGCTTTCCTTTTCAGGCCATAGATCCTAGAATGATGGAAGGCATACACTAGAGGCTCAATTAATACTTATGGAATGAAAGAATGGATGAACATACGATGGTTAGAATGAGAAAAGAATAGACAAAAGTAAAGCAAAATAATACATGCTAGAAATAGATAGTTGGTATAAAGCAAAACTAGGAATGGGAGGTAGAAACTAGGGGCTGAAATGACTGTGCAATGGAAGAATGAGCACAGCAACGGGGTGGGGGGAGAGGTTAAGAAATTTAGAATCAAAGGGATAGATGGTATAATATAAAACTGAGAATTAAGCTTCATTCTAGAGCAAGGGCATGAACCTATAATAAGACTTTTTCTCATGAAAATCTATAGAACACTTGCACTCCCAAATTCCTTGAAGCTATTTACTAAATTAAAGGTATGATATCTGACCTCTGTTGATATTATTTATTTTGCATAAATCACAGAGGGGAAGAAGTATTCAGTTTAATAGAGCTATACTTTTATAGATAGCAGAATGGTGGTTAAGGAAAACATAAAAATAAAGTTTGAGTATCTGTAGAATCTTCAGTTGGATAAAAATGCTATTCAAATAAAGCAACAAATTGTTTTCACCAGAAGACACCAATATTTATGTCTATTCTTATGCACTTGTAGTAGCTATGGTTATCTGAACGATTCAGTAAGATCTTTACTAATGGCAGTTGAAATGGAAAATTTGACCCATGATTCTGCACCAGTGGCAACACCCAAGAAGTGTTTTTCAGTTTGAAGAGGGCCACAATTGCTCATGTATGATTAAGGTCTACTACATGATAAGACTTGAAGGACCATAGATTTCTGGGGAGTTTTGGGAACTGATGTACATGAGTTCAGTTGCACATATGATAACATTCATCACATGTTCAGGAAATTCAAGATTGACCTTCTAAAAGAGTACTTACAGACTTAAATTAGTATGGAAAATAGTCCTTACTGACTGTGCAAACAGATGACCTAAGAAGTTACAGCTCTTTTAGAAGTTTTTCCTCATTTGGACAGCATCTGCAATATTTTGAAAAGTGATATCTAAGTTCATTGATTTAAAGCAAGAAAAGAACTTTGAGACTATCTAGTCTAGTTTCTTATTTTATAGTTAGGGAAACCAATCCTAAGATAGGAGAGTCATTTGATTTAGGTTACAAGGATAGTAGATAGTAGAGCCAAGACATGAAGCAAAACTCTCTTGACTACACATCCAAGCTTTTTACACTATATTGTCCTGCCTTCTTTCATGAGCAAAAGCTACAAAGTCGATGTTATTAGCAATGTCAATACACAGAGTTTCACATGTAAGTAGTTCAGAGACCAAATGGAAAAAAAATTTCTCCAACCCTAGATAAAAATTCCACTGAAAGACATAACAAGTGATTAGAATTTCAGTAATAAAGCTGGGTTACTGAATGGAAATTATAAGCTAACAAAAACAAGCATTCAGTCTCTTAGTAGAAACTCAAAGACCTTTCTCTATACCATCTTTCTTCACACTTACATCTAGAAAGTTTAGTAGTTGTGCAGCTGGAAACCAGATATACACATTGCAAGGAGAGTGGCTCATTACTAGAAAGGTAGCAATTAATATTCAAAGACATATAATCAAAGAAGTTCGGTTGACCATTCATGTTTATGTTTTTAGATAGACATGTTCAGTTCTGACAGTGCATATGTCTAGAATTTACATGTTTATATAAAATGAATTTGACACATTCAAAAAAATGGAAATCCAAGGCTTAATTCACAAAACTATAAGCTTCTTGAGGTCAGAAGTTATTTCTCATTTTTTGTATATTTTGTTCATATTTTAGAGTCTGACACTTCGTATATACTAAATATAAATTGAAAGATAGTAGAATAGTTTTACAAATAGGAGGAAGTTTACAATACTTGAGTCCAGCTATCCTCTGCCACTACCATTTTAAAAATGAGAAAATGAAATTAATTGAAGGGAACTTATTTGCTAAATATACCACAGTATGAGTTAATCACTACAAGAAGTCAGGTTTTCTGAGTTCCAGGACAGTGCTATTTCTACTATTCCTTCCTACTTAGTTCTTTCTTTAATAATTTAATTAAATTAATAATTTAATGTACTATGATTTCACCATTGTAGGTACTACTTTTACCATGCAGACTAAAACCCACCTTTGCCATAGACAGTTGCTGTAGTCTTAAAATTCAGTACCCTGTGACCAACCTGGTCAGATCTTAATTTTTTAAAAAGTTAGTTAGGATAGTGTTTAGATGAAAGTATTTTACACAATATTTTGCCAGATCCATAACTGAAATCATTTTAAAGTAATAGAAATTCATAAAACTTGGGCTCTTTTTAGGGGGTCAGGATTACACTTATACTATGATGAGGCATGTGGATGTTTGTCTGTGTGTGTGTGTGTGTGTGTGTGTGTGTGTGAGAGAGAGAGAGAGAGAGAGAGAGAGAGAGAGAGAGAGAGAGAGAGAGAGAGAGAGAGAGAGACAGAGAGAGAGACAGAGAGAGAGAGAGAGAGAGAGAGAGAGAGAGAGAGAGAGAGAGAGAGAGAGAGAGAGAGAGAGGAGGAGCAGTTGGGATTAAGTGAATTGTCTAGGGTTACACAACTACCAAGTGTCAAATTTATGAAATTGAATTTGAACTCAAGTCTTCTTGACTTTAGGACTGGCGTTTTATCCACTGCACCTCCAATTGCCCCATGTTCATTGATTTTTAATATCAAAATATTGATTTTTAAGAACCATATTGAGAAATCATTAAATCATATGATTTTCAACATTTGAGTCATCCTCAACTCATCACTATCCCTTGTCTTTCTTATCCAATCAGTTCTGGGTTTTATTGATTTAATCTTTATGATAGCTATCATATTTATTACCTTCTCTCTTTTGGTGTAATTTACACCCTCATCCCTTATATTTTTTCTATAGTCTTCTAGTTCCTCTGTCCTCTTTAGTTCTTCTATGTATCACATAACTGTCATATTGAAATTCATAAAACAAAAGTTTCACCATATAATTCCCAGCTAAAGAACCTGCTATTATTAGTTCTCTGTAACACTTCATATTTCTAATTTATTTTCTATTTGTGTACATTTATATTTTTATTGTAGGCTCCTTAAGAACAATATTCCTTTTTGGAATTTGTATTCCTAGGGTATGTATTTCATATATATATATATATATATATATATATATATATATATATATATATATATATACATATAGTACTTTATAAATGATTAGCAGGGTCATAAATTTAGAACTAGAAGGATACTTAAAGTTTATGTTCTAGACCAAAATCATTTAGTTGTTGACCAGGGGATTCTAATTCTAGTGTTATTGTGGTTTCCTCCAAAAGACCCAAGTTCAAATCTTTCAACTGAAACTTCTTATATCTGTGATATTGGACAATTTGATTTACTTCTCTGGGTCACAATTTTCTTCATCTGTAAAATGAGAGGTTTGTATTATATGGCTTCTAAAATCTCTTCCCACTCTAATCTTAAGAACCTGTGGTAAGTAAACTGAATTATATTGGGAAATAGAAACAAAAAAATAAAAAAAAAAACAAATCTAACAGATTTGCTTTAAATTCTAAATAAAAAGACCCTCCCAACTTTAGATTCTAAATAAAAAGACCCTCCCAGCAATTCCAATGCAATTCTTACTACTATGATTTCAGAAAAGTATTCATCAAATTAAATTTGAACAACCTTATTAAGCATCTACAAAGGTGATATTTTAGGTCCTGGATTTATATATAAGAATGATAAGCTACAAAGTCCCTTTCCTTCATTTTTTTAAATTTTTTTAAAATTTTTAAATTTTTTTTTAGGTTTTTGCAAGGCAAATGGGGTTAAGTGGCTTGCCCAAGGCCACACAGCTATGTAATTATTAAGTGTCTGAGACCGAATTTGAACCCAGGTACTCCTGACTCCAGGGCCAGTGCTTTATCCACTGTGCCACCTAGCCACACCAGTCCCTTTCCTTCAAAGAAATCATTAAAATAGTGATATATGCAAATAATTATGTATAATATGATAAGTGCACAAGGGAGGACTACCAGAGCAGTCAAATTTAAGATATAATTTTTTATCTAATTTAGGAACATAAATTTAGCTGTAGAAAAATAGCAAAATCATGGATATGATAATAATTAATGATAAGCATTTATATAGCTCTTTAATGTTTTCAAAACTCCTTTCAAATATTATTTCATTTAGTCCTCACAAAAAGCATATAAGTAGGTGTTCTTAGATAGAGAATGATGAAGTGACTCCCTGTGGGTCACCCATTTAGTGTCAGAAATAGGATTTGAATTTGAGTCTTCCTGAGTCCAAGAATACAGGACTCTTATCTATAGCACTAGGCCATCTAGACCAAATCCTTCTTTTTATCAAAGTTAAAACTGAGATCCAGGGAGTTTGAGTGAGAAGAGGGCCCCCAAATGAATTCCCAAGTACATTTTCAAATACTATGAAGTATCACCCACAGATAGTTAGGTCAAATAGAGACATACAGGCAAGGTTGTGATACAACTCTACTGGTTTATTCTTGGATACTCAGACTTTTTATAAAAAAAAATTATCTCAGGAATGACTGGTTAAAAGAGACCCAGTGTCACAATTTCCTGGGTAAATTTACAGTATTTATCCTTAGAAATCTGCAGACTTTCTTATCAGAAAAGCCTTTTATAGCTACCTCCAGAGCCATGGATTGTTCCATGTCAGGGTCCACTTTAGAGCCAACAAATCCATTTAATGAACAAGAATACATACATATCTCTGATGGAAAAGGTCACCAAAGATATGTGTAAATCATTCTCAGGAGCTAGCCCTCAAGAGGTTCCCCTTTATTAGGCATGCTGAAGTTTTAGACAATGTTTTAGGTCATCTATATTTTTGTCCCACCAAAAAAAAGACAACTGAGACAAATGAGAATAATATACAATATCAATAATATGCAAAGATACCAGGAAGTATGCTCACTACTAGGTTCATAAAATGAAAAGGATGAAACCTATTAACAAAGTTAAACAAATTATCCATACCTGAGTCTATTTCCATTCTAGGTGCCAATGCAATATCATTAACAATTTTATGCAATTGATTCATATCCATAGTTATAGAGTCACTATACCATATACTATTCAAATAACTTTTTATATTTTCCCATGGAATAAGGTAAATATTATATTTTAAAGGAGTAACACAAATAGCAGAAAATCTATAATCACATTGCAATTGTAATTTCATTTCCATTGCATCCACATGATCAGTATATTCATTACAGAGCTTTGTAATGCATTAATCAAATGACAAAGATCTTCATTAATTTTCTCCTGAGTCTTTAATGCTCTAGTGACATTTTCTGATAATTCTTGAATATATTTAGCTTCTAGTTTTTACTTATTCCTTACTTGTACAGAAATAGCTACCAAAGTGGTTGCTATAATGGCTGCTATGATACTTAATATTCCAAAGACAATGTAACTAACACATCTCTTTTGCCTAATTCTCTTTAATGCTTTTTCTAAGAACTCATCAGCAGGAGACATATACCAGCCTTCTGCCTTAGTGGGTATTATAGCAAATTTTGATTGCCTTATCAAGAAAACAACATCATCATCCATCACTTCCTTATTTACACATGCTCTAATAGTGCAATTGTAACAGTTAACATTATACTCTCCTTTTTCTCTGATAATATTGACATTTTTGAAAGATCCTATAATGAAAGCAATACCTGGTCCTGTGCATGCAGTCACAGACAATTTCTTTTCTTCATGAGATATTTTTCCCAATGTTTTATTCCATTGTATATTGCTTATCTCATCTATTACTATCATAGCCTTCAATGTTTCTGAATTAGCTAACCCTATTTCTGGATATATAATTGGTTTAATATAGCCTGGAATACCGCACGGAATAACTCTATCAGGAGAATTCCATACTTGCAGCAAAATAGAATGATCATAATTTTTTCTATTTGGGGTATGACGGGCAAGCCAGGGTAGAATAATGTTCAATTTTGAAATCTCAAGCATGTAAATTTAACCAAGGAATTTCAGTAGGAAGTACCTTTCTACCTTCAGTACTCTCTACAATTGGAATTACTGATATACAATTCCAATTGTAGAGATTACTGAAGGTACATATATATGTATGGTCCTAAATTCTCCCATGTTATAAATATTTGGATGGGTTGCATGATTAGTTTTACTTAATTTAACACAAGGTTCAATAGTACATGTTTTACAGAACTATAGAGGTGTCATAGTATTTAAACTAGAAAAATTATACCTAACCTCTTTTCTCAGCATCTCTTCTTTATCTCCAGTAGGAACTTTACTACATCCCAAATAATCTGCAGCTTCCCCTATTAATACAATTTCATTCTTACTCGCTCCCCACTGTAGAGTAGTGAACCATGGAGGGTTTTGAACATAAGCCCAATATGCATTTCCTTTTAAAATCCCCAAATTGTTCATGAGTAATGTAAGCATCATAAATTGTCCCATAAGTCCATGACATGCTCTCCTTTTGCATGGTCTGTCCTTCCTTTTCCTCTTATCTTTTCTGTTTTGATTTCTTAAGTGTAAGTTATTCATTTTCAGTATTATTTGATTCATCTGGTCTGCACAGTCTGATGTTTCTTTCTGGTACCCAGACAGTTTCTCCAACTATGGACAAAACAGAAACATGCCCTTGACCCCAGGATAATAATTGATCCAGTCATTTTCATTGTTGATGACTTGGAGTCCTTCCACGTGACCATGTCCTTCTCTTCATATTGCATATCCTTATTAAAAAATCTTTCTCGGGGCAGCTAGGTGGTACAGTGGATATAGCACTGACCCTAGAGTCAGGAGTACCTAAGTTCAAATCTGGCCTCAGAGACTTAATAATTACCTAGCTATGTGGCCTTGGGCAAGCCACTTAACCTCATTGCCTTGCAAAAACTAAAAAAAAAATCTTTCTGCAGGTGTCAATTGTTTATCATTCAATTCTAAAAAATTCATAGTATATAAGGCAAGATTTATTCTCCTCTTTTGTTTCCCTTTTGTTCTTATATATTCCCCCTTCTTTTTCACTTCCAGAAATCTCTTAAGATCTTTCTACTAAAACTTGACCGGTAGGATTATAGGGAATACCTGTAATATGTTTTATATTGTAATATAGGCAGATGTGTTTAAATGCCATAAAAGTATATTCAGGGCCATTATCTGTTTTTGTGGATTTTGGTATCCCTGAAATAGCAAAACAATGGAATAAATGATCAATCACACCTTGTGTAGCCTCTGAATTTTGTGCTGTTGCCATTGTATATGAACTAAATGTATTTACAGTAACATGAATGAATTTCATTTTTCCAAAAGATCCATATGCCACAATTCATTAGAAACCTGGCCTCTAGGATTTTTAGAATCATTTTAAGGAGTAGGTAAATATGGAATGCATATGTGACAGGATATTATTGTATTCCTCTCTTGCTCTCTGGTGAATTTAAATTCTTTTCTTAATAAAGAGGCATTCTGGTGAAATTTTTTGTGAGCCTGCCTAGCTTGCTCTTCTACTAAGCTTATAAGAAGTAGAAGCGTTAATTGATCACCCCTATGATTGCCTTCACATATAAGTCCAGGCAATCCAGTGTGGGAATGTATGTGTTCAATAAAAAAGGAATTGTATCTATGTCCTATAATTTCTTGTAACTCTTTAAAGAGATGATATTTCTTCATCAGTTTAATAAAAGATGTTTCTATGTATCTGACCACATGAAAACTATACTTATGATCGGAAAAAAGTTAATGTTTGTAGCTGTTCTTTTAATAACATTAATTGGGCATATAATTCATTCTTTTGTTTTGATTTAAAAGGAGTTTACAATTTATTTTCTATTTTTGCATTTATGCTTGGACCTTCAGGTCTATAATAAGGTCCATCACATTGTTTATAAATTTCAGGAAACTCAGAGGTTTCTAACTGTGGGTATTTTCCTTCACTACCTCTACAGAGCAATCAATCATTAACTCCAGTCTTTGACATCATTGCAGTAAAATAGTGTATATTGATAAAGCTAGATCATATAACTTTTCAACATCTTCCTCATCAGTAAGTCACTAACTATGGGTTACATAATTTTCAATTTCCCAATCATTTTTTGTTTTCAGGTTTTTGCAAGGCAAATGGGGTTAAGTAGCTTGCCCAAGGCCATACAGCTAGGTAATTATTAAGTGTCTGAGACCGGATTTGAACCCAGGTACTCCTGACTCCAAGGCCGGTGCTTTATCCACTACGCCACCTAGCCGCCCCTATTCCCGATCATTTTTCAAAGCCTATCACATTTATTCAGTATTATTGGAAATAATTACGGTTAAGCTATACTTCCCAATCTCTTATACAAGCTTCTTCTAAGTTTACTATTTTTGCTTCTTTAAAAGGAAACATTAAATTCTTAACTTAAATGAAACCTAATGTTTCCATGCTGACATCTCATTCTCTTAAAGTTACCCTTATCACTGAATATCTGTTACACATTAATTCACATCTCTGTTTTATAAGCTTATTTTCCTCTTGTTCAAATACATTATTTTCAAAAAATAAATAAGATTCTCTATGAATTTAGTTATATATATATATATATATATGTATATATGAATAATTTCAAAAAAATTCAAAGTAAAACTTTTACCAAGGCCACGGTTAAAGGATACATATATAATTTCTTCTTCTTAAATAACAAATATTAAATAAGTTACTTTGATCTTACATGTAAATATTCCCTTTAAGAAACACTAGGTGGAAGAGCACAGTTTTTCACAATCCCTCTGGGCCAAAAGACCTTGAAAGATATAAGCTTGTTGGCAAGGTATTCTCCAGTTTTCTTATAACAAATCTTTACAAAAGGTGATTGATGATACTTCAGTTCATTTATTGTTTGTTAATGAAACATAATCTTAAAGTTTCAAAATATTGTCTGACTCTGTTCTTATACAAAGTTAACTAATTATACATAACACATTTAAATTTAATGTATATTCCCTTTACTTCCTAAAACTCTGTAATACATAAAATTTCTTGGGACCAGATGTTTCTAAAATCCCTTTTTATGATTATAAGGTTTTCTATATAGTTCTCTTAATAACCTTATACATTCCAAACTCATATTCAAAATTACCTTAAATTATTTTCCTTTTCTAAATATAAAAGTTTGCAAATCCTTCTTATCTGTATCAGTGCTATTGTACCTTCTCAGTGCTCTAACTTAAAACAACTTTCTATCCTCACTGATAAAATGATATTCTGGGAATTGGAGATTTCTCACATTTTGAGATATCAAGGTGGTATTCACTAATTATTTACCTTTACCTGTTTATCATTCCTTGCTCAGCCAGAAAAAAAAAATTGTATTATGTATATATTTTAACATGCTAAGTAAGCCCAGTCAAAATTAATTTTAGGCACAATTTCAATTTCTTCTAGGTCTCTTATAAGTATAATTTGTCAAATCAGTAAATAAATTCTATTAGTCTATCAGACCAGAAAAGAAACAATAGAAAATAAGAGAAAATAATGGAACTCCTCCTCAAAAAACAACATGATTGTCAGGAAAATGTCCTTTTTGGGCATTAATCATGAGTTTTGGGGGGGAAAGACCTAATTTTGAAAAGAGAGAGAAAGAGAGAGAATGGAAAAAAGATTGGCCAATCAGAACACAGAGAACAGCAGGCCTGAGAGATAGCTGAGAGCTTCTCTCTGCCTGTATTTTAAAGCAAACATATTTAGATACATAAACAGAGTCAGATCATTTAGAACCTGAGAGGCCACCAAATGTGGCAAATCTTCAAAAAACCAGAGGAAAAATGCAGAGAACATTCCATTTTTCACAATACATTTTTCCATTCAAAGGTTTTAACATTTAATACTTCTTGATTTTTAACTATAAATAACTATAACTTTTGAGAAGGCAAACAGTCATTCAAAAATCCCTCAGCCTAATTGGAATATCCCCTGTCCCTTTTCAGCTTAGAGTAAACCAAATAAGGGAACAGTCCTAAATCTTTTCTGGGAGGGGAGTTTTCTGTTTTTATATCCTCAGTTGTCCCCTTATTTTCTGTAATAATCAAATTATGTACTTTAAAATGGGCCTGATCATTTTGTCTTTCTGAAATTCACTTCTTCAAAGCTTTCTTAATGTCAAATAGCATTTCTTTTGTGATTATTTATTTAACACATACCTTTCTCATCTGTGATTACGCACTGTCACTTTTGTTTCTAAAACTTCAAATAAATTCATTTTTAACATTTTTAACATTTTATTTTGTTTTATTTTATCAAGTCTTCATTAAACAATTCTTTCTCTCTTATCTAGTACTTTTTCTTAATTCCTCTCTTAGTTAACTTCAAGATTTAGATAAATGAGCCATGGGCAAACAAGCTTTCTGATCTCTCACACCCCTTTGAACTGCCTGCTGAAGCCTAGCAAGAAATTGTGCAAAATCTTCATTAGCTACTTGTTTTATTTTTTTGTAAACGAAGTATTGCCTCCTTCCTTTTCAGGCAATTTTAGCCATGCCTGTTTCGCAGCAATGACTATTTCTTTGTGTGCTTGTAAACTATTCCCAATTTGATTATCTACTCCTACGAATGGACCAGTGCCAGAGAGCATTTCAAATGTTATTCTTAAACCTACTGCTTCATTTATTTTAGCTTGACTAATACAATTCTCAAAGAATTCAGTTTTCCATAATAAGTAATCTCCTGGTGTAAGAGCAGGTTTTGCTATCATAGTCCAGTCTTCTGGCAATAATATTTGTCTAGCTAATATTTGTATCATAATTAAAAATGTATGGGTTATTGTTTGTTGCTGATTTTAATTCTTTAAATGTTTTAAAATTTAAATTATATTCTCTCAAAACAATCCCTGGCATCTTTGGATCAGGTCTCTCAAGCACAGAAAAGAGAACAATAACTCTTTCATATCCCATGCAATCTCCTCTCCATTATCCACTGCTTTTTTTAGGTTTTCGCAAGGCAATGGTAATTATTAAGTGTATGAGGCCAGATTTGAAATTAGGTAGTCCTGACTCCAGGGCCGGTGCTCTTTCCACTGCTTCATCTAGCTGTCCCTACACACTGCTTTTGAGTAACATTTATATGCCCCTTTTCTCTGTTAGTGTTTTCTTCTTTGGACTGTAAAGGAGCAGATGGTGGGTTATTAAAGTTAGGAGGAGGTGGTGTTGGAGGTAAAAGCCACCACTCTTTTTTTACTCTTATCTTCCTGCTGAATAGTTTCAACATCTATATCAACTTTTAATATCCTCTGAACCAAAGGAACATCACCAGGTAGAGTCAGACAGATTTTTAAAATATTCCACAATGAAAAGACTCCTATAGGAAATGCCTCCTGACCTTCCTGTTTAAAATGGTCACTCATCTGCTTCCCCACAGTTTTGCATTTTTCAGTACTTAGTACTCCCTCATCTGGAAACCAAGGACAACATTTTTGTACACATTCACTAAATTCTTCTAATTGTTTTGTTGTTATTGACAAGCCTCTTTTTTTAACTATCTGCTTTAACACTTTCAAATAATGTCCTCTATCCTTAGACTGTCCCTGTCCCCTTTTAAAGCTCTCTCTTTTAGACCTGATGAAAAAAATAATTACCTCAATGCCTGCTTTCCCTTTAGAGTACTCTTTTTTTTGACCCACAAGATGTTCAGACAATGTCTTTCCTTTCAAGACTTATTCCCCTCCAGGTCCATCACTGTTTCAGGCACCAGATATTTCCCATAATAGCTCTGGTGTGCGTCTGAACACTGACTTGAGAGTCAGGTCAAATAGAGACATATGCACAAGATTGTGATACAACTCTACTGGTTTAGTCTTGGATACTCAGACTTCTTATAACAAAAACTTATCTGAGGAATGACTGGTTAAAAATGACTCAGCTTCACAATTTCCTGGGTAAATTTACAATACTTATCCTTAGAAATCTGCAGACTTCCTAATCAGAAAAGCCTTTTATAACCACCTCCTGAGCCACAGATTGTCCCAGGTCAGAGTTCATTAGAGAGCCAACAAATCCATTTAATGAGCAAGAATACATACATATCTCTGATGGAAAAGGTACCCAAAGATACGTGTAAATCACTCTCAGGTGCTGGTTTTTGACAATGAAGTAATTTTTGTACCCCTCTTAGGATAATTAATTGTTATATAATATATATTCAGAATTTCTGGTATAGAATCTTAAGATTCTGGAAGCGTCCTTAGAAGTCATTGAAGTCAATAATTTCATTTGATTGAGAAAAATCTGAGGCCCAAACTGGTTAAAGTTTGGCTCTTTAACTAAGGACTCTAAATGGCAGGTCTTGGATTTGTTCTCTTTCTACTATATCAGTCGATTATAGTCTTGAGTGACTTGAACAATTCATTTCCTCTGTCTTAACCTTTCTACAAAATAAGGGATTTGATTTCAGGCTCAGCAAATTTCTGAATTTAGTTTTTCCTGTTGTCATATACTGTAGAAATGGATGTTTTTTTACATTTTTAAATAGAAAAAGTTTTAATTTAAAGGTGTTAAACAACAACAAGCATTCTTAGCAGCATATAAAACTCTATTCATGATTTCCAAGACCCCTTCCAGAATGTCATTCTATCAGTTTTCTGTATTCAGGGTCCTCCATTTTTTCTATCTATCTATCGATCTATCTTTCTATCTATCTATCTATCTATCTATCTATCTATCTATCATCTATATATGAAAATATACACATATATTTGAATATGTAAATATGTATATAAACATATATTGTTTATATACACATATATTTATATATAAACATATATCCTTGCATATTATATAGTCATATATAGGCATATATATTATATAGACACATATGTTATAGATGTATAGACATGTATATTTGTGTTCTAAGGCAACTACAATACTATTCAATATTATTAAGTAATGTGCTTTGGGATAAGGTACTGTTGGGTACCCTCTGCTTGTATTGGGCCATACATAATTAGGCAGAGTACTAGGCTTGGCCATTGACCAAAATTTATCAGATCCTTAGACTAAATAGATGAACATTAAGGGCATCTTAAATTTCAAAAACTTATAAGTACCAAACAACTCTTCTTACTGTATTTTTGGTAGTTTGACAATGAATCCTGCTTCAGTTACTCATGACTCTGAACCTTGAATATATAACTTAAATTCAATGGGCCTTAGTTTCTTCATATTATTAATAATTTGTCTACCTTGGTACAAGGGAATAGAGTTAGATGACTTTCCAATTCTAAATCTATAAATCTATGTATGAATGTAATTCTCTGGTAAATAATTAGTTTATTATTAGAAACAATTCAAAATTTTCATATTTTTCTTTTTTAGCCAATCCCTGGGAAGGATAAAAGTAATTTCATGACACTTTCATTCACAGAAAAGGAAAAAAAAAAAGAAAAAGGAACAGGCCTTGGAGTCTGGATGCAATTGCACTATATAAACACATCTCCTTTTAAATTTTAAATTCAGTCCTTTAGTGAGATGCTGCATGGTGTTCTTGGAACCAGAAGACAAAAACTGACCAGAATTTGTGAAGAGGTAATCAACTCTTTCTCGCCTACTGAAACTAGTGAATGTGTGGAAGCGTGGCTCAGAGAACCTGTTCTTTTTGTTGGGGAACAGATGTCTGGGAGCTTTTTGGCAAGCCCCTCTCCGTCAAACAGTCCAGTTTTGACAGTTAGTTGCTTGAGGGACGGATGAAATGCAAAGCATTTCTGATCAGAATATCATATTCATCTGGATGTTAATTACTGTGTCTGCCTTGGTATAAATAATTAATTATGCAAAACCCACACAGCTGCGGACAGAGTTAAGTGACTGGCTGTCAATGTCTCACAGTTCTAGAAAGGATAAAAAGATTTGGAGAATAAGCTCTTTAACTGGTAGTGCTTGCTTGTCCTGATCAGCTGAGATTGCATTGAAATTAAGCAAGCTCTCTCTCTCTCTCTCTCTCTCTCTCTCTCTCTCTCTCCATCTTTTCCTTTTCCTACCTAGACACATTCCCCAATTTAGATTGTTCAGACCTAATAATACTAATTTTCTTTTTTTCCATAGCTGCTACTTTGGCAGACTCAGAATCCAAAGCTCATCTCAGATTGTCCATCTCAGTTCAACACATGTAACTCTTTGCCTCTGAAATCACATTCATAAATCTCTCATGTCTTATGTGTCTCAAGAAGGTTAAAAAGTAAGTCATGTGGAATCCTACTGTGTCAGTTTTTTCAACCAGGGAGGAAAGCAGATTATTAGGTTTTAGCTTGAAGATTGGTGATAATGTAATTGAACATGCTTAATCATGGACTCTGTTTATGCTTTCAAACCAATTATATTTCAGAATGTAGACAAGAGTATCCAATAGGTTCCTATTTCTGTTCCTTAGTATCTATGTGACTTGGAAGAAGTCACTTAACACACCTGGACCTTAGACTTGGATAACATCATTCCTAAGGTCTCTTTATACTCTAAATCCTGTGAAATATAATTCTTTCCAACTTCATATCTAATCTAAGTAGAAAGTAATATTTTACATAAATAGGTATAGTACATGATGCAGTGGAAATTTGTCTCTATTGTCCATCTTTCACAAAGATGTGAAAGTGATTTTCTTCATGCACAGGTTGGACTCTGTCATTTGATTACTCAACCAACTCTTGTGACTCTACTGCTTCAGGAAAAAATATATTTTTTGTTTGGATCAAAATTTGCTCTAAACCAACTTTGCTAACTTTATTCTATATTACTTTTCTTCCTCAATTCTATAGTCCAAACTGACTTTCCTTCTTTCCCTCACAAATGGCTCTCCTCCTACATCTTTACCTTCCCTCTGACTGTCTCTGATACTTAGAATTCATTCTATCTTTTCATCTCTAAGAATTCCTTTATTCCTTCCAGACTCAGATGAAACACCACTTTCCATATAAAACATTTCCTGATTCTCCCTAACTATTCGTTCATGCATTCCCACCCACAATTTCCTTGTATTAATTTTCTTAACTTTCTGTGTAAACTTACATATATACATATTATCTACCCTGAACTAGTGAAATTTTCCTGAAGACAATGATTCTTTTATATCTATCTTCATATCTTTTAGATTAGTCCCTATAATATAGTAGGTGCTTAAAAATGCTGATTGATTGATTGATTTGAACAAACATCATATTTTTCCTCAAAGAACCAAGGTTCAAATTGTACCTCTGATATGTGCTAGCTACATGATCTTGTGCAGGCCATTTTTCCAATCTGAGTCCCATATATAAAATGAAGGTATTGGATTTTATCTTTAAGTTCCTTCAGTGCTCTAAATTTTCTAATACTATCTAGAAATATAAGCAAATAATATGGCTTAGATGAAATTTATGGAATTGTGGGCAAATTTGTTCCTTATTCTGTGTTTCTTCTCTCCAATAAACTGAGGGTGACTGATTTTATAATCTATAAGATCATTTTCATCTATAAATTCCATTATTATAAATATTCTTTTTCAATTAATCAAATTTGTCAAAACACTGTTGTCTGAAGCAGTAGGATTAACCACAAAGTCATTAGAAGCATTTTCATCAGTTTCTTTGTTTACAAATATAGATGTCACCATCAGAAGCCACAACAAAAACTGAATGCTGTTACAGAGGATCTGTCAGAAACAAGAATAGAAATATAACATGTAGTAGATCTTTCATGACCATAACTATAGAGTTATAGCAAATAATTTTAAATTTTTAAACAAATAATTTAGAAAGAAAGTGGAGAATAGAGAGAATTTTGATTTTGGATGGTATTCATTCAATAGAGATTTGTGAAGGATGTCTCATGTGTCCAATACTATGTCAAATTCTGCTTGTGTAGAGGATAGTCAGTTAAAAAAAACATTTATTAAATATCTCCCATGTGCCAGATGCTGTTCTAAATGTTAGGGATTCAAAGAAATGCAAAACAAAAACAACAAAACCCTGACCTTAAGGAGATCATATTCTAATGAGGGAGACAAAATTCAAGATAGGTAAAAAGTTCAAAGAAGGTGATCTCAAGGGGCTGACAATAGTAATTTGGGTAAGACTAGGAAGGGAGATGGGGAGAGATTCCCAGCAGGATTATATTAATTCTGTTATCTAAACTGTCTTGAAGGAATCTAGTAGAAGCAGTAGGCAGGGGTGAAAGTATAAAGTATTCCAGGCATAGGATGCAGGCATTGAAAAAAGTAGACAGTTAGGGGTTAAAGTTTCTGTGTTAGGAAGAGCAAAAATGTCAAGTGTTTGCTAGATTATGAAATACTAAGAGACAAGTAAATTATGAGACAACTGTAAAGATGGGAAGGTACAAAGCTTTGAAGGACTTTAAATTGAAAATAGAACATTTTGTACTTTGTGCTAGGAGGTAGTAGAGAACTATTGATTTTTATTGAGTCAGAGAGAGACACAATTAAATCTGAGTTTTAGGAAAATCATATTGCCAGCCAAGTGAAAGATGAATTGGAAAGATTAGGGGTAAATGAATGTGGAATCTGAGGCAAAAAGACCAACCATCAGGCTATTTCAATAGGCCTGGTATGAGTTGATGGTGGTGTAACAGGTTGGTGGTTGTACAAGTAGAGAGGAGATATATGGAAGAAAATAATCTATAAATTGGAAGAAATGAAAGGATACAACAATGAGATATGGGGAATGAATGAGAGGAATAATGCGTGACAGCTATATTTTGAACTTAGAGGACTGCTAGGAAATTGTTGTACTCAGTAGTAATAGGGAATTTTTGAAGAATGGAGAAGTGGGGACATAAAGAATAATCTTTTGACATCTTGAGTCTGAGACATACAGTTGGTAAAAAAGGTATTTGATGATGAGAGACTAGGGCTGGATTGATAGATCTGGAGATAACCTGCATAAGTATTATAATTGAAAACAAGGAGATATGATGTCACCAAATGAGAAAGTAAAGAGGTAGAAGAGAAGAGATACCAGGATTTCTCCAGGGTGAAACTTAAGGGTCCTGGCATGGAATTAAGAACTGACAACATCCTGGGACAGCTAGGTGGTATAGTGGATAAAGCACTGACCCTGGAGTCAGGAGTACCTGGGTTCAAATCTGGTCTCAGACACTTAATAATTACCTAGCTGTGTGGCCTTGGGCAAGCCACTTAAGCCCGTTTGACTTACAAAAACCTTAAAAAAATAGAACTGACAAGAAGAGACTGAGTGGGACAGGAAAGAGGGGAATCAGAAGAAGGAGATATTGTAAAATCGTCAATAGGAGATAGTATTCAGGAGTAGAGGTGATCAGCAATATCAAAGGTTGCAAAGAGATGAAAAAGGAAAAAGGGATAAGAAAAGTTTATTTGATTTGGCAATTAAGGAATGGAGGGAAGTGTTTCTACAAAAAACTTAAAAGGTGATCTCATTTTGGGGAACATAATTGACAGGGGAGAAAAAGACAAATAAGTGAAGGAACTTGAGAAAAGTTTAAAAGACAATAAATGAATAAAGATAATGTGGTAAGGATATAAAGACCTGGAGTCACAAATCTTTGATTTATACTTTCTGTCCTCCAAAACAACATCATAACCATCATATTCATAAGAATAAATGAATGAACAAATAAGGCATTTTTTATTATTACAAGCTTATTAAGTGCTTACTCAAGTAACAGGAGATGATGTAGCCATTTGGAATATTACACCAATGTTCTCTTATTGTATATAATAAATGTTCTGTTGACTTTCTTCATCAATTAGTATCTGCAATATTTAACCATTTTTGGTTAGTTCTTGTGTATGCAATTACAATTTTCCATTTGCCATCTCTTACAACATTCCCACTAAGATAAGAACACTTCAGTACCACATCCATCTCAAAATATTTGAAAGCTATTAGATTGCACCTCATTGCAGCATGGAAGTAATTTTGAGTGTTTTTTATTGGGGGGTTGTGGCAAATGTTAAGTGACTTGCCTTGGCACACGCAGTCTAAGACAAGATTTGAACTCAGGTCCTCCTGATTTTAGAGTCAGTGGTGCTCTATCCACTGTCTCATAATACTGAGTTCTTGACCATCATGCTAGTGGCTTGTTAGGTCTAGCAGACTTTATCTTTATAGTAGAATCGAGCTGTCTTGGCAAAAGGACATGCATAATTCTGATTCTTATCTTAAATAAGTATTGACTAATACTAAGAGGCACAGAAGAAATAGATTTGATGATGAATTCTATAGTTTAAATACATATTTTAAATATATATATATATATATATATATCCATAAAAACCAATGAAATAAGATAGTATATAAATGCTATGAAGGTCCCTTTTTCTTCTGTGGCAACAGTGACTCACTGGTAGAAAAGGGAATAGAAATTGCTAAGAATGAGTTTTTTAAGTCACATTAAATGAGTACTTAATTATTTAATAATAATTAAATATTAGTTTATCTTCTGATAATTTAAATAGGAAATTCTATATTAAAGAGCATAAGGTATGAAGGAACTGAAAAAGTAAGATAGATCCAGGTTATGCAGGACTGGCAAAGTCAAAAAGATGATTTTGTATTTGATTTTAGAGGCAATTGGGAGCCACTGAATTTGAATGACTAGGGCAGTGACACCATCCAAATCAGGCTTTAGGAAGTTCAGCTTGATAGTTCAATGGACAATAGATTGAATTGAGGAAAAGACTTGAAGCAGTAATACCAATCAAAGGCAACAATCTAGGTGTGAGGTGATGAAGGCTTGATCTACTCTGGTGGTAGGGTCAGAAGAGAGACTGGGATATGTCTTAGAAAGTAGAAATAGTTAATTAGATATGGAGAAAGGAAGAGTAGTTGAGGATGTTGCCTAGTTTGTTATTAGATATAGAAGGCAACAAAAAACTTCTTTTCATAGGAGATTTTAAGACTTCAGATTGTAGTATTTACTATCATTAGCAAAAAAGGACATTGTGATGATAATTGAAGCTTATATGGCAGCAGCTGTTGCAGAGGATAAGCAGGTTAAAGAAATTCCATTAAAATTTTATGAAAACCTCTACTATAAATGAACACATACATTGATATGTGTGACTTTAGTAACAAGGTAGCTTACAAAAGAACAATTGAAAAATGTTAGATATGAGATCATTAATGGGTTTAACATCAAAGATGTGAGAGTAGGAAAATGTAGCTCAGTCATACCCACAACTATGCCAGTGAAGATTAAGTAAGATTAATAGGGTAGTATTCGGAATATTTAAGAAGAAACAATAGCAGGTAACTTTTCTTGCTGAAAATAAGAAGTTCAACCTAAAATATATGACCAGGGAAGGAAATATGACACATGGATAGGCTGACAATGTGATATTTTTACTTCTTAAAAGTATCATGGATTCAGAATTCAAATTTAGACCATGGATAGTCCAGCAGTTTCTTCCTGAAAATTCAGAGTATTCTAGGTAGCTGACATGAACTGGAACATCACCCAGAAGCAAGTCTGCAGTTGTATTGCCTAAATCCAAACTAAGGTTTCAGTCTTAGAAATTCCTGGAGCATATTGATCAGATCAAGCTATAGATTTTATCTGGCTCACTTAAGGTTTATTCAGGCAAATATAGTTTTCAACATTAATTGTTTTGGTAAGGTTTTGAGTTCTGCATTTTTCTCTCTTCCCTCCACCCTCACTTTGACAGTGAGCAATCTGATATAGGTTATATATGTATAGCTGTTTCATATTAGTCATGTTGTGAAAGAATAATCAAAACAATAGGAAAAAACTTGAGAGGGAAAAACATAAAGCATAAAATAAATTTTTAAAAATTGATAATAGTGTGCTTTGATCTGCATTTAGACTCCATAGTTTCTTTTCTGGATGTGGATGGTATTTTCAATCCCTAGAACCTTAGAATTGTCTTTGATCATAATACACCTGAGAAGAGCTTAGTCCATCATAGTTGCTCATTATACAATCTTGCTGTTAATGTGTACAATGTTCTTTGATTCTTCCCACTGCACTCAGCATGTAAGTCTTTCCAGATTTTCTAAAGTCTACCTGTTTATGATTTCTTACATAACATTAGTACTCTATAACATTTATATACCATAACTTATTCAGCCATTCCCCAGTTGATGGATATCACCTCAATTTCTAATTTATTGCCACCTCAAAAAGAGCTGCTTTAAACATTTTTATGCATGAAGTTCTTTCTTTTTTATTATCTCTTTGGGATATAGATATAGTAGTGATATTGCTGGATCAAAGAGTATGAACAGTTTTATTAAACTTTGGACATAGTTCCAACTTGCTCTCCAGAATGAGATCAGTTTACAACTCCACCAACAATGCATTAGTGTCCCACTCCAACATTGAACATTTTCCTTTTTTGTCATATCGACCAATTGAGAAGTCTGAGATGGTACCTCAACACTGTTTTTATTTGAAAACTCTAATCAATAGTGATTTAGAGCATTTTTTCTTTGATTATAGATAGCTTTCATTTCTTCATCTTAAAACTTCCTGTTCATATCCTTTGACCATTTAGCAATTGGGGTATGACTTGTATTCTTAAAAGTTTAACTCAGTTCTCTATATATTTTACAAATGAGCAGCACATGTCCCAATGAGTGCATGTATCAGAAACACTACCTATAAAAATGTTTCCCAATTTGCTGAATTTTAGTCTTGGTTGCATTGGGTTTATATATGCAAGTTTTTAAAAAAATTTAATTTAACCCAAATTTTCCAAAATGAATCTTTTCTTATTATGATATCATTGTCCAAAGAATCATATACAGTCTAAAAGTCATTCCAATAAAATTAGTGGTAAAACTAGGGCATCCATTATTACTATGACTATTCCATATGATTCTATAAATGATAAATATAATAATAAAATAAGCTAAAGCAACTGGGAGAATAATTACAAGAAAAATATTTGAAGAAATGATGATTGATTTATAGAATCCCATAGAATAAATTAAAAATTAATTAAAACAATAACTTCCTCAAAGATATAACATAAATTCACATGAATCACGAAAATTTCTTCTTATTACCAACAAAATGAATCAGGAAAAACTAGAAAGGTAAATTCAAAGAGGATTCTGAGAAGATGTTGGAATCAGAAAATTTCAAATTCTCCAGATTTCCTCCACAAACAAAACAAAAAAAGTATCTCAGGGTGAACATAGAGCAGCAAAAATAAACAGCAGTCAAGACAGAACTGGGACAACCAGAGAAGATCCAATGAAAACTCCCTGGACAGAGGTTTGATCAGGTCTGGGTGGGGATCCAGGTTAGCTCTGCTGAAACAGCAAGCAGTGAACCTTTGGGGCAGTTGGGTTGGGAGGTAGCTTCTGTCTCAGTCATTGGAATTTTCACATCTTGAGTAGTGCAGGGAGTCAGGCCCTTGAAGTGGGAGTTTTAGGAGAAGGGTGTAGTGTTATGGAGAAAGAACTTCTGTTGATAAGGGATGTCAAGATCAACTGTGCTTTCCAGTCAACATTCTAGAAGGAACCAGAGCATGTCCCATGAGTGCAGAAGTCAGAGGATTATAGCACTGGAGGGTTCTCAGGGAGTAAGATCATTTCTAGCACAGTGTGCCCCAGATGTGACTTGAAAAGGGAAAGGAGTGCAGAGGTTGAGTCTAGTACGAAGCTCAAATATAAACAGTTAATATGGGAATAAGAAGACTGGAGTTCCATTTCAGAGGGAGTCAACCCACTCAAATATACACAGGAAGTATATGAATACACAATGCTCATTTTCTGGCATGCAGAAATGGTGAGAAAAAAATGGTACAGTGGATCAAGCACCTGTCTAGAGTCAGGAGGACCTGAGTTCAATTCTGGTCTTAGACACTTAAGACTTACATAGCTGTGTAACCACAGGCAAGTCACTTAACTCCATTGCCTTGCAAAAACAAACAAACAAACAAACAAAATTTGAAAAACAAAAAATTTTGAAAAACAAAAACAAAAAAAAAGACAGAAAAAAAGAAAAAAAATCCTAAATTTCTTATGTTTCACCAAACCCTGATCTGCTTACTATGACAAGCAGGGATCTTATCCTGAAGTAAAATCATAAAAAAATTTTAAAATATTATACAAAAATTTTTGTAAAGAAGAGTCCACTCACCATTGATACATGGAATGTGCACACACTTATTGAAAAGATGATATCCAATAGACTGGATAAATGAACAGTTCTTTTTGTAACAGAACTTAGCAGGTATCAGATCCAAATAATAGTCCTGAGTAAAACAGGACTGGTAACTAGATACATATTTTTCTCGAGTGACTTCAGTGATGGGGAGTGCTATTAAGCTGATATAGGTTTTGCAACTAAAACTTACCTGTCAACAAACTTTTATGCCTCCCAGAAGATGTCAGCGACAGAGTCATGACAATGCAATTGCTGTGTGCAGGAAAGTACCATGCTACCATCATCAGCATATATAGTCCTAACATGACAAATTTCTTTGTTAACATTAAATCTATAATCCATACTAAATGTTTATGAAGACCAGAGACTCTTATCATCAATGTAGCAGCAGAGGGAAGTTTAATTGTGGATGCCCTTAATGCCACAATAAGCACATGGCAGGACATTCTTGGTAGGAATGAAGGCTGAAACAACAACAGTAATGGTCACTTACTACTGAAGATTTGGGGTTCTCATGATCTCATCACCAATTTTTATCTTCCATTTACCTAAATACAATAAAATTTCAAGGATGTACCCTCATGACATACATTGACTTGTCATAAAATATCATAAGAAAAAGAGACAAATATGAGTGTGACAAAGGCAATTCAGCACAGGATACTGAATGGACCATGAACTTATCCTTTCCAATCTAAGCATTCTCAATCAACAAAAGTGGCAGCCCTAGGGGGCAGCTAGGTGGCATAGCGGATAAAGCACTGTCCTTGGAGTCAGGAGTACCTGGGCTCAAATCTGGACTCAGACACTCAATAATTACCTAGCTGTGTGGCCTTGGGCAAGCCACTTAACCCCATTTGTTTTGCAAAAACCTAAAAGAAAAGTGGCAGCCCTAGGGAAAGAGAACTATCAGAAGATTTAATGTGAACTGATTAAAGTGCTCTCTGCCTGGACAGTTGACTACAAACTTGGAAAAACTGACTCAAAACACATTTGGCAGTAGTAGAACAGAAAAGGATTAAACTGTTTTTAGAATTTGGTATACAGCATTGGATTTTCTTCCCTAGCACTCACAAACAATTGGTTTGGTGAAAATGAAAAATAAGAACTTCATGGGGTTTACCAGTGGGATAGTTCATCCATCTCTAAGAAAACAGTATTTAAATCCATAAAAAGTAAAATATAAGCAGATCTTAAAGATGCAGCATTCTTGGCACAATAAGAAAGTAGATGAAAATGTTTTACACTAATCATAACACTTCCAAATGTTTTCATGATATCTTTAGAGCAATTTAAGGCTAAAATCTTATGGTGAATACCAACTATCCAAAAGTCAATGGAATTATATTGGTTAGTTCTAAGAACATGATTTTGGAGGGATGGGCTGAATACTTCCCTGGTCTTGTCAACAGACCATCATCAATCAATATTGAAGCTGTTGGTCTTATATTTTAAGTTGAAGTCAATCCCTCTTTAGTCAAAATTTCAACCAAAGAAGAGGCTTTGAATGCCATTAGGCTCCTCTCATGTGGTAAAGCTTGTAATACTGATTCTGAGATTTACAAGGCAAGGGGGGTCATTGCTAATAAAAAAGATGTCTAAAATCTTCTCAGGTATATATACAAGAGGAAATTATCCCCCAGGAGTTTAAAGACACCTATATTGTCTATCTCTATAAAGGAAAAGAAAATCAGTTTTCCTGTGATAATTACTGGGGCAGAGAAGGGCTCTCTCTCCAGTCTTTACCAACAACATTCTTGTCAGAGATCCTCCCTCGTAGACTGATTCTTCATCTGGAATATTGTCATCTACCCAAGAAACTAGTGTGTCTTCAGAAAAAGTCAAGGAACACTTGACATGGTGTTTGTTGTCTGACAACACCAGGAGAAATGCCAGGAGCAAAAAAGGTCTTTACATATTTGTTAACCTGATCAAGGTCTTTTATATTATTAGTTGCAAGACTTGTGAAATATCATGGTAAAATTTGGTTTTCTGGAGAAGCACATTAGTAGTATTGTATGTCAGTTTTTTGAGGGTATGCTTGCTGGATAATAGACAGCAGTCTTGTAGCTTTCAAGTCACTAATGGAATCAAACTGGAATGTGTGCTTGCTCCTATGCTTTTAGCATGATGTTTCAATGATGTTGTTGGATTCTTCAATGATTACAAAAATGGCATCAAGGTCAGTTGCTACACTGTCCATAATTTGTGTGACCTGAAAAAGCTAAAAGTCAAGACAAAAGTAGAGGAAGAGTTGTGTGCAACTTTTTGTTTGTCGATGATGATGTATTCAATGAAGCTTCTGAAGATGAGATGGAAGTGAATGAATCAATTCTCTGCCATTGCTGCTAATTTTAGTCTAATTATTAAACACCAAGAAAACAGGAATTCTCCATCATCCAGCACCATACCACCCATATATCCAAATATACCATCAGTTTCAGCAAATGGAGAAACTTTGAATGCTAAGTCACTTACTGTGGCAGTAAACTCTTGATGGAGTATATATACACATAGTGGATGAGATTACTACCCCATTGCCAGAAATTTGTGTTTGGGAGACCCCAAAGGAAATATGAGAGGGGAGGTTGTCTGACACATTGAATTGTTTTTCTGACCTCATTATTTTATGCTGAGTGAAAACTGGGCAGCATCTCATTCAATTCCATTTGAATTATGAAGATTTTCAAGGTGATCTGGAAAGACAAGATACATGACAGCAATATTCTATCTCAAACTGAACTGCCAAGCATTCAACCTCTACTGAAGAGAGTGCAGTTCTGAGGACCATGCTATTCAAATGTCAAGACTAATTTATGAAGAACTAAAATTAAGGTAAGTGCTCACTTTATTACAAGGTCTTTCTGAATAACTTTGGAATCAATTATGAAGGATGGGAGACACTGACACAGGACCATGTAGCTTGGTGTGCCTAAATCAAAGCAGCACTGCAGTAGCTAAAATAAACCTCAAAAAGCAATTTGGAATTACGCCCAAAAGGCAACAAAAATGTGCATACCCTTTGATCCAGCAATACCACTACTGGGTCTATAACCTGAATAGCTTATAAAAAAGGGTAAAAACATCATTTGTACAAAAATATTCATAGAAGCCCTGTTTGCAGTGGAAAAGAATTGGAAATTAAATGAATATCCTTCAAATGGGAAATGGCTTAACAAATTGTGGTATATATGTATGTGACAGAGCACTATTGTTCAATTAGAAATCAGGAGGGATGGGACTTCAGAGAATCCTGGAAGGATTTGCATGAACTGATGCTGAGCAAGATGAGCAGAACCAGAGAAACACTGTACACCCTAACAGCAAGATGGAGGGGATGATCAACTTTAATGGAATTGCTCATTCCATCAGTGCAACAATTAGGCCCAATTTTGGGGTATTTGCAGTGGAGAATATCATCTGTTTCCAGAGAAAGAATTGTGGAGTTTAAACAAAGACCAAAGAATATTACCTTTAATTAAAAAAAACATTATCTTAATATGTAATTTTGCTGTCTCCTATACTTTATTTTTCTTCCTTAAGGATATGATATCTCTCTCATCACATTCAACTTAGATCAATGTATACCATGGAAAAAAATGTAAATACTGACAGACTGCCTTCTGTGAGGGGTAGGGAGAGGGAGGCAAGATTAGGGGAAAAATTGTAAAACTCTAAATAAATAAAATCTTTCTTTTATAAAAAAAATAAAATCAACCTCAAAAACATGACATATGTAAATTTAGACAGCTCCACTATAAATGTACATATATGTCTGACCCATGGGAGATCCTTCTGATCTTATAAACCATGTTGGATATAACCAGACATAGTAATGTGATAAATCACAAAACTATTAGGTGCACATTTTTGGTTTTTCAGGACTTTGCAGCAGTTTTCCTTATTGCTCAATGCTCTAAAAATATTGTCTTCATTAATAGAAGAGATTTCTACTCTTTTTTCATCTCTAGATTCAAATGTAGCATGTGTAGGTGCTAGAAGGTTGGTCTATAGATATCTGGAATAATAATAATAATAATAATAATAATAATAATAATAATAATAATAGTTAAATTTTGTAGAATGCTTAAAGGTTTGACACTGGAGGAGAGTGAAAACTCAACTGAAAGTATGCTTTCACATTTTGTGATAAACAATGATGATAAACTTTCTCAACTATATACTGACCAAGGCCAATTCCAAGACTTGCAATGGAAAATTTCATCCATATCCAGAGAATTATAGAGTATAATGCAGACCAAAGCACACTATTTTCACTTCTTAAAATTTGTTTTTTTCATTCTCATGAGTTTTTCCCCTTTTGTTCTGATTCTTTTCTGACAACATGACTAATATAGAAAAATATTTATCAAGACTATCACGACTATAAAAGCTATATCAGATCACTTGCTGTCTTGGGGAAGATGAGGGAAGAGAGGAAGGGAGAAAAATGTGAGCTCAAAAATCTTACAAAAGATGAATGCTGAAAATCATTTTTACATGGAATTGGAAAAAGTAATATAAAAAGGATTAATTTTTTTAAAGTATGCTTTCAGATCTAGACATGAGAGAGACTCCAAAAGCTTGCATTCTAGATGAAAACAATTATCTTCAGCACTCTGTATCTTGACAGTCACACAATTGCCTAAAAGGTGGATTGCATAAAAGAACTTCTCTATGTTCTTCTATATCTCATTCTTCCCTTTGTGGATATTTTTCACTTTCTCCACACTTTTCCCACCCCCAATTTATTCATATTTATTGCCCACCCATTAAAGCAGACATCAAAATCTCTTTACTCCTAGATGTCTTTGTTGATCTCTCAAATAAGTGATGACCTTTTCCCAACTGAAACTTTTATAATATTTCCTTTGCTTATTCTCTCATTCATATATCATGTGTTTTTATGTTTCTAATTTATTAGAACATTTTTCATGGTTCCTTTTGCCTTTATATTCAGCTGCATGCCATATTTATTTATGGATACATAACCACATCAAAGGATCATAGGTTCATAGATTTAAAGTAGGAAGAGAGCTTAGAGGTAATATACCTTTTTCTATTTTACAGACAAAGAAACCGAGCAGAAGTTAAGTGAGCTACTCAAAATCACACAGATTATAACATGTGGGAAAGCTAAGACAATTCTATGATATCGCAAGTTCCTCAAAAAGAAGAACTATATATAGGAATATATATGTATATATATATATATATACCTTATCTTTGCATCCTCAGTGCAGTGCAAAATAAACATTTTTGAATTCGCTATTGGATTGTGTGTCAAATCACTGTCTAGACTGTAAAGTACACAGGAACAAGGGTTATGTCTTATTTCATCTTGGAATCTCACTAAGAATCACATTAGATTTTAATAAATGTATGGTAAATTGATTTCAACAAGTGCATTGATTTTTTTAAAAAATACTTTAGAAATAATCAAAAATTATATCCAAGATAATGATAATAATGAGACATCATACCAAAATTTATGGGATGTAGCCTACAGTTTTGAGGGGAAGCTTTATATCTCTCTAAATGCCTATATGAATAAACTAGAAAAACAGGAGCTCAATGAACTGGGTATACAACTAAAAAAAAACTAACAAATTAAAGATTCCCAATTAAAAGCCAAATTAGAAATACTGAAAATCAAGGGAGAGATTAATAAAATTGAAAGCAAGAAAAACATTTATCTCATAAATAAAACTGAGTTGGTTTTATGAAAAAGTCAATAAAATAGACATACCTTTGGTTAATATGATTAGAAAAAGAAAGAAAATAACCAAATTACCAGTAGCAAAAATGAAACAGGTGAATTAACCACCAGTGAGGAGGAAATTAAAGCAATAATTCATATATTTGGCTGAACTGAAGTGAAATGGATGAATATTTACAAAAATACAAACTGTCCAGATTAATGGAAGAAGAAATAAATTAAATAACTCTCTTTGCAGAAAAAGAAGTTGAAGAAACCATCAAAAAACTCCCCAAAAAAAGTCTCCAGATCCAGATGGATTTACAAGTGATTTCCACCAAAAATTTAATTAACAATTAATTCCTATTCTACATAACCATTTAAAAAAATAGGAGAGGAAGGAGTTCTGACAAACCTCTTTTATGACATCAACTTGGTACTGTTAACTAAACCAGGAAGAACCAAAACAAAGAAAATAATTGACCAATCTCCTGAATGAATATTGATGCAAAAATCTTAAATAAAATTTTAGCAATGAGACTACAGAAAGTTATTACAAAGATAGTACACCACGATCATGTGGGATTTATACCAGGTAGGTAAGGATTGTTCAACATTAGGAAAACACTAAACAATTTAAAATATCAATATTAAAACCAACAGGAATCACATAATTATCTCAATAAATGTTGAGAAAACCCTTAATAAAATACAACATCAATTCCTGTTAAAAAAAAATTAGAAAATTTAGGAATAAGTGGAATTTTTCTTAAAATAATAAATAGCATTTATCTAAAACCATCAACAAATATTATACATAATGGGAATAAACTCAAAGCATTTCCAATAAAATCAGGGGTAATGCAAGGATGCCCATTATCACCATTACTATTCGATATAGTATTTTAAATGCTAGTGGCAGGAATAAGAGAAGAAAAAGAAATTGAATATGACCTGGCAGTGAGGGAGCAAAACTTCACTCTTTGTATATGATATGATGGTATACCTAGAGAACCCAAGAAAATCGTTGAAAAATTTCCTTGAAACAATTAACAAATTCAGCAAAGTAACAGGATATAAAACAAACCTACATACATCATCAGTATTTCTATATATGAATAAAAAAAATACAAGAGCAAGAGATAGAAAGAGAAATTCTATTTAAAATAACTATAGACAACATTAAATACTTTACCAAGACAAACCCAGAAAGTATATGAACACAGTTATAAAACACTTCTCACCCAAATAAAGTCAGATCTAAATAATCGGAAAATGCTCATGGTTAGTGCAAGCCAATACAATAAAAATGGCAATTCTACTCAAATTAAATTATTTATTCAGTGACATACTAAATCAAACTACCAAATAACTACTTTACTGAACTAGAAAAAATAGTAACAAAATTCATCTGGAGCAACAAAAGAGTAACAATAGCAAGGAAAGTGGCCTAGCTCTATCAGATCTAAAACTACACCATAAAGCAGCAGTCATCAAAACTGCATGTTACTGGTTAAGAAATGGAGTAATGGAACAGTGAATTTGGATAGGTTCTAAAGAAGTTGAAGTAAGTAACTACAGCTATCTACTATATGACAAAGCCAAAGGCATCAACTCACTATTTGTCAAAAGTTGTTGGGAAAACTGGAAAATGGTATGGCAAAAACTGGGTATAGATCCACATCTCACACCCTTTTCCAAAATACGATCAAAATTGGTAGAGAATTTAGACACAGAGTGATAAATTAATAGACCAAGAAATACTCTATCAGCTCTATGGAAAGGGGATAAATTTATGACCAGAAAAAGAATTAGAGTACATTATAAACAGAAAAATGAATGTTTTTGACCATAGTATAAAGGTTTTGCACTAATAAAATAAATGCTGCCAAAATTAGAAGGAAAGCAGAAAGCTGGAAAATGGTCTTCACAACTAGGAGTTCTGATAAAAATCTCATTTCTAAAATGCATAGACAATTGCATCAGATTTATAAGGTCACAAGTCATTTCCCAATTGGTAAATGGTCAAAGGATATGAACAGACAGTTTTCAAATGAAGAAATTAAAGGTTTATATAATTAATCATATGGAAAAAAATCTCCTAATCATTGATTAGAGAAATGCAAATTAAAATAACAATGAAGTATGATCTCATACCTATCAGATTGACCAAGATGAGAGAAGGGGAAAATGATAAATGTTGGAGAAGTTGTGGGAGGATGAGGACATTGATGCTTGTTGGTAGAGTTATGAATGGATCCAACCACTCTGGAGAGTGATATGGAGCTATTCACAAGGAGCAATAAAATTGTTCATACCTTTTGACCCACCAATTCCAATTCTATGTCTGTATCCAGAAGGAATTGTAGAAAAGGGGAAAAGTCCCACATGATCCAAAATATTTATAGTAACTTTTTTGTAGTGGTAAAAAGTTGGAAATTTAAGGGATGCCCACAAATTGGGGAATAGCCAAACAGCTTATATTATGGAATGTTATTATTTTATAAGAAACCATAAAGGGTTGGACTCTAGAGTAACTTGGATTGACTTACAGGATCTGATGCCAAGTGAAGGGAGTAGAACCAAGAGAATAATGTATGCATCAAGAACAACATTGTGAAATGAACAACCTTGATAATAGTAGCTCCTCTCAGCAGTCCAGAGAGCTACTGGCTATGGACTATATTATCCCCATCCAGAGTAAGAAAAATAAAACAAAATAAAATACACTTGAAAAAAAATTCCCTAATCATTCAGAATCTGATTAACACTTTATAAAAATCGCCCCTCATTTTCCCTTAACCCTAATGCCTCATACTGAAAATTACTAAACTGTAAACATGTGTATCAAAATATGTATGTAACAATGCTAACCTGACTATTCCCTGCTGAGGGGAGAGAGATGTGAAAGGAGGGTGGAAGGAAATTTTGTAACTTAAAAATATATGTGTGTGCATATTGATGTAAATAAATAAATTTAAAATAAAAAAAATCACAAAACAAAATTGTGTTCTGAAGATAAATCTAATACAAAGTGTCTTCCATGTACACAATAAAAATATTAACATATCAAAGGATTACAGATTTAAAGTAAAAAAGACTTTAGAGATTATATAATTTGATATCATCATTTTATAAATGATGAAAATAAGCCCTGTAAAGGAACATTCATTGTCAAGGGTCATAAAAGCTTTGAGTAGTAGAATTAGAATGTGAATCCAGTTAACCTGATTCCAAATCTAGTATCATTTCTCAGATCCCATGACTAGACTACAGAGGTATCTTTTTTCCATACCCTAAATAGTGGGGTATTGGTGTAGGGTGTACTCCAGGAAAACTAGTACCTCTGATGTCAGGGCCTATGGTGTTTTTGTGAACCACCTAACTCTTATCTGTATCTCTTAGAAGCTGTAACATGCACAACAGCCATACTCCATTAAAATGTTTCGACAGACAGCTTAAACCAGGTCAAGGGTAGCCAAGGGATCTCAAACCCATTGGTGAATTACGGGATGTACTCTAAGCACATAAAGACTTCTCCAGTAGAATTAGCACATAAGAATAATTTGTCCCAATGGCCATGAAAACAACTGGAGCAGGTGCCATGGAATGCTTTCAGCTTGATTAGATACCAAGGTCATCCATTGCATCTTGAGCCATCACCAGTTGTCTTGTTTATGTCTTGCTACTGGACAATGATGACTGGAAGAGAGAATGAGGCTGATGACTTCATGCAGCTCTATATCACAAATCCAATCTACATATGGATCAAACCAAAATTTTACCATTATTATCTATCTCAAAGTCCTGTAGTGGCAAGCAGGTGATGTATGGAAGAAGCAGGTATGGATACACTGGAAGTTGTTATCACAATCCTGCACATAAGTGGCCCAGGTCATAAGGTCGTCTCCTTACTGGAAGCATCAGTGGGATTTGACAGCCACCCTGAGTATCTAAGCAGCCTTTAAAGGATCATACTGCTTACCTCCTGGTATGAATAAGGGGCCAGAAAAGATGCCTTAAAAACCTTGCCCTGATTTCTGAGAGAGGTAGGAATCCTACCCTGTGGTCAAAACATTCAAAAAATGTATAAAAACTTCTATAAATATGATCCCATTCACAATAGCTATATGTCTCATAGACAACACAAGATCCAATACATCTGAAAGTCAAACAGCTCTTGTTGCAAGGGAATGCAGGAGGTATCACATCCAAATAGCAGCAGCCCTGAGTGAAACAAGGCTGGCAAATGAAGTTCATCTTTATTGAAGTCAGAGGTAGATTCATATTTTTCTGGAGTGGTTTTGGTGAAGAGGAACACTGTGAAGCTGGATTAGGCTTTGCAGTCAAAACTAGTCAACAAACTTATTTACCTACCAAAAAAGAGTGAACCTCAGACTCATGACAATGCAATTGCCACTTATAGGAAAACACTACCATTAGGGTCTATGTTCCCATCAAGATGAACCTTGATGGGGGGGGTTAGGGTAGGACTCCTCTCTTAGTCATTGTTAGCAACATTCATGATACTTCATCTGATTTCATCTATCTGAGAGGCAATGTGATTTCAGAAAGGACAGAGGAACTGTTAATAAGGTTTTGGATGGTCAACAGTATCAGGAGAATGACAGGAGGAGAACAGAGGTCTGTTTTTGTGGATCTGACTAATTCCTTTGATACTGTAAGTCATGAGGGTTCATGAAAAAATGATGTCAACATTTGCCTGCCCAGAAAAGTTGATCATTGTTTAACTTCAGCTTCATGATGTCATGCTTGCCCAGGTTCTGGATAATGAACCATGGCCTGACACTTTTCCAGTCACCATTTCAGTGATACAAGGCCATATGCTTGCTCCCGTGATTTTTTTGCCTAATGTTTTCAACCATGTTGTCAAATGCCTTCAATGAGAATGAATGTGGCATCAGTCAGTCACCACAGTGAGCACAAGTTCTTCAAGTAAAAAGATAACAAATCAAGAGTAAAGGGAGAGTTGATCCATAAGACTTATGTTTGCAGATGATTGTGTACCCAATGCAATCTATAAAATTGAGATGCAACAAGGTATGGATCTATTCTCTTCTCTTTATGCTAATTTTGGCTTAAGTATCAATACCAAAAAACGACAGGTGCCCCATCAGCCAACATCAAAACATTCATATATGGAACCACTAGTTACAACAAATGAAGAAGTTCTGAATACTGTGGATAAGTTCATTTACCTTTGACCTCATTTTTAAAGGCATCCTACAGGAAAATTGCCCTGATATCCTAGAAGCATAGGGTAAAATAGAAATTGAGAGAATCCACTGAACTCCCCCAGAAAGAGATTTAAAAAAACAGCAAAACAACCCAGGAATATTATAGCCAAGTTCCAGAATTCCCAAGTCAAAGAGAAAATATTGCAAGCAGCCAGAAGGACACAATTCAAATATCATGGAGCTGCAGTCATGATCACAAAGGACTTAGCAGCAACTACATTAAGGACTCATAGAGCTTGGAATATAATATTCTGGAAGGTAAAAGAGCTTGGAATGCAACTGAGAATCAACTACTCAGCAAAAATGAACATCCTCTTCCAGGGAAAAGATGGACTTTCAATGAAACGGGAATTTCAAATGTTCCTGTTGAAATGATCAGAGCTCGGGGCAGCTAGGTGGCGCAGTGGATAAAGCACCCACCCTGGAGTCAGGTGTACCTGGGTTCAAATCCGGTCTCAGACACTTAATAATTACCTAGCCGTGTGGCCTTGGGCAAGCCACTTAACCCCATTGCCTTGCAAAACCCCTAAAAAAAAAAGAAATGATCAGAGCTGAACAGAAAGTTTGACCTTTCAGTACAAGACTCAGGTGCATAGAGAGTGGAGTGGAAAGGTAAATTATGAAGGACTTAATGATGATGAACTGCATGTATTCCTGCATGGAAAAAAAATGATACTTATAATACTCATATGAACCTTCTCATTTAATAGAGCAGATAGAAGGAGCTTTTATAAATGAAGTACAGGAGAGGGCTGAATTTGAAATATAATATATTGTAGAAATGGAGTCAATGGTCACTTAAATTTCCTTGACCTCACTTTCCTTCTCTGTAAAATGAGGCATTGAACCAGATGGCCTCTGAAGTCCCTTCTAAGTCTAGATCTATCACTCCATGATTATTCAGTCAAATTTTTCACATGAATTTGTGATCTAACCCATTCACTTGGAACTTTCCTTCAAAGATGTACTTCATTGCCTGCCCATCTTGTCTAATTCATGATTATGCCCTATAAATTCACCATAGGGAGCCCATTCAAATACTGGAAGCCTTAACCATTTTCTCCTTCTATTGGGAGGCTACCACAGGAGTAGTCTGTCTATTCACCATTCATCTCTCATTCCTTGTGACTAGTCCATGTCTCTTTAATATGTTTACCTCTTTTTCTTCAAAGTTCCTTATTGGTTATATATTTATTGAAGACGACTCACAGTCATCATGTGACTTTCAAATAGCATCAATATGATTGTAATTTTCAATTCTTATATTGTTATATTTCATATCTCACAGATTTACAATCCTTGTAGGTTGTAAGTACAGAAGAGGAAGGCACGTCTCATACATTTCAGGATTAATCATTGAACTTAGCATTCATCGGACTGCCTAGAATTTCAAAAGAATGACAGTAGCATTCTCAGTGCATTAGGCATATCTTCTTGAAAAGATTTACAAAAATATTGGACCTGAATTGCAGAGGCTGAAAAGCTGTGAGATGGGTTGAAGTACTTTAAAGTACTAAGTACAATGTATTCTACACAATTCTGGATGCTGAGGAGGTTGTGGGGCTCGATAAATAATAATATAATGCCTTCATGTAAAGGAAACATAAAATCTTCAGTATTTTATGGAGTTTGATATAGATCATTCTGAATTTAGAATTCCATATATTCAAAGTAAATTATGATAAATAAGAATGACCTCTTATATTGACAAAACATTTTGACTTTAACAAGTTCCATGTAAATAGTTTCATTTGGTCCTCTAAGAAATAGTGTAAGTAAAAGAAGTACCCTCATTTTACATAAAAGTAACCTGTATTTCCAGGAAGTGAAGTGCTTATTCAAAGTCACACAGGCAGTAGGTAATGGAATTTGAATAGAAATCTTTTTTTAAAGTCCCAAGTCCAGTACTTGTTCCACTAACATCTTTCAAATCAATTCAACAAAGATTTGTAGAGTCAGGTATATAAGCAAAATGAAAACTAGTGAACCTCAATTTCTACTAAGAGAATGAATATATGCATCTGTAAGTAAATACAAGGTCAACTGCATCATCCAACATTTATTAAGTACCTGTTATATGCCAGGCATTGTGCTTGGTTCTAGATATACAAAAAGAAGCAAGGAAATCGTAGTCTACTGGGGGAGACAACAAGCAAACAAATATGCACTAATAAGTGCTAGGCAGGATAAAAAGAAAGTAAATAAGACAGGTAAGCACTAAAATTAAAAGGTTTGCTTAAAAGATTAGGTTTTACTTATGAATTAATGATATTTGTCCCTTGCTCTCAAAGAAGACCATGATATCAGGGAGGTGATGCTATGACAAGCATATGAATTGGACTTGAGTGAGGAGGTACTGTGCTAAATCACCAGCCTCACTAATATCATCTAGAATCATTTGGATCCAGTGGTCAGAAATGTAGAAATGAGAAGTAAAAGAATTCCAAGCTTGGAGAACTAGTACTAGTGAACTAGTAAAAATGCCTGGAGTCAAGAGATGGAGTATCTTATTCATAGTGCAGTCTGGAGACCAGTGTCACTGGATAAAAAGGGACATAAGAAGGAATAAGGTATAAAGACTAGAAAGGTAAGAGGGGGTTAGGTTATGAAGGTCTTTAAACATGAGAGAGTATTTTGTGCTTGATCCTATAGTTAATACGTAGCCCCTGGAGTTTATTGAATAAGAGTGAATAAGAGTGACATAGTAGCATGGTAACTACACTTTGAGATAATCACTTTGATGACTGGATATATGATGGATGAAGTGGGGAGGAATTTGAGCCAGGTAGACCCACCATCAGGCTACTTCAGTAACCAAGGGATGAGGTAATGAAAAATTGTACCAGAGTATGGCAGTTGAAGAGAAAGGGTCTTATTTTAGATATGCTGCAAAGATAAAATCAATAAGCCTTAGCAAAAGATTGGACATGGGAAATGGTGGTAAATAGTTGAGGATGACAGCTAAGTTGTGAGCTTAAGGGACTGAGAAGATGGTGTCATCCTCTCTACAAATAAGGAAGATAGGCATTGCAGAGGGTTTAGAAGAAAGGATAATGAATGAGCTTGGTTTTCCACATATTGAACTTAAGTTGTCTTCAGGACATCCAGCTCAAAATATATGAAAGGCAGTTGGAAATGTGAAATTGGAGATCAGAAATATTAGAGAAGGATAGGTAGATCTGAGAATCCTCAGCAAAGAAATTGTAATTAAATCTATGGAAGCTGATGAGATCATCAAGGGAAGTAATATAGAGGAAGAAGAGAAGATGCAGAAGAGAACCCTGTGGGATACCTGCAGTTAGAGGATGACATCTAGAGATTCTGGAATGGTCATCTGAGGAGAAACAAATCCTTCTATGTAGAAGAATCTCTCAAGACTTCTTGGAGAACACGTCACATTTCTAAAATATTTTTAAAAGAGTCCTAAGATTTACCAAAATAGATGATTATTATCTGGTGATTCATGTTGGCACAATTGAAACTTTGAAAAGACATCCAAAAAGTAATGCCAAAGATTACTAAGTCCTGAGCAAGAAGTTAAATCGTAGTGCATATACTGGGTTTTCAACCCACTGAATGATGGAATTGATATAGAAGATGAAATCTGATTTAGGAATTGGCTAACTGACTAAGAAGTTGCTGTATGGAAATAGAGTATCTCAGGTCCATGACTTTAAATATGATTATGGCAAACAACTGGCCATGGATGCAGCCTACCTAATATGTGAATGGATAGATGAATGGATATGGATGGATGGATGGATGGATGGATGATGAATGGAGTGAGTACCTTTTAAGAGCTTACCATGTGCCAAGTATTGTATTAATCTCCATTATTGTGTTAAGCCCCAAAGATTAAAAATATACACAAATAGGGCAGTGCCTAGAACTTGTAGTCTAATGAGGAAAGATGACAAATCAAGGGGAGCTGAAAGTGGGAGAGATACATGTTGGATGATATGGCATGGAAATTGTGACCTGGTAGTACCCCAAAGCCCTAATTCTGTATAACATAAAGTGAAGAGTTATCTATCAAAGGTCAGAGTACCAGGGGCCAAGTCCACAGTTCCAGTGGAGGTGAGGAAGAAAGATGAAGAAGATGACTGAAGGAGTGAATGAAAAAGGCTTTATTTAGCATTTACTATGTGCAAAGTATTTCCCCAGCATTAAACTCTTGAGAAACAAATTACAAAGTAATATTGTATGTCATTTCAAGGAGCTCAATATTCCATTGGGGGGGGGACACAATTTAAATATGTTGTAAGTTAGATAGAAATGTGCCATTATAATGCAACGATTCTTATTTCATAATGCTTCTTATTTGCCATTGCCACCAATAAAATCACACAAGTTTCTGATATTGAACCATTTGTTTGTAACAAGGACTTGGTGATAAAAAAAAAACCTTTCTTTTCTGGGTCTTCAATAACTGTAGCTGTAAGGACCCACAAAAGAAGTACCTAGATTGTAATACATCTCCATAGTGGTTTTATTCCTAAGATGATAAAGATAGGGTTAGACTAGAAGCCTTACCTGAAACTCGTGTTTACTGGACAAGTGTGACTGTTGGTCAACATAATATAAAAGCAGCATTATGTGGGTCAGCATGATAAATAAAAGTGCTATCATATGGACACATCATGAGGAATGGATTTATTTTCATAGTGTCAAACCAATCAAAAGATTTTTTAAAAAAATAAAATAGGAGAAACAACTTTATTCATAATCTTAGATACTATAGAAAATCTGATACAATAAATGAAGAAAAATAACATTTTGAAGCAATGACAAAATCCAAGATTGATGCTAAAGCTGAAGCCTTAAGTAATGCTTCTTGCAAATAAGAATGTAATCTTCAAGAAAAAAAAATTGATTTTTAACTAAGGAGAGACATTTGAGGATTCCCCCTCAAAAAAATGAAAAGACAGGATTATTCAACTATAAAAATTCACAAAAACAAAAACAAGAAAAGTTGAGAACAATTATCAAGAAAAATACTTAATATGGAAGTAATTTCATGTTCACAATTTATTAGAGGGAAGGAGGGAGAGAGAGAGAGAGAGAGAGAGAGAGAGAGAGAGAGAGAGAGAGAGAGAGAGAGAGAGAGAGAGAGAGAGAGAGAGAGAGAGAGAGAGTTAGCAGCTAACCTACCTAAGGACATAATTTTAAAACCTGCCTTTTACAAAAACTGGCTATGACCTACATGGCAATCACTTAACATCTCAATATACCAGACAACTTTCTAAGACAGTATGTAGCAGAATGATGGCTGATCTGTATTGGTCTTGGAATGTCCTCATCCAAAGCTCCCTACCTTGAAAAACTGTCAAATATTAAAAAAAAAAAGAAAAGTTTGTGCACTTTTGTATGTATAATATATAATATAATTTTATATATAATGCATATATACACATAAATATAATTTTCTTTTCAATACATTATAATAGATTTATTTTTGATGACCTTTAGATCAATAAAGTGCAAGGTAAAAGAGAACCATTGGAGAAGTTGGAACTACACAAGGAAGATTAATTTGGCGACAGAAGGAAGAATAAGTTTGAAAGAGGAAGATTAGAGGCAGAATCCAGTTGGTACAGCTGTTTCAAGGGCACAATAATTCGGAATTTATAATGAAGAAGGGATAGATGCCAGAGACTTTGCTTTTCTTGTGCCCAACAAATTGTAAGGGCACACAATGCATAGGCTGAGGGTGCCAAAGACCAACTTTGCGTACTTTATTATTTTGCCAACCCTGGTCATCAGATTGTGTGGTCTTGGCATCCAATCATTCACAGCTTGTTTCCTGGAGTGGTTGCCCCCAGGAATATGCTGGACTGCCCTGATAAAATCACATTCTTAGTCAGCACCCCCATCATGAACAGCCTGCATGCCCAGATGGCTGGACAAGGTTTGGGGAATGAGCGTAGTCATAGAATTATAGGATCATAAGATTTAGAGCAAGAACAAAACTTAGAAATCATGGTACCCAGTTCCCTTATTTTAAATAAGAGAAACTGGAGTAGCAGGGCAGGAAAATTACATATATAATAATAACAAGGTTTTTTTATGTCTGGTGTCACACAGGTGGCCCACTACCATACACTACTGAGAATCCCTCAGAAGCAGATTAAAATATAATTGGGAAGTTTTTTAACAAAATAAATTTTTTAAAAATCATATTTTTAAAACTTAGTCAATATGCAGCTCATAGGCATTCTGAGGTATGGATTGGTGACTCCCACTCCTATTTGAGTTTGGCATCCCTGGTTTACATGCTGTTTTAAAGTTTGCAAAGCGCATTACTTACAGCATTTCATTTGATCCTCAGAATAGTATGAGGAATATTAGTCTCTCAACTTTATAGATAGGGAAATGGAGAAATGTGAAAGTTTATATTCAAAAACTTGCCCATGGTTAAATAGCTAAGACAGCTAACTGTTGCATGGATAGGGTATCTGGTCTGAAGTCAGGAAGACTGATCTTCCTAAGTTCAAATCTGTCCTTACTTGAGGCACTTCACAGTTTACTTCATTTTTTTCATCTGTAAAATGAGTTGGAAAATACACTGGCAAACCATTCTGGTATCTTTACCAAGAAAACCGCAAATTGAGTCACAGACAGTTGTATACAACTAAAAATGACTGAACGACAATTGAAATCTTGTGTCTGAGTTAAACTTCGAATTCAGATTTTCTTTCTTCTAAATTTTGAATTCGCTCTTATACATATACAACAATACTTCCCAGTAATAAGTAAAGAACCAGAATGTGAATATAAATTCCCAGATTTCAAAGTAAGTGCTCCATATATCGAGTTGTCTTGGTCAGTGGCTGGAGAATCAGATGTTTCCTTTAGCCACAAGCAAAGAGTGGCTGTGTCCTCAACTGTATCTCTTGATTATTAATTACCTGTGAGATTCTTGATGGGGAAAAGTCACTTTATAGTAATTCTGTTGTCTTTAAAAAAGAAGGGATTGAGGGGGCAGCTAGGTGACGCAGTGGATAAAGCACGGGCCCTGGAGTCAGGAGTACCTGGGTTCATATCCGGTCTCAGACACTTAATAATTACCTAGCCGTGTGGCCTTGGGCAAGCCACTTAACCCCATTGCCTTGCAAAAACCTAAAAAAAAAAATGAAGGGATTGAACAAATTCAAGAATTGTTTGGTTTTTTTTTCTGTAAACTCTTTTAAGCAGTTAAATTTCAAGTTCTTTGCTAAAAATAATATTTTAAATGAATAGAAAAATGCACAGGAGTATAAAAGAAATTGATCATATTAAAATATAATTTTCAAAATACTTTAAAAAATAAGTTTATAGATAACAGGTTAAAAATCCCCAGAGATGATCTTGAAAGTCGCTTCTGTTACTAAACCATATGATCCAATAAACCATATGATCCAATAATCTACCCTTATAGCTTGAAAGTGTAACATATATAAAAAAATCAGCAAGATGATTTCAAATCTAGTCTAATATACTTATTAGCTGTGTGACCCTCAAGAAGTCACTTAAACTCTGTCTGTCTCAGTTTCATCAAATACAAAAGGGAAATTGTAATAATATCTACCTCTCAGAGTTCCTGTGAAGATTAAATAAAATATTTGTAAATCTCAATACAATGGCTGGAACAAAGTAAGTACTTTTAAAATGATAATTTCCTTCCTTCTTCCCAATTTGATGTCCTCTCCTGACCAAGGTATTACTAATAATCCATCAGATTGGGGCTTTCCAAAAATAGTGAATATTTCATTATAAAACTACACGGTTCCTATCAGAACATGGTGGTTAGGTTATTATTTCCTAGGTAGATCCAATCTTCTGAGAACCTTTGTGCATCATTTTCTACCACCAAATAGAGGTATTGACCTAGAATGTGGCAATAAAGTAGATCAAAGAGTTCCCCTTTTCCAGATTCTTTTCTGTATGAGTCATTATATTCACATGGAAATTCTGTAAGAATGATTAGAATAAGGGAGTATATCTGTGGTTCTGTGAAATTCTAGAACTAATAGTTATCTTCTGTGTTTGCCAAGTATTTACTGTTCAGTACAGAGACTTAGCACTGATTTCTATATATTTTGTGTGTGTGTGTGTATATATATATATATATATATATATGCATTCTGTATATTTCTATATATTTTGTAAGTGATCACTGTAGACATATCCCTTTTTCATCACCTTAAAGTATTTCTTTGAGGTTTAGCTTGATGGTTTTCCCTCTAAATTGACCTTGTAGGCCTTGTTATTATAGCCTGCCTAGTCTAAGGTCTTATTCATAATTGTCACTAAATATATGTTTGACTTTCTTGAAAGCTCAGATCTAACAAGTCTTTTCTCATGAGAGATCTTTCCTAATAACCCTCAGGTGCTATTTTTCCTCTCTTCCTTCTAGGAAATTACCTTGGATTTATGATAAGATCATAGATTTTGAGTTGGAATATTCAGAGACAGGGAATGAACATATTATGATAGATTTAGTAAAATTACAAACTGTACAGGTCTTTGAGTCCAACTTCTTCTTTTTATAGATGAGAACACTGAGATCTAAAGAGATTAAATAATGTGCCCACTGTGGGGTAGTCAGAAAATATTGGTCTCAGTAAGGAGTGGATCTAAGAACCCAGGGGCTCTCATTCCCAATCCACTAATGCACAAACCATGATGCTTCTCTGTATTTGTGTAGTCCATTATTTTAACTCAACTGCCATATAATACACTAGAAGTCATATAGTCCAACCTCATTTTACATTTTAGGAAAAATGAGGTACATTGATTAAATTAGTTACCTAAAGTTTTACAATTAAAAAGTAACAAGAAAAGATTTGAATTCAGGTTCTTTGACTCAAAAATCAGTACTCTTTCTACCTACAGAACAGTATAATTTCTTTTAATTTGCATATATTTTGTTTTGCTTTTTGGGAACATACAATTTTCCAAATAATTGTTTTTTAATTAAATTTTTACTTTATTTTTTCTCTATTACATTTGAACAAAAGTTTTTTTTTGGGGGGGTTGCAAGGCAAATGGGGTTAAGTGGCTTACCCAAGGCCACACAGCTAGGTAATTATTAAATGTCTGAGGCTGGATTTGAACCCAGGTATCCCTGATTCCAGGGCAGGTGCTCTATCCACTGAGCAATCTAGCTGTCCCTGAACAAAATTTTTTAATAAACATTTTAAGAAATTGATTTCTAAATTTTCTGCCTGTCACCCTACCCTCCTTTTACTTTAATAGGGCAAAGAATTTGATACGGATTAAATATATGCAAACAAGCAAAACATTTCTATGTTATGAAAGAAAAAAACAAAAAAATTAAGTATGAAAAGGAAAAAGAAATATGTTTCAATCTGTATTCAGACTCTATTAGTTTTACTTTTCTGTAGATGGGTAGCTTTTCACCATATGTCATTTGGAATTATCTTGGATCATTGTGTTGTTGAAAATTGTTAAGTCATTTACAATTGATCACCATATATTAATTATGTAATCAACAAAAAACTATGTACAATCTTCTGTTTATGCTTTGTTCATTTCCTGGTTTTATCTGAAAACATACTGCTTATCATTTCTTAAAGCACAATCATATATACCACAACAAGTTTGGTCATTCCCAATTGTTGGACAAATTCCAGTTCCCCTCAATTTTCAATTCCCCTCAATTTCCAGTTCTTTGCCATCACAAAAAAAAACAAACTGGTAATGTTTTTGTACATTAGATCCTTTTCATTTTTCCTTGATCTATTTGGAATATAGACCTAATAGTGCTGCATCAAATGTATGCACTGTTTATATATAGCCTTTAGGGCATAGTTCCAAATTGTTTTCCAGAATGGTTGAACTACTTCACAATTCCACCAAAAATGCATTAGTGTCCCTATTTTTCCACATATCCTTCACCATTTGTCATTTTTCTTTTCTCCTCATATTGGCCAATCTAACGGACTTGAGGTAGTATGTCTAAGTTTTTCTTTTTTTAATTTTCAATTCTCTAGTGAAGAGTACTTTAGACCCCCCCCCCAAATCTACAGATAGGTTTGACTTCTCCAATCATTTATCAACTGGGGAATGATGTGCATTCTTATAATTTTGACTCATTTACCAATATATTTAGAAAAGAAGACTTAATCAAAGCAATATGGTATAAAGTTTTCCCCTACTTTCCTACCTTTCTTCTAAGCTTTTCTACATTGGTCATAGTTTTGAAAACCCTTTATAGTTCTATGTAGTAAAAATTAGCTGTTTTATATTCTATAATGCTCTTGGTCTCTTATATGTTAATTAATTCCTCTCATCTATTGATCTGACAGATAAAATTTCTATGCTACACTAATTTAGCTCTGATATTATCCTTCATGTCTAAAGCAAATAACCATTTTGACTTTTTTTCACTATATTGTGTGAGATATTGGTCTATACCTAGTTTCTACCCAGTTATTTTTAGGGTTTTAGTTTTCCTAGTAATTTTTATCAAATAGTGATTCCTTGTCCCAAAATCTTGGACCTTTGGGTTTGTCAAGCACTAGATTACTACGGTCATCCACTAGTTGCATATTATGTATCTAATCTCTTCCATTGTTTCATCTTTCTATTTCTTAGCAAGGACCAAATGTTTTTTTAATGACTATCACTTTTACTGCTACGCAAATTTTCTTTACATTTCCCTCAACAATTTCCTTCACTCCTTGACCTTGTATTTTTCTTTCAGTTGAATTTTGTTTAAGTCTATAAAATAATGTTATAGTAATATGATTGGCATGGAATCAAAGAAGCAAATTAGTTTAGATAGAAAAGTCATTTTTATTATATTGATTCCATTTACCCAGGAGCAATTAATATTTCTTCAGTTGTTTAGATCTGATTTTATTTGTATAAAAAAATATTTTACAATCGTGTTCATATAGTTATAGGTTTTTCTTGACAAATAGGCTCCCAAGATTTTTATGTTGTCTATGGTTGTTTAAAAAGAATTATTCAGGGGCGACTAGGTGGCGCAGTGGATAAAACACTGGCCCTGGAGTCAGGAGTACCTGGGTTCAAATCCAGACTCAGATACTTAATAATTACGTAGCTGTGTGGCCTTGGGCAAGCCATTTAACCCCATTTGCCTTGCAAATTCCTAAAAAAATAAAAATAAAAAGAATTATTCTCTCTATTTGTTCCTGTTGGACTTTGTTGCTAATATATAGAAATGTTGATAATATATTTGGGTTTAGTTTATCTACTGCAACTTTGCTGAAATTGTTAATTATTTCAACTAGATTTTTTAGCTGAGTCTGTAGAATTCTTATCATTTGCAAAGACTGAGAATTTTATTTCCACATTCTAATTCTTTCGATTTCTTTTTCTCATCTTATTGTTATATTCAGAATAGCTAGAACAATATTAAATAATAGTGTTTATAATAGAAATTCTTATTTTACCCCTCATCTTATTGGGAAGATTTTTAACAACCACATTGCAGATGAAGCTTGCTGAGGATTTTAAATAGATACTAATTAACATTTTAAGGAAAACTTTATTTATTCATCTATTTTATGATGTTTTTAGTAGAAATGGGTGTTATATTTTGTTTAAATGTTTTTCTACATTTATTGAGATTGTTAAATGGTCTTTGTTGTTTTGATAGTGATATGATGATCATTTATGCTTATAATTTTCCCAATATTGTATATCCCTGGTAAAAATCCCACCTGGTCAATATATTTATGTAATCTCACTGATTTTTCATTTAAAATTTTTTGCATCAAAATTCATTAGGAAAATTGATCTTTAGTTTTGTTTTTCCTTCTGTTTTTGCTCTTCTTCCCAACAGAATGTAAACTCCTCGAAGGCAGAGAAAGTTTCAGTCTTGTGTTTGTATTCTTAGAATCTAACGCAGTGCCAAACATTGTTGTTACTTAATAAATGCTCTTGGTTTTGCTTAATTGGACTGATTTGAGCTGAATTGAGTTATAGCATTGGTCTGAAAATCAAAAGACCTTGCTTCTAGACTGTATTTTCCACTGTCTCATTGTGTGACCTTAAGCAAGTCAATTCCCCTCTGTTTTATCCTCTTCTCTCTAAAATGAAAGGGTAGGATTAGTTGATCTCCACTGACTGTTCCTACTATATCTATCTTTGTGTGTTAGATAAAAATATCTTTGGATCCTCAACCTGTCTTTCATACCACCTTTCCTTTTCTGCTTCCAAAACTGAACTCTGTGGGTCCTTGTTCTTTATACTGCATGACAAGTCAGACAGGTTGCTATTAACCACAGGCTGTGCAACAAGTTCAATTACACTCAACCAATACACACTAGTGGTGCTTACCTATCTTGTCAGGTGGACTACCTGGCAGTCTTGACAAAAGGACTTTCCAGTAGAAGTAAATGGATTTGTGAGTACCTTACTAACTAAAAATCCCCTCCTAAATGGACTGTACCTGAAAACACTAAAGCTAACCCTTCCAGAATCTCTTATTAGACCCTGTGGGTTTCTTAGCTAATTCTCTGCTCTTTCAAAGAAAGATAAATTACCATTTCATGTTCCTTCCCTGGAGGCTTTCCATTTGTACTGATCACGTTGTCCCATCACCCCTGCAGCATCCTTCCTCATAAATCCTCTCTGTTCCTGAAGAAAACACTTTTGGGTTACTGGGACTCAGTAAGCTTAATTATTTCTCTTCCTTTCTAGGGAAACAAACATCTATTCCATGAAATCTCTCTCATGTTCCAATCCTAAATGCTCTCTTCTTGCTTAGATCTCCCTCCTCTCCAGCTCTTTGTTTATACATCTCCTATGCACTTTCATAAGTTTCATAAGATTTAGAGACCATAGAGACTCCAGAGAATACCTAGTTCAATTTTCTCATTTGAAAGATGGGTATACTAAGGCCCAGAGAAAGATAAAATTCACTTAGTATAATAAATTAAGAGCTGGAACAAACCTTAGAGGTCACCAAGTCCTCTCTTCTCAATTTTTAGGGTGAAGAAATTAAGGTCTAAAGAAGTGAAGTGATTTGCTCATGACCATATAGGTAGCCAGTGACAAGATTTGAGTCCTGATGTTCTGACCCCAAATCCAGTATTCTTTCCACTATAGTATTATCCTTCTTTGCCTATGTGACCCTTCTCTGATTATTTTAATCTATGTAAAATTTTTTTTAATTTTCTCTTATTAATTTTAATTTTATTAATTTTGGTCTATCATTCCAGCTATCAAGGTCTATTTAGATTCTCATTCTTTCCTTCACTGGATCAGTTATTCATCTCATTTTTATCAGCCTGTCATCATCTAAAACATTAAAAAACCTCCATCTAAGACATTTATAAATATATTAAGGACAGATCTTTGGAGCACTTCACTAGAAACATCCCTCCAGTTTGACATCATTCCATAACTCTCCACTCTTTCATGTTGGAAATTTATTCTTCTAAATAGTTAAAGTGCATCATGCAACATAGTGTGTAGAGCAAGTTAGGTCTATTAGTCCAATTATTTTGCCCAATTATGCTCATTTAGAGGAAGGACTCTTTGGAAGAGTGGATCATTCACTGAACAAGTATTTCATTAAGCACCTTCCAAAGATCTGTAAACTCCATCTTTTCACTAAAGATGTGGCTCACAATCTCATGAGAAGGTAGATGATAGTAGGGCAGAAAAAGATTTCTTCCCCTGTATTGAAGGGAGCAAAATCAAGTGGTAAGGGAGCATGCCAAACTGCTAAGGAAGAGGCATATCCTAAGTAAGTAGAGAGAATACTAGAGTAGGATGAATTGTCTAGGATATTCCCCTCATTTGTCAGAGGAGTAAATGGAAACCAGAGAATGGAGACAATGTTCAAACTCAGGCAATTAGTTAATGACTAGTTAAAGAGAGGAGGAAGTCTTTGCAAACCTGGTGCTATGTTCTTTCCACCATTCTATGCTGGATTTTTATCATGAGATAATTATATGACCTTGGATAAGTTATGATCTATTTATATGCTTCAGCACAAATTAGGAATAAAACAATTTATATAAAATATATTATCGATGAAAAAGCATATATACATTTATATTTGTGTTTATATAGAGAGACAGAGAAAACCAGAGGTAAAGAAGGAGAGACAGAGAAAGAGAGACAAAGACAGAGCTAGAAAGGAAATGACAGAGGAACAAACACACACTTACATACACATACAAATAGAGACAGGGATAGAGATAGAGAAACAGATAGAGAGAGAAAGGGGTCTTTTGGCAAATCTTTGGAGGATTCTCATGCTTAGGTGACAAGAAACAGATAACAATTTATCAAGGAAACCTGGGAAGGAATAGTCAGACAGAAGGTAAATCAGGAGACAGAAGTCAACATCACAGAAACAAAGAAAATAACCAAAAGGAAGGGGTTGACAGACAATTTCTAAAGTTACTGAGATTTCAAATAGGGTGAGGACAGAAAATGCCAATGAATTTAGCAGTTAAGTAATCATTAGTCACTCGTAAAGAAATCATTAGTCACTTGTAGAGAGCAGTTTCAGCTGAGTGGTTCTATCAGAAGCCAGATGATAAAGGGTTGGGAATTGAATAGGAGGTGAAGTGGAAACAAGCATAGACATCATTTTCTAGGAGTTTGGCAAGGAAAGGAAGAAGAGATTTAAGAAGATACCTTGATACATAATAACATTTGTATTGATAATAATATAGGCTAGCGTATTTCTAGTACTCTGAGTTTACAAAACACCATATCTCACTGAATATTTACAACAACATGAAGAAGTAGGAACTTTCATTTTCCCATGTTACAAATGTAGAAACAAGTAAGAGAAATTAAGTGCCTCATATATGTGCATGGACATAGACATACACATTCACAAACATACATAAACAGTTTTGATTAAAACTGCCTTGAGTTTCACAATCTACGAAGAGACAATGACCAAAAAGAAAATATGTATTCTTTAGTAAAAGCAAAAGGAGAATCAAAAGACAGACTATTTTTTTCATTGTTATTTATGGAAGGACATAGATAAGAATTGCACAATATGGACAGTCATAGCCTATGGGCATGTATCTTATGGATGACAACCAAGAGAATTATTATACTCAGTATTAAATGAAAACAATAGCAATATCAACAGCAGCAGCAACAAAATGCCACTATTATTTCATCTCAATACCATAAATATAAAGAAAGGTTTAGTATCTTCCTGTTTAAAGTGGCCATCCTTTTCTTACCTTACATCTGCCGTTAATTTCATGTCTAGATTTAGTCAAGTAATTCTCCTCTTGATGACTTTTATCTCATATGGACACCAGGAAATATTAATTGATCTTCAGGATTCTTCAGCTCTAAAAATCTACAATTTTAGTGTTCTGCTCAAGGTACCTGAGTACTTGGAAAGTTATTAGATTAAAGAAGCATTGTGTGTGCACCCTCACCTCAGTCCAGAAGTATGAGAAGTTAGGGAATCATTATTAACCTGTAACCAACACTAATTTATTTTTGACTTGTTTACCAGAATTCACAAGTCTTAATTTAAAAATGAATTTGTGTCTTTATCCATCATAATATAAATGGGCAGTTACACATTCCATCTTAAAAATAAAATAAAATAAAACTTACATGTCACCCTTCACTTTTACTTATATTGTTCCACATGTGGGGTCCATTTAAATTTCAGCTCAGGATACTATTGTATTGAATAATATAGCAGTCAGAACCCTCAACATCCCTCTTGTACTACACTCTTCTCAGAGTTCTCAATTGAGAGTTCTCAGACCTGAAGTCACTTTGGGGTTGTTTTAATGAGGTAGCATTTGCTAAAGCATGACAGACAGAAATAATAAGTTACCATTTATGAGGAAAACCTCAGAACTGGAGCTGGAGCAGGCAGACAGCCAACAGAAATTGTTTCGTGGATGAAATATTTCCTAAAAATAGCTCTCCCAGCTCAGCCTAATGCAATTAAAGTTAGTGATGTACATAATATGAAAACTGGGAGCTCTTTCTGCTAATAACCACTGTGTAACTGAGGCAATCCATTTCGTTAATTTAATATACACTTTCATAGTCCCCTGATAATAGATGTATAATTAAAATGATATGCTTTGATAGGCTATTCTTTCTGAAATGAAACTTTGTAAGTTCAGGTCTTGAAAAAAATATTTTTTTTCTGTAATTATTATTCAGCATACATTTGTTTTTGGCTCTCCTTTCTTTAGTTTCTCCTCTCCCCCAACAAATTAAACAGCTCTTGAAACTTAAAACCACCTGACATTTGTATTGATAAAGATCTACCCTGGGATTGCTGGGACAATAGGGTGATAGAAAGGTGAGCTATCAAGGGACCAAGAGGTGACTGCTATAGGAGGGCCATTTCTAAATTGAATTTGAATTTACTTAAGATTCATACCCACTTATTTCCAAAGAGCTTGAAGTGACTTTACAGATTAAAGCATAGCAGAAGACATTTCAATGTACATAAGAACACAGTTCCCTGGGAAAAGGACAGTGTAAAGGAATAAGCTCTATGCATAGCAAACTGGATCAATGAACAATAGAATATTTTGCTTCTCATGTGATTGTTTTCTGTTTAAATTGAGTTTTTGTCCAAGATCAGAGCAATATTATATAATTTAAAGAGTGCTAAATTTGGAGTCAGAGTAACCAATTCTTCCACTTACTAACTTAATGACCTTGATTCCCAATTTTTTCCTCTTCAAGATAAGATGATAATTTAATGTCGATTTAGTTTAAATCAATTATCGTTATGAGGCTATAGGTCCCATAGTCATTCATTTATCCTATAAATATTAATCAAGCATTTACTATATGAAGCTAATTTGGACTCACAATGGAAAGTTTTAAATGGCAGACAAAGGAGTTTGTATTTAAGCAAGAGAAAAATGGGAACCACAACAGATTTTTGAGCATGAAAATGTCAATGTTCCCTTTTTAAGGATTAGATCTATGATTTCCTCAGTGAGTAAGAAATTTTCTACCAAAGCATATCAGTACTTGTTCAGCATATAAGACCCAGACAAGGAAAGATTAAATCACTTAAACATCATTTTAAGGCCAGTATGTGGCAGAAGAGGGCCTTGAACTCAGGTCTTCCTGACCTCATTGTCTGTTCCCATTACACTGCTACTCTACCTCTTAAAAGATTATTTTGGCCACTAGCTGAGCAATATACCACTGAAATGTTTCTCTCCAAAGCTATCAATGATCTCTTTATTTGTCTAATCCTAGGGTTTTTTCTAAAATCTCATTTGACATTGTCAGCTACCTTTTCCTTGATTCTTTTCTTTCTAGGTTTTTTGGATAGTACACTTTCCTGATTCTCCTACCACTCTTACTGCTCCTTCTCAGACTCCTTTAGTAAACCCATGATTATCCAGATCATACCCTCTTTTCTTCTACCTTTATATTATTTCCTTTGGCAAACTTTTCAACTCCCAAGGATTTAATGCTGAGAATTCTCAAATCTACTATCCAGTCCTATTCTTTTGGCTGACCTCTTATCTAGTATTTTCAACTGCCTTTCAGATATCTCAATCTAGACTTCTTATAATCAATATGCCCCCAATTCAATTTTTTCCCCTAAATCCTCTCCATTTTCCTATTTTTATCTATTACTATAGAGGGCAATGTTGTCCTCCTGGCCCCTTAGGTGTTCCACTTAGATGTCATCCTCAATTTCTCACTATCTCACACCCCTCCTTCCCCATCAAATCGACAAGCAAAGGCTTGTCAATTTTACCTTTGAGACATCTCTCCAAGATACCCCTTCATTCTCTTCTCACATGGCCACCACTCAGATACATGCCTGCATCACTTCTTGCCTGAATTATTTTGCATAAGCCTACTTTTTGTTTCTCTCTTCATCAAGTCTCTCCCCAATCACCACTATTCAGTCACCAAAGTGATTTTCCTAATGTTCCAAGTCTGATCATGCATCCTTATCACCTCTAGGATTGAATGTAAAATCTTCTGATAAAGTCCTTCATAACCAAGTCCCCTTCCCAGTTTTCCAGTCTCATAATACCTTATTTCATTCAATTTTTATTCTATGATTAGGTACTAGTGACCTTTTGGCTATTACAAAAATAGTACTTTCCATCTCTTGACTCCAGGAATTTTTCTGATGATCTCTAATTCTCTCTTCTCATCTATTCCTCAGCTTCCTTTATGTTCCAAGTAAAATCCCATCCTCTATAGCAAGTTTTCCAACCCTTCTTAATTCTAGATCTATTTGCATAGACCCTAGCATTTAGTAGGTGCTTATTAAATATTTTTTGACTGCTTGACTGAGTTATTAGAAAGGACAGTTGAATTAGATTCAAGGAGACTAATTAACAGTCAATTGAAAGAGTTTCTTCAAGAAGGGAGTGCATGAACCAGAATGGTAGTTGTAAGACTGGAAAAAAGATAGGTAGCAGAGCTATCATGGTGATACAACTACAAGAGCTGTTAGATGATAAGATATAGGAAATGAAGAATGGAAAATTTCATGCCTAGGCCACTCAAGAGATGAGAGGAAAAAAAGATAAATTTGGAGTAGGGTTAACTATAGAGAGGAATATTATTTGAAAAATATTGAATTTGAAATTCCAGTGGTATATCCATGAGAAGTTGTACAGTAGTCAAGTGGTAATGTGAAACTGAAGTTAAGGAAAGGTATTAGAGATGGATATAGAGACTTTTAATTATAGTTATAAACTGTAGATAAACTTATGGGAGCAAATAAACTCAGCAAGAGAGAACAAAAATTAAGAGAAGATATATGTCTCCATTGATGTATGTGCCTGTAGAAATATACTGAACTAACAAGGTAGGCTAAGGGAGTAATTCAAGAAAGAGGAGGAAAACCAGGAGAGAATAATGCATTGAAGTGAAGGAAGGAAGCAGAAAGTTTTCAGGAGCATGACATATTTCAGAGCTTCAGAAGCTGCAGAGAAGTTAGGTAGAATGAGAATTCTTAAGGTTTTAGTGGTAACCTTGAAGGATTCTATGAAAGGGTCAAGGAATTTAATTGTTAAGGGATTGCTGGCAATTGATTTAACCATTCTGGAAATGCCTGTATAATTATACTAAGAAAATATGTAATATATTTGATGCCAAGGACCATCGTTACACATATAATCCAAGGATCCAAAAAGTTGAAAAATTTAATATAATTCAAAATATTTATAGCAATATTTATTGTAGAAGCAAAATACTGGAAACAAAATAGATACTCCATGATTGAAGAAAAGCCAAATTGTGGCCCATGAATGCAATTATATTTAGCTATACTGAGCATTGATATTGAAAAGAAACAATGAATATTAAGATTGTTTAGAGACATGGGAAGACATGAACTAATGGAAATGAGTAAAAACAAAAACAACTTATAGAATGACTGCAACTGTAAATAGAATTAAAAAAAAACATTTGTCAACAACTAAAATCAGACCTTAAGACTGCATAATTATAATGATCAAATTTGAACCTGAAGACAATATTTGAGAAAGCATTTATCTCTCTTCTTTGTAGAGGAATGGTTTAGAGGCAGAATAAAGAATTTACTGAATTTGATCTGTGTGTTGATTAGTTTTGTTAAATTATTAACCTACCCTAATTCTTCAAAACAATTTTAGGGGATGGAATTGCTCTCAAGATGAAGAACAGGGAGAAATGTAAATGTACTAGAATGTGAAGATGCTCTAAAAATATATATATGCATATATATTTTTAGAGCACCTTCAGATTATATATATATATATATATATAATTTTTAAAATCATATTGCAAAACTTTACTTGAGTTTTCAGTCAAAAGTCAGATTTTAGGGGCAGCTATGTGGCACAGTGGATGGAGCACTGGCCCTGGAGTCAGGAGGATCTGAGTTCAAATCAGACCTCAGACACTTAATAATTACCTAGCTGTATAACCTTGAGCAAGTCATTTAACCCCATTGCCTTGCAAAAAAAATGAAAACAAAAAGTCAGATTTTAAAGTCCTAAAATTCAATGATGGGTGAAAAAGTGGAAGCAAGATATATAAAAACCTTTCTCTAGGAACTTGACTGTGAAAGGAAGAAGAAACATATTGTAATAACTTAAGGGAATAGATAAGAAAGATTGAAGATGGGGTGGAGGGGAAGTATTGATCAAAAGATCATGCTCCCAGAAGAGATAGAAAGGGATGAGATAAAAGGCAAAATTAGAAATATAAGTCACACTATAAGGGGTGAGTCATCTCTTACTCAAATACTGGAGCAAATGAAGATAGCAGTGGAAATTATTCAGCAGAATTTTAAAATGTAACCTAGGGAAGAAGAGGGAGCTTATAATAAATGTTCTCAATTTTTTCAGTAAAGTTGGATGCAAGGTCTTAGTTTTAGAAGGAAGAGGAAAAAAAAGATGAAATAGCAGACTTGAGAAGAGAATAAAATATTGCAACAACTAGTTTTTGTAGTATGACAACTAATCAGTGAATAATGAGAGCATTGATATGTAGCAGTGAGAACCTATCTGAGACTATATGACACAAGTTTTATAATTTAGCTAAATGGAAAAATTGTATTGTTTCTTTCTGTGGCATTTATTAATAAGCTAGTAGAAGCTGAAAAGGTGAGACTGGTAAGATATAAATAGTAATATGACATAGAGACAAGGAATTGAAAGGGGGGCAACAGTGTGCTGTTGAACTGGTAAGCCGTAAGGTTAAAGATTATATATTTGGATGTTAGACCAGAGTAGGGATGACTGTTTAGAACAGAGAACATATACGGGTAGGGATTTTTGGGAAATGTGATAAGTAGATTTGAAAAGAACAAGGAAAAGTTATTTTTAAGAGGCAGAGTTTATAATCAAAAAGAAATTTCAGGATCCAGAATCATGGAGGCAGAACAATTATGAGTAATGAGGAAATCAAAGGTATGTCCATCAAGGTAGGTTGTTAAGTTAGAAAGAATATATAAATAAAGATGCATTAAATAAAAGACTAGCATGTTTGAAGGAACATTAGCATATGAGCTGAGGTTCCTGAGCGTAAGGACAAGGATTTAGGAGATGAGAAAGAAAACTAAATCTGATATTCAGTTTCTTGGAAAATAAGTAATTGAGAATAGCTTAGAGGCTGATAGGTGATTGTTTTTTGTGAGAGGGGTTGGAGTGAAGATGAAGGCTTGGGAATTAAGTTTATAGATTAGGTTTATAAATAGATTACCAATCTACCACAATGATCATTAAACCCAACAAATGGAGGATGTGACTTTTTTAGAAGTTATTTAATAGTAAAGATGTAATAATATTTCCTCATCTTCACAGAATAGAGTAATACCTTTTAAGAATCTGACATTAAATATTGAGTATTTGAATGACTGAGTACTAGAACTCTAAGACGACCTAAAAATATCCAGATGAACCCTTCATGTTACATATTAAAAAAGAAAGTCTCTGAGTATGTCATAGCATTAAATTAATCATAGAAGCGTCATTTTTTTATCTGGGATAACCCATTTGACTTTTCTGATGAGCTAAGAAATAAGCTAAACAAAATCTCATTAAAAATAAAACATTTTTTCATAGTGGTGCTGTATTTAGGAGAGAATATTTTTTTTAAATTTGTAAATAGATGACAATGCATAACATGAAAAGTTGTATAGTATGATCATAAAATCTTGATTTTTAGCTTTGTGAAATTAGGGATTCATGATTTCATCATTTTAAGCTGCAGTCTTCTTTGTTGCAGATTACAATCCCTCTATGTTTTAGTAGACATTTTCCTGAATTATTGTTACCAAAAGCTGTATTCCCTGTCTGATATTCTGGTTCTGAACCTTTCCGAACTTACCATGTTTAATCCTCAGACAACATACTTCAAAGGCATAGTTGGATCATAACCCATGAAACATTAACTGAAGAAATGCAAACCTATAGTCAAATATTTCAGTCAGAAGGCAAATGTTAAAGGCTTAAGAATTCATTGATGGATGAAGAAATGGAGACAATGATTTTAAAAAACCTCTTACTAGGAGATTGGCTATGAAAGGAAGAAAAGACATATGGAAATAGAAACATGGAAAATAAAATAATTAATACTCTTACCCTTCCATATTTTCCTTTTGCTCTTAAAGTGAGCTGCCTCAAAATAGCATAGTATTGATTGATGATTTTAGAAGGCTATGTCAATAAGTAGACTGGACTTTAGGGACTCATGTGATCGTCTCCTTCAGATGTAAAATGAAGGCAATGATACTGTACCTCTCTCTCTCTCTCTCTCTCTCTCTCTCTCTCTCTCTCTCTCTCTCTCTCTCTCTTTTATCTTTAACTTGTTTAATTGTGTCTATTAAGGCGGGGGGGGGGAAAGTGCATGAAAGAAGAAATATTTAGTATACTATCTTCTCTCTATTTCTCAAATTCCTTAATGAAATTGATGTATTGGGCAAGAAAAGATTATTCCAAAGTCCAGGGTAATGATTGGGATGATACTGGATATAATTAAAATTCTACTTCCCCTGAGAGTCTTATTCATTCAGTTAGTTTCAAATCAACAAACATTTATTAAATGCTCACTAATTACATGCAAGGCAGTGTGTGAGACAGAAATATTCTTCATCCTCAAGGAGATTACATTCTACTGGAAGTATAGAATATGTATGCAAGTGATCAAGCATAAACTCATTCATTATCAAACGTCAGTGCTGGTTATAGAACCATTATAAATCATAACTAATATAGTTTTATGATAAAATGAAAATATTCAGGTAGCATTCATTTCCTTAGCTAAGTATGTAACTGATTAATGATGGTGACACATTTCTTTGTTCTGCTGCAGAAATGTGCATTTTTATAATAGGTTTTATGCATAGAAAATCTCATATGCATATGTGTATCTATACACACATACATTTATGCACACATGCATATCTAAATGTATTTGTATATAGATATAGATAGATAGATATACATGTCTTTAGCATTTAATCTTTCTTTGATTATCTTTTTTCAATTGAATATTAATCTCAAATTATCCTGACATTTTATACTGATTGGTAAGCTTTTTTTTTAAGCTTGTTCAGGGTAGATGGACTTTTTGGTGATTGAAAAACATTTACAACTTCTGAAGATCACATATGAAATTCTATTAATAAGACTATTTTCTTTCCTTTAATAAAAACATAATTGGCCTATATGACAGAAGTGTGTTAACACAATAATAGTATTATTTATGATGTACTTATTCCATCTATAATCATTATTAACAGAGATTATCAATTATACCAATGAACAGGTCTTTTCTCATAATTTCAGATTTAAGAAACACTTCTCTCACTGTTGGTTGTCCATTACATGGAATCCCAGAAAAATGAAACTAAAAGGGGCCTGAGGGATTACTTAATGTGGTGGTTCCTCATCTCTTGTCAACTCTCAGCAAGTTTTTACAACTGACAAATGTTTCAGTACCAAAGATCCATGCTTCTTCTCAAAAGACAGCACAGTAAATTAGGAAGTGTGGTGGACTAAGGGAAAACTTTGAAAAAGAAAAGAATAGAGCAACTTGAGGCCAGGAAGAGAATATGTACAACACAAATAGCAAGAATTAGAAGTGAGAGGCTTAGAGATGATGCGTGTATGTTAATACCTTCTCTTTGAGGAAATCTCAGATCTATTTGACTTGAGTCAGGAGATATAGGTTTGAATCTAGTCTCTAATGTATACTCATTGTCCTTTTCTTTATAATGGAGGTAATGATATTCCCAACTCACATAGTTTATTGTTAGAAAAGTAATAGTATGTCTCAAAATTCTGTGTAGATATATTATTCTTAAACATTTGTAAAGTAATTCCTTATAAAGCAATGGATCTCAAAAAATTTTATTTTTTCATTCACTTTTCTTTTTCTTTATTTTTATCTTTATTTTGTTAAATTTAATTAATTTTGTTTCTTTTTTTATTTGTTTAAGGCATACAGACCCTTGGATATCAGCTTCTAAAGTCAGAGGATAAAATGATGCCACTTTTGAAGAAACAATCCCATCCAACCATGTTGCATTCCATTCTCAGTAAACTCTAGTGGGTCACTATTACATCCAGGATCAAATACAATATATGGCATTTCAAGCTTTTTATAACCAGGCTGTTTCCCTAGCCCCCTGACTTGAGGTCTAACTTATACTTTCCTCTACATATTCCTCCACATTTTTCAGCTTATCCATATTTCCATATTTCACTCCTCATCAAGCATTCATTGATCCAATTTATTAGTCTAGTTCCATTTTGCCTCAATAGTGTTCCATTTGCTGACTCTACACCTTTGTCCTAGGTGCTGCCTATGCCTGTAATGCTTCCCTTAATTAGGTAATGAGAACAGTTATTTCTTCCTATTTAGAATCTAAGAATTAAACTACAAATGGAAGGAGAGAGTATTCTTACATCAAACACATGAAATGGGGAGAGGTTTGAAAGAGGACTTGAATTCCTCCTAATCCCTCAAAATGAAAAACTTTCATGATATAATGTTAAAGCTGGAAGGGATATTTGAGATTCCCTGATACAGCTGCTTGAGTATCTAGATGATGCTGTGGATAGAGTGCCAGAATCAAATCAGGAAGACTCTTTTTCCAGAGTTCATATCTGGCCTCAGACACACAGCTGTGTGACCCTGGGCAAGTCATTCAACCCTGTTTGCCTCAGGCTCCTGCTTTGTAAAATAAGTTGGAGAAGGAAATGCAAACTACTCTAGTACCTCTGCCAAGAAAACATCAAATGAGGTTTTGAAAAGTCAGATATGACTGAAACAACTGAATAATAACATAAACAGCAATGCCACACCATTTTTTCAGTGGAGGAAACAGAGGTCCTGTGCTTAGTTTTTGAATTCCTTCCCTAGGCCATTACATAGAGCACAGGAGTGGACTCATTTAGTCACCACTGTTGTTGAGACCCTCATCTTTTCTTCTCTGGACTACTGCAATAACAATTGTAATTGGCCTCCCTGATCCTAGTTTTCCTTATCCACACAGCTACTACTACTATTCCAGAAGTGTGACTCTCATCTTATTTCCTCTTGGCTCAATGAGAATCAGTGTTCACTCCCTTTTGTCTGAGGGAGCAAATATAAATTCGTTTGTTTTTCTTTGAAAGTCCTTTGGTTTCTGGCATGAACCTGTGTTTCTAACCTTATTCCATATTAGTCTTCTGCAGAGCAGCTGAACTGGTTTTCATCACACAGGTGATGATTTTTCCCCAGCTGTGTGCTCTTGCAGAGGCTATTTTCCACACCTGGTAGCCACGGTTACTTCTACTCTTTAGAATTTCTTTGCACTTTAATTCCATGGTCAACTTAAATATCACTTATGATATAAGGTATTCCCTTCTTCCATCATCTAGTGTCCATACTCCACAAAAATTACCTTCAATTTATAATGCTTTAAAAGATATATATATATGCATATGTATGTTTCTATAATATGTGTATATGCCTCAATATACATATATATTTCTATATTATATGTATATATTTCAATATACATATTTCTACATACATATTGATACATTTATATGTGTATGTATATATGTATACATTTTCTTATGCTTATATATGTGTGTGTGTGTGTGTGTGTGTGTGTGTGTACATGAGCACACATATCTGTCTGTTAGTCTGAATGTCCATTTGTCTATCTGATAAGGAGGTGGAACAGTGGATAGAGTTACAAAGGAACTTAGTTCCTTTGAACTAAGGAAGACCTTAATTCAAATGTGAACTCAGACACTTACCAGCTGTGTGACCCAGGGCAAGTCATTAAGCCTCTGTTAGCCTCAGCTTCCTCATCTGTAAAATAGAGACAACAATAGGATCTATCTCCCAAGATTGTTGTGACAATCATATCAGATATTTACAAAAGTACTTAGCTTAATAACTGATAAATAGCAAATGCTATATAAATGTCTATCCTCTTTCATCTATCCTCTCTCTCTCTCTCTCTCTCTCTCTCTCTCTCTCTCTCTATATATATATATATATATATATATATATATATATATATATATAGAACTTTTGTACTTGTTCCTAGTATAGTGCCTAATATATGAGGTTCTTTATAAATCCTTGCTTATTTATTGAGTAAATTATGAGAGAATAGAAAGGGAAGAATTTCTCTGAAAGAGGCATAAATAAAACAATGATTTGAGGTAGATCAAACTATTTTGAGTAAAGTATGATAGCCAGGATCATAATATGAAATTAATGGTTGTAATATTTTTATTTCACAAATATTGGCTATTAATTGGTCAGATGAATGGACACCCCATTGTTTCCATTTGATTTTTGTCTTCTTATGAACATCTTTCTGTGAATCATACTCAAAGAAAGCATCATTTCCCAGAGAAACCTAGGAAATAAAATGAGAAATTATGAGAGTCAGGAGGAAGGGATTTTAGTGAAATTCATTTTTTTTTAAACTTAGAGACTAGAAAAGAAGTGTTTCAAATCTGGAATATATGAAACTGTAGGTCAAAATTCAATACTTAACAAAGTGGTGTTACTGGTAAAATATATAAAAAACATCTTTAGTTCAAAGTTTTGAATGACCATCAAGAAGAATGTTTAAAAGAACTAAAATATAGAGAAATGATTATAAAATTCAAGCCCCTATTTTCTGACAAAATCACAAAATCAATTGTTTGATAACAATTGTTAAGGACCTACTATGTGACAGATATATTCTCGGCAATGAAGGTACAATTATCATTAATGAAACAATCCCTACTCTCAAGGGACTTGCTTTCTAATGGTGGAGACACAGAACATAGAGTGAATAAATTTAAAGAGAGTAAATATTAATTAATATAAGATAATTGAATACAAGGAAATTGTGTGACACTAGCAGGTGGAGGGATTTGGAAAGTTTCATGTTACAGGTACTGCTTAAGCTTAATTTTTTTAAAGGATTATGTGAGTCAGAGGTGAGCTCATTCCACTCATGGTGAAGGCATTTTGCCAGAGACAGGAGATGGAACACTGTTTTTAGTAAACAGGAAGAGACTCAGTGTGACTGCAATATAGAGTGTGGAAAGGTAGTAATGCCTAATAACCCTGTAAAGATCCATTGATTCCAGATTGTATTAGGCTTTAAGAGTCTATATTTTATACTAGAGGCATAGAGTAATCACAAGAGTTTATTCAGTAGGGGAGTTGACTGGCTAGTTCCTTGCTTAAGGAAAATCATTTTGGAAATTGTATGGAGTATGAATCAGAGTGGAGACTGGTTTGTACATATGCCCTTCCTTGATCATATCAAGTGATCTCTTCTTATCATAAATTTCCATGATAACATCTTTTATTCCTGTTCTTCAATATTTCTCATTGCTTCTATTTGGCAATCTGGTCATACTCTCCATTACCCTTTTTATGGTAGTCATTTTCAGAACTAGGATTTGAATCCAGGTCTTCAATATCTATGTTAGGTATTTTTCCCACACATTTCTTGGAAAAAGTTTTTAGTTTAGTCTTTTTAATCAACTACCATTTTTAAAAAGCATAGAATTAAGCAGAAAGAAAACAATTGGAATAATTGAGAAAAAGTTTTGAAAATTTCATGTTGAATGTATTATTTACTTTAACCAAAAAAAAAAACCCTAAGATGTACATAATTCAATTTTATGTACAATGTTCTTCCTTTGGTCTGCTATATAAATGAAAGTACTCATTTAATTTTGTGTTTGTTAAGTTCAGAATTATAAGGGGGAAAAAAGAGATGGTTCAAATAAATAAACAAAACAAAACACTTCTCTTTTTGTGATCCAAGGCTCTTGTTTTCATCCATTGCTCAGGAATCCACAAGAATTGTCTAGAATGTGCTTTTAAAAATTGTTTTCTCTGATTTTGGGAAAATTGTAGGAGCTCTATTAATGATGTGCATTGCTTTGCTAACTGTTCATCCCAGAGGCTCACAGCTGGCTAGAATACGCAAAATGTGCTGAGCAAGCTTGCCACGTGCGCATTGCTCCCAGCAGGCTAGCCCAGTAACTTATAGCTTCTTCCTTGCTGTCTCAGCAGTCCAAGAGGACCTATTTCACAATTGGAATTTGCATTACCTTTATCTTATTACTAATCCACATCCTAAGGGTCTCCTTTAGTCAGTCTCTTCAGAAACCCCAGTTTCCTACAGATATTACCTGGAAAACATACTGCAGACAGTAAAGCAATAAAGTTGATTATGTATTATAGAACCATTCATTCATCCAATGGTTATTTATTGAACATTTATTTCAGGCAAGACACTGAATTACTTGCCAAGTCTCTTTTAGGCCATATTCCCAACAATTTTGTTTTGTCATCATCATTATTCCACAGTGAGGAAACTGAGGTACTACCTGGGAAAGATTTATGTCCTGGAGCAACATTATTTCATTTCTGATTGCAAAACCAGTCAGTGGTTTTCTATGTGAAAATAGTAAGCTATTTTGTCAAATAAGATTTTTTAGGAGGTGTAAGATCATTTTCTTGATTTAGGAGTTTTAAAATTACAATGTACTATATTACTGAAAACCAGAAAACATGAGTTCTAGTTCTACAACTGGTAGCTCTACGACATTCAGCAAATCACACTTAATCTCTTTGAGACTCAACTTTCTTCTCTGGAAAAGGAGAGAGATTGACTAGATGATGACTGAAATGACTTCCTGGTTTGAAATTTTACTATAATATGTTTTAAGGACCCTTCTAACTCAGACATTGGTGGCTGTATTACATCAGGCTTTTGCCATAACTAATCTTTTCATCTTCAGCACCTAGCGTTTCTAGCATATAGCAAGTGAATGAATTTCAAGTAAACTATATTGTACTAGGATGCTACTGTAATTTATTATACAACACAATCCTTGCACAAAGATGTTTATTAAATGTTTGATGAATTGAAAGTTACAATATATCATCGAGAAAATTAATTTAGAATACTGAGAAAAGAACTAAAACATAATCTGTGACACAAAACTTCACAAGTAGTGACAATACCAATATATCGCTGAATCTACACAGGCTTACTAGAACTTTTCCATAAGGAATTGAGGAGGTGGTGATAATACAATGTACAAGCATGATGGAGAATCATTATTATAATTAAATATTACATGGAACTGTAGGGTTTGTATATATAAGGAAATTAAAGTAAGAGTCATCTCACATGGCATGCCGATTCTTCACTCCTTTAAGGGGTGGGGAGAAGGAAAAAGCAGTAGTAATCACCCATGTGCATATAATGAATTATTTAAGTAGATTTAGATTCAAACAGAAGTTGGAGGCACATATTAACTCAGAAAACTAGACATTAGCATAATTTATATTTTATTTTATTTTTATTTGTTTTGGTATTTCCCAATGATGCATTAATTTATTTAGGGCTACAATGACCTGTGTGACCCATTTGAGCTAGCCAATGTGTCCCAGCTAAAGTCTCAAGTCAGAAAGACTCATAGTTCTGAGTGAAAATCTGATCTCAGACTCTTAGTAGCTGTGTCACTTCACTCTGCCTCAGTTTCTTCATCTGTAATATGAGCTGGAGAAGGAAATGGCAAACCCTTCTAATATCTCTGCCAGACTTGACTGAAAATGACTGAACAACAACTAAATGTAGATAACCTTATTTCTATTAATGACAGTCTCATTTTTCCAAGAAACTCATGTCAGAGTGACCTTTAAATGGGATCTTTTCATTATCTCCACACATAAAATTAGTTATTAAATCCTTTCAATTTTATTGCAGTTATAACTTTTATTTCAGTCCCAATTTTACTGTTCCTATTACCACAATGAAAGTCCAGGTCCTTCTCTTCTCTTAGTTATGCTCTTCTAAGAGCCATGAAATAGGTCTCTTTGCATCTGATCCATTTACATGTTGGTGGTACAAATGTTCTTATTTGTCACTCTATTCCTCCCTTAAATGGTTCTCCATTTGCTTATGCAATGAAGATAAAATCCCATAACTTGTCATTAAAGACACTCTAACAAACATGTTCCAAATTACATATCTAGCCCAATTCCACAGCAACCCCCTCACTCATGCATACACTATATCAACCAACCAAAAAATTTTGCTAAGAGCACATTATGGTGAATAATTTATTAATAATATCACCATTCTGAGCTGAATCATTTTACATGTCTCATTTTTCTGTTGTCTTTTTTTAATATTTTATTTATTTTGAATTTTACAATTTTCCCCCAATCTTGTTTCCCTCCCCCCATCCACCACAGAGTCTTCATATTTTTTCCACATTTTTCCATATTTTTTTCCATTGATTGAAGTTGAAGGTAGTGAGAGAGAAATCATATCCTTAAGGAAGCAACATAAAGTATAACAGATATCAAAATTACATTAAGATAATTTTTTTTTAAGTAAAGGTAATAGTCTTTGGTCTTTGTTCAAATTCCACTATTCTTTCATCGCAGATACCCTACAATTGTACCTAATTGTTGCACTGATGGAATGAGCAAGTCCATTAAGGTTGACCAACACCCCCATGTTTCTGTTAGGGAATGCAATATTCTTCTGGTTCTGCTCATCTTGCTCAGCATCTGTTCATGCAAATGCTTCCAGGCTTCTCTGAATTCTCATCCTTCCTGATTTCTAATAGAACAATCATCACATATATATACCAATTTGTTAATCTATTTCTCAATTAAAGGACATTCAATTAATTTCTAATTCTTTGCCACCACAAACAGGGCTGCTATGAATAATTTTGTACAAGTGATATTTTTACCCTTTTTCATAATTACTTCAGGATATATACACCCAGTAGTGGTATTGCTGGATAAAAGGATATATATATATATATATATATATATATATATATATATATATATATATATATATATATACATTTCTGTTGCCCTATGGGCATAATTCCAAATTTCCCTCCAGAAAAGTAGGATGAGTTCACAGCTCCACCAACAAAATATTAGTGACCAAGATTTCCCACATCCCTTCCAACATTGATCATTGTCCTTACTGGTCATATTGACCAGTTGAGAGATGTGAGGTAGAATCTCAGAGATGCTTTAATTTCCATTTCTCTAATAAGTAGTGATTTGGAGCAATTTTTCATATGACTATAGATCATTTTGATTTCCTCCTCTGTAAATTGCCTTTGCATATTCTTTGACCATTTGTCAATTGGGGAATGGCTAATCTTTTGAAAAATTTGACTAAGGTCTCTATATTTTAGAAATGAGTCCTTTGTCAGAGATACTAGTTGTAAAAATTGCTTCCCAATCCATTACATTTCTTTTGATCTTGGTTACAGTGGTTTTGTCTGTGCAAAAACTTTTTAATTTAATATAGTCATAATTGTTTAATTTATTTTTAATGATGTTCTCCATTTCTTCCTTGGTCGTAAACTGCTTCCCTTTCCATAGATCTGACAGGTAAACTATTCCTTGATCTCCTAGTTTGCTTATAATATTATTTTTATGTCTAAATCCAGTATCTATTTTGATCTTATCTTGGTATAGGGTGTGAGGTGTTGGGCTAATCCAAGTTTCTTCCATACTAACTTCCAGTTTTCCCAACAGTTTTTAACGAAGATAGAATTTTTATCCCAATAGCTGGACTCTGGCTTTATCGAACAACATATTGCTATAATCATTTCCTGCAATTGCACCGAGTCTATTCCACTGATCCATCACTCTATTTCTTAGCCAAATACAAGAAAGTTTTGATGACTGATGCCTTATAATATAATTTTAGATCTGGTTGGGCAAAGCCACCTTCTTTTGTACTTTTTTTCATTAAATCCCTGGAGATTCTCATCATTTTATTTCTCCATATGAATTTACTTACAATACTTTCTGACTCATTAAAGTAACTTTTTGGAATTTTGGTTGGTAGGGCACCAAACAAGTAGTTTAATATTGGTAGAATTATCATTTTTATTATATTAGCTTGGCCTATCCATGAGCAGTTGATATTTGCCCAGTTATTTAAATTTGATTTTATTTGTGTGAGAAGTGTTTTGTAATTGTTTTCAAAAAGTTTCTGAGTCTGCCTTGGCAGGTAAACTCCCAGATACTTTATATTTTCTGAAGTTACTTTAAATGGGAGTTCTCTTTCAAGTTCTTTCTGCTGCATCTTGCTAGTCATATATAGGAATGTTGATGATCTATGAGGGTTTATTTTATATCCTGCGACTTTACTAAAGTTGCTAATTATTTCTAGTAGGTTTTTTAGATGATTTTTTTGGGATTCTCTAGGTATACCATCATATCATCTAAAAAGAGTGAGAGTTTCTCCTCAGAGGTTCTAGGCCTCTCTGAGTTAGGTCTTTTCCTTCTAGGAATTTTTCTATGGACCCTCCTTTTTTCTGGCCTTTCTTCATTTTCCTAAGATCTTGTGTTGGGGCAGCAGCTGGTTCACAGAGTTTTGGTGTTAAGATTCCTAGGGTCTTTACTCACTGGGTTTAATAACTCCCAGTGGGATGTCCAAGAGGGGGCGCTGGTTGCTTTCTCTGGAGTGTCTGTGACATTGATTTGAGGCCCTCTTCCTTGGCCTCAAGTGGGTGGTTGAAGCTGCTGAATACTTTTATCTTTGAACAATGGTGGGCTATGCCCTGGGGCAAGGTGATTACTCTCCCTATTCATAGCTGAGGGAGTTCTACTGCTCAAAGCTGACCCTGGAGGGGAGATGGACTGAAATTGTGTTTGTTCTGGGAAGAGGCTTCAGCTGAAATGAATATATGGACTCTGAGTTCCTCCAGACTCAAGGACACCAGGGATCTTTGTCTGCAACTCTCCTGCACTGGAACTCACCCTCCAGCCATGCCAGTAAGCCCCAGACTGTCAGTCTGACAGGCAATGCCTCTGCTCCCCAGGTGGCTCACAGCTCTGCGGCTGATCAGGCTAGTCCTGCTCTCAGGATTTCACCATGTGCCCTATGCTCCCAGCAGAGTCTGCTTTCACCCACAATCCTGGAAGACAAACCTTGAGGTTGGTGTTTTTCTCCTAGCTTGTCTTTCTGGGTTTTGTTGATTGGATTTCTGTTAAGAGGTTTGCTTCATACTATGTATGAGGGAAGATCAGGAGATCTTAATACAGTGCCTGCCTTCTCTCTACCATCTTGGCCAGAAGTGTGAACCATTTTTTTCTTGATTCTAATTTGAATTATTGACTCTAGAGCAACTATTGTTTGGGTTAGAAAATTATTAAATTTCCCATTGCTATTCTTTGTTTCTGAATTTCATTTTTGGGATCCCCCCAACAAACCCACAGAAATTCTGTGGAGAAAAACAAATAACTCCACTTAAATGGGAACATTGGCCTAAATTCTGTTGAAAATTCTTCATTTTTTATTTTATTCATCAATAGAACTGTTGACTTGGTACTGTATTCTGATCTGTACCATACTAATGGCTAATATTGATATTGTACCTACTATGTGCCAGCTAACAATTAACTTCAAGAAAATGGAGAATCTCCCCAGCCAGCACCATATTACCCATATGTGCAACCATTTGTTACATCAAATGGAAAAATATTGAATATTGTAGATAAGTTTTCTTACCTTAACAGTTTATTTCCAGGATGTCTACATAGATCGGGGCAGGGAACATCTGGTCTGTAGGCTATTTAAGACCTACAAAATCATTTGTTCTGGCATTGCCAAGGCAAATGCAGGTGGGATTCAAAATTCAATAAATCTAGGAGCTTTTTATGGGTTAATTAATTAAATGTTGACAAGATACAGTCCATGAATAATGATATTAACATTCAAATGTCCCTTGGCAGAAAAAAGATCCTGACAAAGATGACAAGATTGATGCATGCATTACCAGAGTTAGTTCAGTGTTAGGAAGGTTTTGGGAGTACCAAAACACTATTTTTTTTTTAATGTGATAAAAGGGGATATTAGGCTACCTACCAAACTAAGGTCTACAGACGCACTGAGATTGACCTCATTGTTGCATACCTATGAAACCTGGACAATGTACCAGGAAACTGAACAGCTTCTTTTGAATTGTCTTAGAAGGATTTTGAATATCATTTGACTAGATAAGGTACCAGACACTAAGGTGCTTTCTTGAGTTGAATTCCCAGGTATTTAAACTCTACTGCAGAGTACAACTAGCAGAGAGTTGACTACATTGTTCAAATGTCACATATATGTTTGCCTCAAAGACTATTTTACAGAGAACTCATAAAAGGCAATTGCTCACATGGAGATTAGAAGAGCAGTACAAGATGCAAGGTCTTTCTGAAGAACTTTAGAACTTTAGAATTAATTTAAGACATGAAAGATGCTGACACAGGACCTCACAACTTGATGTGCTAATATCAGAGAAGGCAATGCTGAAACAGTTAAGTCTCAAAAGGAAGGTGAGATGTGCAAATTTAGGGCCTCCACTACAAATGTTTATATGGACTAATTGTACCTTACCTGTAACAGAGCCTTCTGAACTTGTATATTAGATCAAGCCACTACAACTGGATACACTGTACCTTGACCCAATAGAACAATGTCATTTTGGTTCTTCAAGAACAAAGGACAACATCAAGCTATTTGCCAGATACCATGATGCTTTTTTAAAAAAAAATAACTCATTTGATCTTCACAATCCTGAGGGGGTAGATTCTAATTGTTATACCCATTTTATAGTTGAAGAAGCTCAGGCAAAGAGAAAGTAAGTAATTAGCCTAGGGCCACACAGCTGGTAAATATCTAAGACTGGATTTGAACTCAAGTCTTCCTGTCTCTAAGATCCGAGGGTTTTATTACTCATACCACCTAGTTGCTCATACATAAAGAGAAAACAAAACTTTTTTTTCTCTATTTATGTACATTTCTTAACTGTTTGATATTCAACTTTTTGCAATGCTGGTTGGGGTTTTCTTGGCAAAGATACTTAACTGGTTTGTTATTTCCTTCTCCAGTTAATTTTACAGACAAGGTTATATGACTTGCTCAGGGTCACACAGAAAGTATCAGAAACCACATTTTGATCTCAAGCCTTCATGACTCAGGACTCTATCTGCTGTACCACTTCACTGACCTACAGTTTCCTACTAGTCTCCAAGACCCTTGAAGTCTGGGACTTAGTTTATTTTTGTATTGCTTTTGTGGGAGATTCAGTGTGTCCAATAGAGATTGAGAGTTAGTGAAAGTGTTAAATAACTAGTTAAAACTAGTCAGAATTTATTATAGAAAATTACAAAGTAGACAGATTAAAAACTTTTCTCCTCCTAGAAAAGCAGCAGATACTTTGAGGATAGAAGTGAATACTAAAAGAGTAGGCAAGATCTAAGAGAGAGAGAGAGAGAGAGAGAGAGAGAGAGAGAGAGAGAGAGAGAGAGAGAGAGAGAGAGAGATCCTTGCAAGTCTAAGGTAGAGTCAAGAAGAGAGTGAGAGAAGGGATGGGGCTTCTTTTATGCACTTCTATGGGGGTTGGACAAAGGGTGGCACTTGAGGAGTGGTCTAGCATCTGGTTCAGGTATTCTCTAATAGGTAAGCTATATACTGGTCCTTCCTGTCTGAAGATGCATGACCTCCAAGTCCTTGTCATTTCCTGTCACACTGGGCTGGAAGCTGGAGGAAAGGAATTTCCCATTGAACTCAAAAGATTAATTGTTTGTTGAATAAATAAATGAGAGTATACCTTCCTCCCATAAATAAACTATTAGAATGGCTTATTTCTGAAACTCTGGTTTGCATATTAGTAAATTGTATCTTGCAAGACAGCTACTTTTATCATGGAATCTTAGGTTGTCAAATCTTGCTTTAGAAAATTGAATAAATTTTTTAATCTAAATCCAACTGCAAGAGAATTTGGTAGACTGATCCAGATGGAGGAAGGATGGGATAGGGGCAGGAGGGGGGGCTGGAGTTATGGTGGGGAGGGGGCAGAATTAGCAGCAACCTTGCCACATCTAGTCTATTCATGGATTGCCCCCAGTCATGATCAAGGAACCTCAAATGTTTATCTTAATCTGAAGATTGGGTGACTATGATAGGATTTGTTCAAAACAAGACCAACAGCAGAGATATAGGGAGTTTTACAACTGATCTGTTGGACATACCACATCTTCTCTTTCAGACACTATAGAATGAATGTTTGCTATAAGGGAAAGAGAAATAATACTGAATCTGAAGATATGTATGGATGCATGCATGCATGCACATGTAAGCATGTGTGTACATGTTCTTACATGTATGCATGAATGTATAGCTATATAATATCATATATACTTATGCAAATTCATTTAATAGAATACCCATATTTCTATTTCAATAAGTGGAAATTATTTACCTCAGGTTAAGTAACTAAATGGAACAGTGAGTTGAGCATTCAGGGTCTAGTGTCAAAAAGATCTGAATTCAAATTTGACCTCAGAAATTTTCTATTTGTGTGACCCTAGGTAACTCTTTTAATTTCTGTTCCTGAATTTCCTCATCCACAAAATGGGGATAATGATAGTACCTAACTCCTAGGATAGTGGTTAGGAGGTTAAAATGAGATAATATTTGCAAAGAACTTTGCACACATTGTTATTATTAATATTATTTAGAGCAAAATTAATTCTTGCTTTTAGAATCCCATTTTATTTCCAAAAGTTTTTGTCCTCTAAGTAAATGAGTTAACTTTTAGATAATTTAGTGGAAAGATTATTAAATTCCTCTTCTCTTTTCGCATATAATTCACACTTCTTCTTTTGCTTTGGGCTTCCCATTTTCTTCCAAATTAATGTTTTTGATGGAATCACTTAAAAGAGATCACTTTTCACTTTTACTCTAAATACACAAAGGTACAAACATTTTTATGTTGTATAAAATTTGATCCAGTTTCAGGACTATTGAAGAGATTGTCATAGGAAATTGATCCTAACCCCACTAAAAGCAACTTGTCATCATTAAAATAAAACATTTTAGCTTTATATTTTTATGGAATTTGTTGTTTAGAAAAAAATAGAGGAAACATATCTACCATAATTTTTTAAAAGCATATTTTCTGGGTGGCTAGGTGGCAAAGTGGATAGAGCACTGACCCTAGAGTTAGGAGTGCCTGAGTTCAAATCCGGCCTCAAACAAATAATAATTACATAGCTGTGTGGCCTTGGGCAACCACTCAACCCCACTGCCTAGCAAATACCGTTAAAACAAAAAGAAGCATGTTTTCTTTATACTGGTTCACTGTGGTTAAAAAAAACACTCAGAAGTTTGCATTAAATGTATATCTAAAACTACATATACCCACAAAGCCATGCATGCAATGTATAGAGAGACATTCACCTAAAACATGTATGCAGACAATCACATATCACATATACACAGATAGATGAATTGTACTTATGCATCTACCTTATGTAAACATATATTTATGTAAATGAATACCAATGTGTATATGAACATATATAGGACATGCAAACACACAACTGTATATGCACATGCATAATCATATACAACTAAAATATAAACGTATACAAGTCTGCACACATACACAAAATGCACAATGCATGCACACAGACAATACATACATGAACACACACATGCACATATTCACACAAATACATTTTACATGTTAGATGGATATACATGTGATTTGTACTTGAAAACATGCACTGCATAAATATGCAAATCATTAACATCTATAAACATGTGCAAACATGGAAATGAATAAACACATACATTAATATGAACACATATAACTATATTGTATGCATAGACAGAACCAAATAAACACATGTCTAGGCAAACACATGTACATCTTGAAAATATTCACATGTGTGCAAGGAATACACACAAGCAAATACATTTAAAAAGTACATATTCTCATGTAAGACAGGCATATATGCAAAAGTTACACATACATAAGCAATATCTCTAATATAAAGAATACAGATGGATATTGTCATGACAACACAGATATAAATGCATAATACTGTAATAGCTAAAGCATGTGACAATATAAGCACTTATGTACACATAAAGCCACATACAGGTATAGGGTACATGGCCATAAACAAATATATACGTAAATACATGTATTTATATATACACAGAAACATATGATATAAATAGAATAATAACAGTAGAAATAACAACTAACATTCACAAATGTTTACCTTACTGTCTGTCAGGCACTTTACAATCATTATCTCATTTTATCATCACAAACTGCAGAAAATAAATGATATTTTAATCCTCATTTTAATGATGAAGAAACTAAGGTTCAGTTGGGTTAAATGATTTGCCCAAGGTGACACAGCTACATACATAAACAAACATATATGTATATAATAAGCACATTTCTAACATATATATGTGCATATATAAATAGGTATATAGAAGCAAATGAATCCAAATATGTGTGTGTGTGTGTGTGTAACTTTGTGTAAATATAACTACAGACACACACATGTGTATGTGTGTACTCAAAAATTATACATTTTTAGCATCCATTCAATTCTAAAAGCGAATAATATGGTTCCTTATCCACAGAAAAACTCAGTGGGGTAATGAAGTAAATGCTGAAGTTCTACCACTTGACTCCCTTCAACATTCAATTTTCCTTGATTTTATATAGTCACAGTTTAGGAAGCAATGCATAACAGACAGAGCATTCCCCAGTCCCCTGCTTTCAGAAAGGAGTATGTGTGTTGGGGTCAGGGTGACAGTAGATGGTTGATTGATGGAGTGCAGAAATGCAGTGGGGGAGGTGCAGGAGCCAGACTAAACTCTATCAACCAACAACAGAAGCAGTGGTGGCAGCAGTTACCTTAAAAAGACTCTTTTCAGTCTAACCTTGAATGGTTCAGTCACCTGACTTCCACAGACGAAAGCCTATAAAATCTACAAGCTCTCTCCCCCTCTTCTTCCCTTCCAGGTATTGCCTGTGCAGACCAGGGAACAGTAGCAGACATTACTGAAATTGAATTCAAAATGACATCGTTCTTCCAAAGGGTGGATCCTTTAGTTAATCTGTCATTAGGCAATCCCCACACCACAAGTCTATGACAAGCATGCTAGTTGCCCAAATATTTACTTTTAATAGTGTTCTTAAATTTTTCCAACTAAAACTTTAATTCATGAGAAGTTCTTAATCTTCACTTTAGGACAATTAAAAACAATTGAATGTTTCAAAATCTGTTCTCACTAGAGTAATGCTTTTATTTAATAAGTTTTATTGATAATTTTGCTTTTGAAAGCAGTTGGGTTGTGCAGTGGATAAAGCCCTTGACCTGGGGTCCAGAGGCTCTGAGATCTAATTTATACACAGATATTTAACTAGCTGCTTTACCCTAGGCAAGTCATTTAGCCTTTGTCTGCCTCAGTTTCCTCAACTGTTTAATTAGAATATTAATAGCACCATTAATCTGGGGGTTTTGTGAATAATTGTAAAGCTATTAGCAAAATGTCAAGCACATTGTAGATGCTTAATAAACACATGCTCCCTTCCTTCCTTTTTACATCACAGAAATCTTTGGAATCTGAACTCCTCCCTTATAACAAAGAAAAATAGTTAAGGAAAATTTAGTAATTCAGTGACCTTCTCTGACTACCTATACAACACTGCCTTACCTGCCCTACCCCCAGGTAATAAAGAAATGTGGAAATCCAAATAAGAGAAAAGCCTCTTAGTAGAAAAAAGTGCTGAATTTGGAGTCAGAGAATCTGGGTTCATATTCTGGTTCTACCATTTGCTCACTGCATGACAGTGGAATGTCAATTATCATTGAGCCTCAGTTTTCTGAACTTTAAAATGGAAATAATAATAGCACCTTTTTCCACAGGATTTTTCTGAGGCATAAAAAAGTTAGATCATATTTATAAATTGCTTTGCCAACAAAAAACTCACAAAAAATAAATCCAAAAACATCAATAACACCATGAAAATCTATGCAAGCTCCAGCTATTATATTAATTGTGACAAGAGGAGGTTGGAGTAGATGACTTCCAGTCACCTATTGCTAGAATCCTCAGAGTATCTCAAAGAACGAATATCCTCATTGCATTGAAGTTCATTTCTTAATATGTCTTATTTTGGAAAAGGCATATTTTTTTCTGAATAGTCATATGGAATCATAGAAAGAAATAAGGAAAAAATCTCCAAGGTTTCAATTTCCTCATTTTACAG